>NC_137827.1:25723580-26088580 GCF_963921795.1 Nannobrachium achirus
CAAGGATTTACAATAGAGAAATGTCAACCTTCTGAAGTCAGAGTTGCTTGAAGTCCAGTGGGAAGTTCCCTCAGTCAGTTATGAGTTGGGCTGCTATGACATCTGCAATGTTTTTTATACACATTTTTTTTTAGATGGATCTGTATATTGGGAGTTTGCTACATAACACATATTACTTGTTGCACAAGAACACTTGATTCAGTGCCTTGGTTTCGACGAAGGGAAAGGCAAATAAAAAGCACCGTTCACAAAAACCCTATAATGCTTTCTAATGGATAATTACACGGGTGAAGTCAAGCCATTTACCAAAAGGACAAACCCAGAGTACAACGTTCTTCCAGCTACAGCGGGCCCGGTGCATGGATAACACGAGGCCATGCAGTCTTGTCGTTTAACACGCGAGCTGAGAATCGAACGCGCCGACTTCGTGAGGAATCAGGAACAGCTGTTGAGTGGAGGGGAAACTAATGATGTCATGCCCAGAATGCTCAGCGGGGAGCCCCGCACCACGGGGGCTGTCACTCAACAACAACAGAATGTCAGCGGCAACAGGGCCTCTGTTTGGGGAAGTCACTTGTCAATCAGAGCGCACGCGACAGAGAGAGAGTGAGAGCAGTGGTGTAAAATAACTAAGTAGATTTACTTAAGTACTCTTCTTAAGTACAGTTTTGAGGTAGGCCTATTTGTGCTTTACTTGATTATTTCCAATTTTCAGTACTTTTACATCTCTGATCCAAAATATTGTACTTTTAACACCATTGTTTTGAAAACGTTAGTTACTACTAGTTACTTTTCAGATATAAGTGATTATATTATAAAACATACATTAATCCTCTTGAAAATAAAATATTCTACATTTTCAAACATTTTGTACTTTTACTTTTGCTACTTTATGGATATTTTGATGCCAATACTTTTGTACTTTTATTCAAGTACATTTTGAATTATGGACTTTAACTTAACAGAGTATTTCTGTAATGCAGTATTGATATTTTTATTGTACTAAACCATTTGAGTACTTTTCCCACCACTGGGTGAGAGAGAGAGAGAGAGACAGAGAGAGAGAGAGCGAGAGAGAGAGAGAAGGAGGGGGTTTGGGGGAGACGCAGGTGTGCCAGCCAATCAGAGAGGGTCCCCACACAGCAGGCCCGGGACCAGGAAGTAAAGAGCCATCTGGAGTGGCAGCGAGCTGCGAGCGGAGCGGGCAGCTGAAATGGACCGCTGACATGCTGGAGGTCTGCTGCTGGATATAACCAGGACATTTGGATTCATCCTGCCCATCACAACCAGGGCTGTTGTTGATTGGACCAGTCAGATGGTGCCTATTAACCCAGTTAGGCCCTTATTTAATGCTTTAACTATTGAAAAATAGCAGATATACAAGCTCACAGCGCAGCACCGAGTGCCGCGCTGCGAGCTTGTAGATCTGCTATTTTTGAAAAAAGTAGTGAAAATGTGTACAAATCTTTGAATATATGTATTTTTAAAGCGAACGTTTGTAACTCAAATCTTTTTTCTGGGGGGTCCCTGGAACTAAATATTGTGAGATGGGGGTCCGTGGCCAAATACATATCATTTTGGGGGTCCTTCACATGAAAAGGTTTGAGAACCACTGATATAGTAGTCTCTCAAGAACAGACTAACTGAGCTCCAGTTAAGTGAAAAGGACCTTTTCTTTGACGATGGCTGGCCAGATTGCTGACATAGAAACATAGGTTTTTCAAAAAACCTTAGAAGGATTCAAAAGACACTTATGGAATCGGGTCAAAATTCAAATTTTCATGTTTTTTCAAAAAATAGCAGATCTAGAAGCTCGCAGCGCGGCACTCGGTGCCGCGTTCTGAGCTTGTATATCTGCTATTTTTCAATAGTTAAAGCATAAAATAATAATACACAACGCTGTGTGGTGTGTACCCGTTCTGAATAGGTTAAAGATGTGTAATAGTGGCACCTCATTCCTCCTATAGAGCTAGGGGGGTACGCTCTCTCTCTCTCTCTGTGTGTGTGTGTGTGTGTGTGTGTGTGTGTGTGTGTGTGTGTGTGTGTGTGTGTGTGTGTGTGTGTGTGTGTGTGTGTGTGTGTGCGTGCGTGCGTGCGTGCGTGCGTGCGTGCGTGCGTGCGTGCGTGCGTGCGTGCGTGCGTGCGTGCGTGCGTGCGTGCGTGCGTGCGTGCGTGCGTGCACGCGCGTGCGTGTGTTACTACACTTGTGAGGGCCAAATGTCGAAGAATAGACAATGGGTTGTTTTATGGTTAGAGGAGTTAGAATTAGGCTAGTTAAGGATTCAGGTTGGGGTTAGGGTGTAGGTTTAGAGTTGAAAACAGACGATTCTACAGTAGATCGGATATTTTCAGCTTTAGGTGTAGGGTTTGAAAATAGCAAGAATGGTTTAGGCTATTCATAAAATTCATAATTCTAAAATATGATGATCTCACAAGTATAGTAATGTGTGCGTGCGTGTGTGTGCGTGCGTGCGTGCATGAGTTTGTGCGTCCTGGTATTATGAGTGGTACAGTATGTGTGTGTGTCTGTGCGCGCGTGTGTGTGTGTGTGTGTGTGTGTGTGTGTGTGTGTGTGTGTGTGTGTGTGTGTGTGTGTGTGTGTGTGTGTGTGTGTGTGTGTGTGTGTGTGTGTGTGTGTGTGTGTGTGTGTGTGTGTGTGTGTGTGTGTGTGTGTGTGTGTGTGCGTGTGTGTGCGTGCGTGCGTGCGTGTCCTGGTATTATGAGTGGTACAGTATGTGTGTGTGTGTGTGTGTGTGTCCGGGCATGTATGATAGTCCATTAATGTGACGGGGAGAATATAGCGTTAGCGGCATTAAGATGGTGCACGAGACATGTTATCACAATAGCCCCGCTGATTAGTCTAACCACCCATCCATCAATAGGCAGCACGCACACTTATCACTTAGACATTATTCTTAACCTATGGCCATTATATTCTCAGCTGCGGGATGTCATTTCTACTCCGACAGGACAGGGGGACAATTTGCCGGAGCATAAAAAATATGGAGAAAAGAGTGGTGTCTGTGAAAATTGGCAAATTGAAAGTTATGACATTGAGTTTGATTTGGGGGAAAGGAATGAAGTAGGGATGGGACGATAAGCAACATTATCGTTTATCATGATGAGAAACACTCACGATAAACGTATCGTGGAGATTTAATTTATCGTGAAACTGTCCTCCGTCATGCTCTGGGATCAATTCATCTTTCAGCTGCATATCCGGTACCACTTAAAACCTCTATTGGAAAAACATACTTATAATATACGCACTTGATAAAGTATTTTTTTCACACTGCCAAATCTCTTTGCCAAAAAATAGCCGATCTATGATCTATGATCTATGATCTATGAGCTCACAAAGAAAATGTTCCACCCCAGGATAATGAATGTTGGGGATATTTTGATTATCGCAAAAATTGTCGTTCTACGAGCTCACAACACATCGCATTACGAGCTTGTAGATCTGCTATTTTTTAGGCAAATGTTTCCCACCAGGATAATGGATGTTGTGGATATTTTCATTATCACGATAATATCGTAAATCACGTTTTCTTTGGTCACAATAATCGTGATATGACATTTTCATATCGTCCAATCCCTAGCATGGAGACGCTCTCTCTCTCTCTTTCTCTGGCTCTTATTCCCTTTTATGTAACAATGATTTCTTTTTTTTATATCCGTTTGATACGAGACAGATCTGCTGAGAGATAGGTCAGAGGAAATGGGATTGAATGGAAATCTTTGCGCTACATTTACTGAATCATCAGTGTGATTAATAGCGGCTAACACCTCGTAAAAATAGAGCCCGGCAATTACGCTGGAAAATTAGGAGGCCCAGCATTACCATCATGCTAATAAGTACCGAATATAATTACATTTATCGCAGTATTGTCACGGAGATTGATAAATTCATGCTCAATCTCGTTAATCTCTCAATAACATCCAGCGCGAGAATTTCACAATTATCTTTTTTTCCCCCTTTCCCGTCATACCGAATTAGACAAAGGTAGAGTGATAGACAGACAGAGTGAAAGGAGAACAGGTTCAAAGGTGGGGAGTGAAAATAGGCAGAGGTCAAAGGGAGAAAAGGAGAGAGAGGGAGAGAGAAAAAGAGATAGATACAGTAATGGGGAGGCGAGAGAGAGAGAGAGAAACAGGGAGACCAGATACACTCCTATCCATCTCAAGTATTTTTTTCCCCCTCCACCGTATTCCCAGCAACGGGAATATAACAGATAATTACCGACTCAAAAAAAGAGGAAGAAAAAAAGTGTCTTTGTGTGCTGTTCTGAAAGGAGAAACTCTCCAGCACTGAGGAGATAAAGCCCAAAACAAAAGGGACCTGAATTGGACCAGGATTAGCTTTAATGGCGGTAATTACCAGAGGGGATAACAGCCTTGTCCTCCCTGCCCATCACCAGGGCCCGGAGCAGAGGGGACAGCCAGGGGTGTCGCACCCAATGCTGGGCCCCGGGTACAGGGATTCACCCAATGCTGGGCCCCGGGTACAGGGATTCACCCAATGCTGGGCCCCGGGTACAAGGATTCACCCAATGCTGGGCCCCGGGTACAAGGATTCACCCAATTCTGGGCCCCGGGTACAAGGATTCACTGCCTTATTTTGTGCTTTAACTGTTGAAAAATAGCAGATACACAAGCTCAAAGCGCGGCACCGGGTGCCGCGCTGCGAGCTTGTAGATCTGCTATTTCAGAAAAATCTTGAAAATTTGTGCAAGTCTTTGAAGTTTTTTTCTTTTTTAAACCTATGTTTCTATGTCAGTGGTGCTCAAACTTTTTCATGTGAAGGACCCCCAAAATGATATAGGTATTTGGCCACGGACACCCATCTCAAAGTATTTAGTTCCAGGGACCCCCTCAGAAGCTAAATTTGAGTCACAAATGTTCGCTTAAATTACATATATTCAAAGATTTGCACACATTCTCACGACTTTTCAAAAATAGCAGATCTACAAGCTCGCAGCGCGCTGTGAGCTTGTATATCTGCTATTTTTCAATAGCTAAAGTATAAAATAATTAAGGCCCCTTCACCTTGGGCCCTGGTAACTCAGTCCCACTTTCCCCCCCCCTTGTGTGACGCCCCTGGGGACAGCAGAGGGGGGCCGAGGCGAGGCGAGGAGAGTCCAGGCTGCCTGCCTGCGTGCATGGCTTCCGCGGCGGCGGTGGGTACTAGAGCAACAATCATTTGTGAAACACTTGGACGACCCATCTCTGTCTGGCCCTCTCCTGCGCTAAAAGCCACTATCTCACCGCCTCAATAATGGCCGTGCATAAAAACGAGGACGAGAGGCGGCCACTACACTGTTGCTTCTTGAATTACAATCTGGGCTGATGGCGTGGATAAGAGCGCCCCTAAATTATAGCAGCGGGGGCGGCGAGGCCTCTCTCTCTCTCTCTCTCTCTCTCTCTCTCTCTTTCTCTCTCTCTGTCTCCCTCTGTCTCTCTCTCACCAACTCGTCCTTAACGGCTGAGTAGCATGGTCGAGCCACACACCGGGTGCACCGATAAAACGTTATTATCTGGGCTATTGGCGGTGATGGGGTTCGCTGCCTAAAAACAAGAGGAATTAAAATGCAACGTGGCCACAGGGCTACCTTGCAGCTACAGTGCATAGTGCCCCCAACACACACACACGCACGCACACACGCACGCACGCACGCACGCACGCACGCACGCACGTCAGTGTGAACAAAGCAAGAGACCATATAAGAGCCGTGTGCAGGACATTTCAGCTGCTCAGAAGGCTGTAATTTTATCGCTTTTAAAGGCTGCCTCAGAACCCTAATTTGAATGTCAACCCTTTAGCCCCTGAGCACCGCATGCTGAATTTAAATCAGATAACGTATGGCGGAGCTGCGTGCCGCGCTTCTGCTGATGCTACTGCTGCTGTTCTGTGACACACACACACACACACACAGAGAGAGAGAGAGAGAGAGAGAGAGAGAGAGAGAGAGAGAGAGAGAGAGAGAGAGTATGAGAGTATGAGTGTGTGCGTGTGCATACTTGTACTTGTATTGCTAATCTTCCGAGGACTAAATATATGGATAATTTGAGAAACAGACACTGTGAGAACACTTTGGAAGAAAGGGTTATTTTATAGATAAAAACCATACAGACATACAAGGGTGGACTTACAAGGATTATGCATTTAGAGGTTAGAGTTACGGGTTAGGGATGGAGTTTTGCCCAAATTATACTTGCATTTGTAACGGAGGTGATGCGAACCTCCCCACCTGGGCTTTGAACCCAGGCCACCTGCATGAAAGTCCAATATCTTAACGATTATTAGGGATATCCCTATGGAACGAGGGAGATACTAGACTTTTGAGGCTTCAGGCTGTGGCTGCGACTCTCTCCGCCACACATGCAGGTGTCGCATATACTTTTAGATCTGCTATTTTCAGTGGGCACACCCGTGCACAACATGGTAAATATTGTCCTCTGTATAGTAATACCAGCGTGCGTGCGAGCATGCTTGTGTGTGTGTGTGTAGGTGTGTGCGTGCATCCACCTGTAGGCCAGATACAGTTGTGTCTTCCCGTCTTTATTATTCCTAAGGTGTGTGTGGACGTCTGACCTGCGGTGTGTGTTTGCTTCCTGAACCCTTTGGATCAATAAAGCACAACCCACCAGACGATCAATCCATGGAGCAGCTGGATCCATAAATATCTCATATGTCCAGTTAGGGCAGACCGGGCCGTATAGTAGCACCTATATGTATTAACCGATCACACACGTTCTCCAGATGAGTCAAATAAAATGTTCTCCCCGCGCTACTTATCTTCACATTGATCACGTAAATGTGTGAATTGTTTCTATATCCATATCGAAGGGATGTGTATATTGTTTCCGCATCAATGTCAAACAGATAAGGAGGAAGAGCAATAATCGGCCTCCAAGGTTATATTAGTGAAGTGCTATAGTACGCGGCGGCAGGCCTGGCTGCAACCTATGGAAATTCAGAACGGTGGCCTATCGTCGTTGTCGGGTGGAAACCTTGTATGTCCAAAACCGTTTGTTTTGTGTTTATCATTTTAAAAATGATTTAAACTAGTGAAAACAGCCGATCTACAAGCACACAACGCCTCGCGCCGCGAGGCGTTGTGTGCTTGTAGATCAGCTGTTTTCACTTAGTGCGGTGGCCTTGTATGATGAAGCAGGGCTTTACTTCGCGATTTTTTTTTTACAAATTCAAAACTTGGAGATACGAGGTTTCTGCCCGACGGTGACGCTATACGCTGTAGAATGTGCCCAGCAACAAGAGGCGACCGTATATATAGGTTGCTCTATAGTCTCTGTTTAATTAGGTCCTTTGAACCACGCTCAAAAAAAGGATTTCGCGTGAGTGAATGGGCCTGCCATTCAAAAGCCCACCTGTGACAGCCAAGGCTCACCGGAGGCCTGTCTATATAGCATACCTTGCCTCTTATCTCCGGGACCAATCTGGAGGCATCATCACATTTCTTAAGCCTCCCTTGGATGACCCCTCTGTCTGCTCCCCGCGGGATTTGTCTTCGTTATCTACCCACAGAACAAAATGTCGACCGCCACTCTGCTCACCTCAAACGTTAGCGAGACGGAGGCTGTTTGTGCCGCTCACTGCTCGTCTGCGGAACAGCAATGTCACCACCACCACCACCACCGGCTGCGGGAAGACATTCTTGCGTGATGCACCCTGGCTGGCCGGATTTTAAAATATTGTCAGTTCTGGCACTCTTTCAACAAATTTCCATTAAAACCACTTTCGTCCCTGTTTCTGCATGTGATTATAAGCCCGGGAACGTTCAATCATGTGTCACATTGCGATGCATTGTGAGCTTGAACGTCGGCCAATTCCCCTGTCATCGCGAGCTTGTGCAGTGCATGCATTGGCTCTTCTCGCCAACGGGAGAAAACGGTGTACGACAGAGTATGAAACACGGCTTAAGTGGTTAATGACGTTTTGTTTGCCACTAGTTGATCCAGTGGTAAGATTGGATTCGTCTGTGTTGCGTCGACGGCTGGCAGCGTGTGAGCTATTTGCAGGGACGTGCTGGGCCCCTGATTCAGCCCGGGAAAAAGAGTTGGAGAGGCCCTCATTGAGCGCTATAGAGAGAGATCTCTAAAGCGCTGCTGCTACTCAAAGATTTGCCATTTCAGATCATGACAAGTGACAAGCCAGTGGGCCAATTACTGTTATATTTCGTCGTTGCCGGGTGGAAACCTTGTATGTCCAAAACCGTTTGTTTTGTATTTATCATTTTAAAAATGATTTAAACTAGTGAAAACAGCCGATCTACAAGCACACAGGTGCGAGGCGTTGTGTGCTTGTCGATCTGCTGTTTTCACAACTTTTGTGCGACGGCCTTGTACGATGAAGCAGGGCTTTGCTTTGCGAAAAAATTTACAAATTTGAAACTTGGAGATCCGAAATACGAGGTTTCTGCCCGACAGTGACGATTTACTTTGTTGGCCGCCCAGCCCCCAAAATGGAACGAAGAAGCCGACATTTTATTTTCAATTCTTTCCTAATGGCCGGCCTGGACCGGCCGGGAATGAACCGGCCGTTCGGGAATTGTCCCGCTTTTCCCAATGGCCAGCACGTCCCTGGCTATTTGTGCAAATAACAAATTCCTGGAGGCTGACATCAAACATCCGACCACATGTCCGCCTGCCCTCGCGAGGAGGAAGTCAGAATGGAAATCCCCCTCCATCCCCCCTCCCCCCCCTCCTTCCGACAGCTCTCCATCCCTCCTAAAGAAGTCAGTGGTGTAAAGTACATTTACTTAAGTATTGTACTTAAGTACACTTTTGAGTTATTCGTACTTTACTTGAGCATTTCCAATTTCCAATACTTTTACTTCTGCTCCACTACAACTCGGATCCAAATGTTGTACTTTTACTCCACTACATTTATTTGAAAAGTTTAGTATACTAGTTACTTTGCACATATAAATTGTAATATTATAAAACATACATAATCACTTTAGCCCTATTTTATACCTAGGCTGTTTGAAAATAGCCGATCTACAAGCTCGGACGCGTTGTGAGCTTGCAGATCGGCTATTTTCAAACATTTCGTACTTATACTTTTGATACTTTAAGTACATTTTGATGCCAAAGCTTTCATACTTTTTCTCAAGTACATTTTGAATTCTGGACTTTCACTCACTGGTAACGGAGTACATCTACAGTGCAGTATTGATACTTTTACTCAAATACAAAATGTGAGTACTTTCTCCATCCCTCCTCAAGAAGTTTGCGGTGATAGCATCGGCTTCTATTTTCTTTTCCTCTTTTATTTTATATTTTTTTCATTTCACTCCAAGTGAACCCTCCGAAGATGAAAGCGAGGCCGTTAATGCGTGCGATAGTCGCACAGCCACATAACAACTACCACCTCCCCACCACCCCAAACCCCCCGGACCCCCGACCACAATAGATTAGAGACCACAGGCGTTCATCTTCGCCTCATGTGACCGAACCCCCCCCCCCAGACGCAAGGTCACACAGTCACACATTGTCCCCCAACGCCCTCCAAAAGCAGAGGCAGCCAGCAGGCAGGCGCCCCCGCTCGCCACCCCAGACGTAATCTCACTGTGGAGATAAACCCATCCTGTAAACACAACAACATCTGACTC
Source organism: Nannobrachium achirus (assembly GCF_963921795.1). NCBI lineage: Eukaryota > Metazoa > Chordata > Actinopteri > Myctophiformes > Myctophidae > Nannobrachium > Nannobrachium achirus. The sequence goes on from NC_137827.1 coordinate 25,733,219, forward strand.
ATCTCTCTCTCTCTCTCTGACTCCGAGTGTCTCTCTGTCTCCCTCCGACTCACTCTGGTTCTCTGTCTCTCTCTCTCTCTCTCTCTCTCTCTATAAGACTCGACTGGCAAAGTGGAGCCGTGAGGGTATAATCTAACGTCTCCGCTTTGCTGGAGGATACTCTCGGCACAATCTGTGAGTCGCGTGTTTATGCAAAAGATGAGGCTGCAAAGTTTAATTACAAATCCCCGCACCCCACCAACCACCCTCCGAATATAGTGAAACTGTAATTCCTCTGTGTGTGCGTGTACGTGTGTGTGTGTGTGTGTGTGTGTGTGTGTGTGTGTGTGTGTGTGTGTGTGTGTGTGTGTGTGTGTGTGAGTGTGTGTTGTGCTCCATATATCGTCACTGTTGAGCAGTAACCTCGTATCTCCAAGTTTCAAATGTGTACATTTTTTCGCAAAGCAAAGCCCTGCTTCCTCATACAAGGCCGTCCACACAAAAGTAGTGAAAACAGCAGATCTACAAGCACACAACGCCTCGCGGTGCGAGGCGTTGTGTGCTTGTAGATCGGCTGTTTTCACTAGTTTAAATCATTTTTAAAATGATAAATACAAAACAAACGGTTTTGGACATACAAGGTTTCCACCGACAACAACGATATATTCTTGCTTTAAAATGACCGCGCACGTGTGACAGGGTGCTGACAAACAAAAAAAGCTCTGTATATTATATGTGTCTACAATGCATGTGCACATGTTCATTATAAGCACATGCATCCTCTCTCTCTCACACACACACACACACACACACACGCACACACAATTTATGTACCTGTCATCCTTACACAGAAAGGGTGACACACGTGCACACAGTCTCTGTCCCTCTCTCTCTCACACACACACACACACACACACACACACACACACACACACACACACACACACACACACACACACACACACACACACACACACACACACACACACACACACACACACACACACACACACACACACACACACACACACACACACACACACACACACACACGTGCAGGATTCAGATGTCTCCACACACTCCTCGTCACTCCATTCTTCGTGAGACCTTATTGTCCTGGTTATTACCCTGGGCATTGTTAGAGAGAATTGGTATGCTTATCAAGGCCTGTAGTCTTAAGTTGATACGACACTGGCCTGGCAGCTTCATTAAGATTGATATCCTGCCCCGGCGCACCCAGATGAGCTGATCTAGGACACAGGACGTAACAGACACTCTGTCACTGAGTTGGGAGCAGAGTTAGTGGCATGCGAGTGTGAGAGAAAGAGAGAGAGAGACAGAGACAGATAGAGACAGACAGACAGACAGACAGACAGACAGACAGACAGACAGACAGACAGACAGACAGACAGACAGACAGACAGACAGACAGAGCAATAGAGAGACAGAGAGATCAATGCAGACACAGTAGAGAGAGAGAGAGAGAGAGAGAGAGAGTGAGAGAGACATCGTCGTTGTCGGGTGGAAACCTTGTATGTCCAAAACCGTTTGTTTTGTATTTATCATTTTAAAAATGATTTAAACTGCTGTTTAAATGATTTAAACAGCAGATCTACAAGCACACAACGCCTCGCGGTGCGAGGCGTTGTGTGCTTGTAGATCGGCTGTTTTCACTACTTTTGTGCGACGGCCTAGTATGATGAATCAGGGCTTTGCTTTGCGAAAAGGTTAACAAATTTGAAACTTGGAGATACCAGGTTTCTGCCCGAAAGTGATGATATCCTACTATTATAGAGCACCCTGGCCACAATATCCGACGTGGGCTGCATAACTGAAGTGGCGGAAGTGCTGTGGTTAAAGTGGGCATGACATGGCCAAAACAGCTAATTATGGCTATCAAATTAGCCAATTTTTTTAATGATGTCATGTACCCCCATGTTAAATTACCCAATCAAATTAATTTATTGTAGTTACTGTACTGAATGTAGTACTTTCTGTACAGTAACGGCAATACATTAATTTGATTGGGCTAATATGGGGGGAGGGGCGGAGACTCGCGGAGTCGAGTATCCATATCATTATCTTTTGAAACTGCCCCAAAAAAAGCTGTCCGAGGCATGTTTCCGACTTTCTAAACCAACTTTAAAACTATCAGTTCTAGGGGTAAAAATTATACACCATTCGCTATAAAATGGTAAAAAAGTACATGTCTTCTTCAAAAAAGGTGTCAGAGATTCGTTACGAGGGTCAACACGCTTCTCAGTTCTCCCCGTCTAAGGGACGGTTTTGTCGGCCATACCCTGCTGTGTCTTCCGCTAAACCTGACTGGAGGACCTGGCCGGGACAGCTTAGAACGAGCGTCCAGCGATCTCCTTCTCCTCGGCAGCTTTGAGCCCTTTTAGCAGACATATGTCCTGCTGTCTCGGAGGACTGAGGTCCGTGGCTCATACACTCTGTGTGTGTAGCCTGTGTGTGTGTACACACACAATAGCTCTCCAAAATAGCCTTGCGGTGCGGCGCTGCTACACGCTAACAACAACATCACGCTGTATACATTGTATACATTGCGCGGCACCGCACGACGGACGAAGTATACATTCACTACTAACTGATACGGTTCCGCCTCCTTTTCAGACCGTTTGAAGAAACACCACGTGACTTACTGTATCATAATGTTAAATTTCGGCCGGTGTCACGCCCCCTTTAAGGGAAGCTACGTCACGCAGTGCAGGTCTGTTTACATCTGCCAGCGAAACAAACCTAAATAGATTGTATTTAGGTTAGTTTATGCAGGACACGGGAGTCGCCCCGTCCTGCTGTAGTCAGCTGTCAGTCAGCTCTGTTCTCATTCCTCATTCTCATGTCTGCTGGTCATTATGTCACATGATTGCCATACTCCAATCAAAGCTCTCAATCAGTAGGGAAGGCTCCTTTAAATACGGCTCGCTTTCTCTACCTATGCTTGGTTTCCGAAGCTTCGGAAGCATTTGCTGCTATAGCTGCCTCCTCCTCCACCTCAGCCTCCACCTTTGCACGATCAGTCTGGCTAAGCTCAAATACTTGTGATTGTCTAATTAAGTTCATGTCAGTCAGGAACGGATCCAGCCTTAGCACTAGGTGGGCATGGGCACCTCCAGCCCAAGCATGGGCACCTCCAGCCCATGCCACGAAGCAATAAAACACCTGAAATGCATAGAAAACTAAGCATTTTGGCACACTTATACCTATAACACGCAATACAAACAACAGGTCTTACACCTATCTATATATCTCTCTCTAATATATCATCAGTTTATCTATCCAACTACTTGGTTGTAGCATAACATTTCAAATAGTTTAATATTGCCTATGCCTAGATCCGGCCCTGATGTCAATGTATTAAGCTCAAATACTGTGATTTTGACTGACGAAGTGACATGTCAATGTATTGCTATTGTTCTGCTATTGTATCTATGGGGTATTGCTTTGCGTTCCTTGGTTTTGCTTAACATGCTCAAAAAGCATGCACAAAATTCAGGGAAATTCAGAGCCCTTTAACACCAAGATTAACTGTATTCCTTTTTATGCAATAAATGGTTAAATCTACTTTGACCTGAGTGTTCCTGACTAAATAGGGATGCTGGGGTTTAAGTGGTTAAAGATTTTCGATCTGTCCTATAATGGAAACGGGTATTCTCAAGTTTTCCTCATGACATTCTGTATAGGGGGAGAGGTGTACATACAGTATCATAACATAAACATAAACGTAAGGTACTGTAAGGTAACAATGTAATTCAGGGGTGCCGTGGATGAAAAGGTTTTTTACAGGGGTGCCCTGAGCCAAAATGATTTGAGACTGTTGTACAGACAGAGCGACAAGAGAGAGGGGGAGAGCGAGTGCGAGAGAGCGAGTGCACACGCAAGAGAGAGATATTCCAGGTTCCAACCTCCCAAGAAGCTAAATTGCCGTCGTCTATTGAGCCACTTGAGCACAGGAGAAGGGCCAGGGATGCATACCTCTCTTTTCAAGGGACAGTCCCCTTGTAACCTCACCCTGCCAGTCATAAATTACCTTTCCTGGCTCGGGCCCTTTTCACAGTGGATGCGCAGAAGGCCCCTATAGCCTCTCTACGAGCAATTAAGGCATGAATGGGGACGTATCAAACCACCCTGACCTCATCCAACCTCTCTTGTCATTGTCACCTCCTAAAAGGACCCTTCCCCTGAGTGCCACCGCTCAGCATGCAGGCAAGAGTATATTTTTACTGGCCGATGGTCACTCCTGTTTTTTTGGGGGGAGTTTTATTCCTAGTAATAAAATAAGGTCAGAGGTCAAAGAGAATGGAAGTTTTGTTGTTGTCCTCGGTTGTTTTCTTTTTAAACTCTGGTAAAAGGTCTCTCTCTCACTCTGTCTATATCAGGGGTCTTCAACGATTTCAGCCCAAGGACCCCTTAGTTCAGAGAGATGAAGCAGGGACCCCCGCAACCTTTTCATAGATTCCATATAGTTTCATCGTTTGACAGCACAATCATTAGTGTATTTTGGATTCATGTCAATTTGCGTTTTCAGATATTTAACCACTTGAGCCGTCATTACCTAATAAACTTGACCTTTCACTGTACTTAGTCTGCTCTTTTTCCCCTCAACACCAAACCTCTTTGCCGAAAATAGTCGATCTACAAGCTCACAACGTAGCAGAATATGGACAATAGGGTTCAAGTGGTTAATATAAAATAAGAGAAAAAAGTTTCTATCACAAAGATTTGGAGGCCCCCCCTACAGTAACTCTGAGGACCCCCTAGGGGTCCCGGACCCCCTGTTGAAGACTATATGATTCATATCATCATGCAATGTTAACAACTAGTTACATAAGGATTTGTTTGCTCTAAATATGGCAAGCCGGGAGTGCGGCAGTTCGGAGTCTGTATGACAACACTGCTGCCTCATTTGGCTGATTATCTTCAGTCCAGCTGATGGCCTCGCCTGCCATTGTCCAGGCCATGTACACATTCGCTCGACAGCCGGCACGAAAGTTCTACTTTACGAGAAATCCCAAGTGCAAAAATCGGAAACCGTGCCATCTTCCCCCTGTCAGGAAAAGATGGCAGTGTGTACATGAGGCGGGCACACACTGGCGTGTCAAGTTGGACGCGGTAGACACAACAAAAGAGGCTTTCATTGATATCTCCATATCGAGTCAACCCTGGATCCAGTGGCTAGCCACGGTTTCTACTGACCAAACCTAATGATTTATCGCACCGCTGACTAGGCCCTGCACTCTATCAGATTGGCAAGGCTGGGGGCCATTAAAAGGCATATATTTTTAATCACTGTTTACTATGTCAATAGCAAAGCTAATCACTTTGCAGGAGTGTTAATATTCCTGTTGCTGGTTGAGGAGCCGCGATAAACAAGAGCGAATCCCGTGCCACTTCATTCTTTGTAATCTTAATAAAAAATGACGGTCGGGTTAAGCATTAGCTCTAAAGCTATGATTTCACCTTCAGGGACCTTCATTAAAGAAAGGGGTCCCAAATGTGAGCCACTGAGTAAACATCTGTTATTGGAAGGCATAATGTCAAGCCAAAACACACCCCGTCCTCGCCGCCGCGGTTCGGTAATGTCACACATAAATAGGTGTAGTGCCTTTCAAGAAGTGATAAGACCTCGGTCAGAAATGAAATTCTTTTCATTAAGATAATAGTCTCCGGCTGCTCATTTCATGTCTCCGACGGCATTGTAATGGCGTGATCCGTTATTGTCAATCGTATCAATGCAACACCGTGCAGGCCTCAACACTAATTTTATATTTTTGTCCTCCTAATCTCGTCCCAACACTTCCCCCGCCATTACCCGACTCATGCGCACTTCGCTTTCCTTTACGACGCCATATTTCTCCCGCCGCATCTTGAGGGAGAAATGGGACGAAGTGACAGCCGGGTTTAATGTGCGCATAGTGAAATGTCATGCACTATCAAGCCCATTGGCCGGCGCGCCGTACAGAGAGTGGTATTATGGAAGTGGGGCAGTTGCATGCAGCAGGCCCCTCTCTGATGGCCCATAGACTGTTCCCTATATGCACACAGAGTCATTGGGCAGATGTGACCTCGTCGGCGCACAGAGGCTCTTTGTGTCCGAGGGATTTAGTGTCCCCCGGGCCTGCTGGCTCTAAACATTAACAGACCCAGTGCAGAAGGAGAGAGGGAGAGAGAGAGAGAGAGAGAGAGAGAGAGAGAGAGAGAGAGAGAGAGAGAGAGAGGGAGACCCTTACTCTACTGACATGCAACATTAACCGGGGCCAACTCACTCTCCATACATACGATATCAGGAAGGCCCCTATATACGTTTATATATAACGTCGTTGACGGGTGGAAACCTTGTATCTCCAAAAGCGTTCGTTTTGTGTTAATCATTTTTAAAACGACTTAAACTAGTGAAAACAGCCGATCTACAAGCACACAACGCCTCGCACCGCGAGGCGTTGTGTGCTTGTAGATCTGCTGTTTTCGCTAGTCTTGTGCGACAGTCTTGTTACTTACTGTTTGTATAGACTTACTGTTTTTTGTTTCTTTTTTTCCTGACTATATCTACTGCATAGTACTGTGTTCTATTCGTCTGTCATTCAATGTTATATGAGATACTTAAATGGTTTCCTGTGGAAATAAGTCTTTTCTAGGATCTCCTTTTGGTAGACCTTGTACCAGTGAACTGTACCGTCATGAAACTGTACCTTTTCCTATGCAAACTTCTAATAAAGTCTTCAATCAATCAATCAATGTGATGAAGCAGGGCTTTACTGAAAAAACATACAATTTTTAAACTTGGAGACACAAGGTTTCTGCCCAACAGTGACGATATACATAGTTGCACGCACAGACACATGCAAACGGGTGTGAGATTTATACTTATACATCGCCGTTGTCGGGTGGAAACCTTGTATCTCCAAGTTTCAAATTTGTATGTTCTTTCGCAAAGTAAAGCCCTGCATCATCGCACAAGGCCATTGCACAAAAGTAGTGAAAACAGCAGATCTACAAGCACACAACGCCTCGCGGTGCAAGGCGTTGTGTGCTTGTAGATCGGCTGTTTTCACCGGTTTAAATCATTTTTAAAATGAAAAATGCAAAACGAACGGTTTTGGAGATACGAGGTTTCTGCCCGACAGTGACGATATACATAATATAGTTGCACGCACAGACACATGCGAACGGGTGTGGGGTGACGTGGGGTGGGGGTGGGGGGAGCGACGCAGGGGCAAGGCCGCAGCCTCAACTGCACGCTAATGAGGTGAAGCCTGTGTACTTAGTGGAAATATATCCATTACCGGACACGAGCGCCTATATTTATATGGCCTCTTCACACTTGTTTACATGCAATAAAAGGCGAGGTCTCAAACCACTCCACTTAGCGTGGTGTCCGGCGACTCTCTTGGTCCATCTCGTCCCTTTATGTGACGCGGTATCGGCGGGGGTCAACGCCCCTTAACGCAACGTGAGCCATCTTCCTGGGTGTGCCTGTGGTTTCATTGCTGTGTTGTTGTTTCTTTTTTGTCCCCCGCTTTCTTTTTTTCATAACAAACGCCTTAAACAAAGAGTCTAATTATCTGTCAAAGATTGATGCTGTGAGCCTGACATACATGGACTATTGCCTCTCTGCACTCTCTGTAATAGTGTGATTATTCACCACTGTAGTTAAAGCTGCGCGCGTGATTCACTGATATTCTCGTCATTTTTGCTAATAGTAATGATACGGCATTTGCATAAAGGAAATGAAACAGGTTACATTTGCATATATTAAAGATTTATATGTATGCATATGATATGTTTGCTCATTTCAGGAAACTCGGCAAGATAATAGCAAGACTAAGACAGGAAATAGAAGGAGCGGCAAATCCACAGTAAATATTGGCGTTCGTTATCTGCCATCCCCGCAGACAGGGGGCCGGATCATTTTTCAGCAAAGAGCCCCCTGTTCTTCTAGGACTAGGCCAGGCCCTGCTTTATTAAATTATCTCCCTTGCTTCGCAAATACAATTTCCTGCATAAATCACTCAAATGATCCTTCAGACTGTCAGGTCCAAGAGAGTGCTTCTTGTATCCTATCAGCCTCCGACCAGGTTATGCAAATCCCCACCACAGTGTTGTTCGATATCTATTGAGATGCTTCAATTGTCTACGTTTGGCCCCAAAATCCGCAGCTTGTCCACACATTATTCTCGTGCCCTTGATAAAAGTGACACTAAGCATCAACCCATCACTAAGTCAGTAATCCATTACCAAAAAAAGAAGAGCATGCCAATTTAACTAAGCCAGCGACAGTGACCCTGCAACCTTGACCTTGTAAACATTACAATGGGGGGGAGGCCACAGTTTGTGCATTTCAGATCTGCTCGCTGGAGCATTGGGGAGGGCTTATTATGGCCTCCTAAGCCTGGGCTGAATTCAATCACGCTGGAAAGGGGCTGAACATTGAAATCTTTTACTGGGGGTCAGCTCAGTTAAAGACCCCAATACAGAAATATAGAACTGTAGCAAGGAAACTGCGTGGAGGTCTGAGTTATCCTCATCCATGCAGCCCTGCTAGCTAGCAGCCGGATTTATACTTATACAACGCCGTTGTCGGGCGGAAACCTCGTATCTCCAAGTTTCAAATGTGTACGTTTTTTCACCAAGTAAAGCCCTGCTTCATCATACAAGGCTGTCACACAAAAGTAGTGAAAACAGCAGATCTACAAGCACACAACTTCTCGCGGTGCGAGGCGTTGTGTGCTTGTGGATCTGCTGTTTTCACTAGTTTTGTTCATTTTTAAAATGATAAATACAAAACGAACAGTCTTGGACATACAAGGTTTCCACCCGACGACGACGACACACTGGTGTCGAGCGCGGCACATAGCTGATCTACAAGCTCACAACGAGTTGTGACGTGGCGGGTTGTGATCTTGGAGACCGGCTCTTTCTCGACGCGCCACACCGGCGCAAAACCACGTATAAATCAGGCTTAATTCTGACGGATAAACATCTGTAATGCATTGGCTCCAATGGGAGCCCGGCTTAAAGAGTGACTTCAGCTTGATCCCGGACAGCTGTTTGGGGACCAGCGATGGCCCAGGCAGCACAGGGGGGTCTCAGTGGCTGCCCTGAAAAGGGGACCTCCAAAAGTCCAAAAGGGACAAAGGAAGCTCCCGAACAATGTTCTTGCAGATACAATGGTGGAGCACAGGGGAGGATGAGGGCAAAGGAGAAGCTCCCATTCGGGGGGATGAATGACCGGCACATTCTTCTCCAGTCGCCCAGCGCTGAGCGCAGTGACCACGACTGACAACGCTTTATAATGCACTGCTGTCACTCGGCTGTGCTTGACCCATACATTCCTGTGCTCTCTCACGCCTACACAGTCAAATCCTGGGGTTTCCTTTAACCCCGGCAGCAGTGGTTGGTACAAAGTACTCTCAATCCCAGTATGTGCATAGATACTCCTGGTCAAATATTACTCAGCCACAATTGAAGGTTGCTCTGTCAAATGTGTACTTGAGTTTAAGTAATGGAGTACTTACTTTTAAAAAATACATCAGTTTTCGAAAGCACAAATTACAAAGTATACCTTGGCTGGCAAACCACAATCTCCGCCCCTGATTTCTCACATGCCCCTCTTCTAGCGCCACCATCAGGTTGCTTTTTGCAGACATTGTGTATACATGGCACCGTTGCCCTTATCCATACCAAACTTTGCACACACACTCTGGCAAACCACAACCTCCGCCCCTGGTTGCTTTTGGCAGACAACATTATTGTGTATACATGTGACCTGACGGTCGCTTTTCTCCTGATTAGGGAGTCTTACTGGTTTTCGAAAGTACAAATTACAAAGTATATTTTCTTTTTTATATACATTTTTTGCTGTATTGAAATGTATTGTCCAGAGGCGCCGATCCCCATATCCCATAGGCCTATACAGTATGGAAATACGGTTGTCCAGAACCGGAACCGCCAATCCGACCACTATGCCAATAATATATATGTTCATGCCTATGTAATACTGACCTCAAACTCACCTGTGTGCATCGGTTCTTGACTGAGTGCGGTGCTCTGCATCGAGTCGTTTGGATAGGCGGTTGTCCAGAACTGCCCATCTGACTGATATGCCCATATAGTTGCATCGTTCCTGACGTGTCGTTCCCGAGTAGGCCGGCATCAGTCTAGTACAGGGGTCTTCAACGTTTTCAGGCCAAGGACCCCTTAGTTGAGAGAGAGATGAAGCAGGGACCCCCTCAACGTTTTCATAGATTCCTTATCGTTTGACAGCACAATCATCTGTGTATTTTGGATTCATGTCAATTTGTGTTTTCAGATATTTAACCACTTGAACCATCAATACTTAATTTGACATTTCACTCTGTACTTAGTCTGCTCTTTTTCCCCCTCTACACCAAATGTCTTTGCCAAAAATAGACGATCTACAAGCTCACAATAATGGAAAGCTCATTTAAGCAGCACGGCCTTATACGCCAGTGGTTCTCAACCTGTGGGTCGGGACCCCCAGGGGGGTCCCCAAATCATTTGGGGTGGTCCCCAGATGATTAACTTAATGTGCAACATAGTGTTCTCACTCAACAGTAAACAAACCAACATACCGTTTGAGTGTATAGAGGGTATCTGCACATTTCTAAAGTGTCAATTTAAGGACTTTTTAATGCCTCTAAAATGACAAATTAAACATTGGCCAAATTGTCAATATTAGAGGCAGAAATTGTGAAAATAGCCAATCTACATGCTCACAACGAGCATGTAGATCTGCCATTTTCACAACAGAACCATGTTATACAAAATGTAATGTGTCAACTCTCAGTGCTCGATCGTCAGGGTGGGGGGTCCCCAGTTCAAATATGATTATTTTGAAAAGGTTGAGAACCACTGCTATACACAACCACATGATCTACATTTCTCAATAGAAGAGCAGGTAGACCAACTACAACCACCACAGTTGTGTTAGTTATATTTTATTAACCTTACAGATCTGTGTTTTATTCACTAAACAAAGTTATTGTTTGCAGCTTTAAATTGAACTCTGGATTTCACTGTGTACACTCTCCCTCTCCCTCTCTCTCTCTCTCTCCGCACACTCCATTCCTGATTCCTTCTATCTTTGTATTAGTTTAATATTTATATACGTATATATAAATAATTGGTACTTGTTCTATATATTTGAGTCTGCTCTGAAAGCCTATACAGGTGAAGACAGGGTGTATCTTTAGGGTAAAACGTTGAACGGAACGGAATGGTACGGCAGAGAGAGACACATAAATACAACGGCGGGGTCAGGTCACTGCCTAGCATTACTGACACACATTTGGAACACATGTTTGTTCTCCATACAAGCTACACATCAGGCCCCATGACAAGTGAAATGGCTGGATATAACATATGGGGCAGTATCATGGGTTCATGCAGGGGACAGGGAAGCATCAGGGACATGCAGAGAATGTTAGAGAGGCAGGGGCTGACATTTCTAAAAGGGCCTTGTGTTGAAAATGTTGAAAATGGGACCGTATACCTATGTTCCCCAGGTTCTATGTTCCCCAGGTTCTATGTTCCCCAGGTTCTATGTTCTCCAGGTTCTATGTTCCCCAGGTTCTATGTTCCCCACTTACCAACTAAACCTAACCCTAACCCTAACCTCAGTAAAACTAACGCTGGTGAATGCTAACCTGGTGAAATACTAACCTGCAGACGCTGGTGAATGTTAACCCGGTGAAATGCTAACCTGCCGTCTCTGGTGAATGCTAACCTGGTGAAATACTAACCTGCAGACGCTGGTGAATGTTAACCCGGTGAAATGCTAACCTGCCGTCTCTGGTGAATGCTAACCTGGTGAATGCTAACCTGGTGAATTTTAACCTGTGGGGAACATAGAACCTGGGGAACATAGGGAGAACCTGGGGAACATAGGGAGGACCCCTTGAAAATAGCAGACCTCCAAGCTCACAACGTGTCGCGCTGTGACGCGTTGTGAGCTTGGAGGTCGGCTATTTTTGGTACTTCATAACACACTAAACTAAGCATAAAAAAGGCAATACTGGAAGATGTGGTGTGGATTTCTGGACACTGAGGGCAACAACATAAGATACTGCAAGTTCAGGGGAGTTTGAACAAGGCAATTCTCTTAGTTGAATTCATGGTCTGGAGAGGGCACTTTTTACAGACGGATAAAAGGGCAGGGGCTCAAGCCCCCTTTGATGTCTATGTGTGCACGTGCCTGGGAAGCATAGCCTTCCTCCCTCTCTCTTTCCATCTCTCTCTCTCTCTCTCTCTCTCTCTCTCTCTCTCTCATGCAGACACACACACACTCTCCTACCGTTTGTCACACGACGGTGTCGCTCGCCATTAGACAATCTACGAGCTCACAGCGCATCGCGATGTGATGCGTTGTGAGCTTGTAGATTTTTTTGCATGATGATGTGACAGATAGATAGATAGATAGATAGATAGATAGATAGATAGATAGATAGATAGATAGATAGATAGATAGATAGATAGATAGATAGATAGATAGATAGATAGATAGATAGATAGATAGATAGATAGATAGATAGATAGATAGATACCTTCCTTTATTATCCAAAGGGGGGAAATCAGTTGCCCAGAGGCAGCACAGCAGTATAAGGTTATTTACAAAGTTACAGAGAAGTATGAAAAAGATAAAAGAATAACAAGAACAGAGTACAGTAAAGAGCAAGATACATCAAGAAAAGGAACAAATGAAAAAAATATATATACATAAAGTGTCCTCAAGCACAACTATCAATATAGTACAGTGCTCAAATCAAAGTGCACTAGTTAGTGCAACAAGTATCTCACCGTCATGTCAAACACAAGCAAAAATACTCCAAAACTACTAACAACCTAATAGTGACACTGTTGTACCACGACGGGAGTAGAAGTCAGGTATAGCAACATAATCTGAACGGGTCGGTCCATCCCTCAGGTTATGATCAAGTTATGGGCACTCGTGTTGCACTCATGAGGAATCGTCTCTCTCTCGGGATTCAACGGGAAGCGTCGCGGCGAAGAGGCCACAGAACAGCCGGCGAACTAAGCGGATTTCCACCTTTAAGTTTATTACACTCACGAGCACACAGGTAGGAATGTCAAGAAGAGAGAGGAGATTCTTTACTTCTAACTGATTAAAACTCTCGCACTGGTTCTTCCCGCAGTGAGAAGGCTGGGAGTTGTCATCGACAAGCCGGTGATTCCAGGAGAAAAGAGAGAGACAGAGAGGAAACAAAGCCCTATAGCGTGTAGCTATGGTGCTGGAGCCATGTGAAATGGCTCCTATAGTCCCTAATTGACTGGGTAAGGCCCATGTTAAACCCCACAGAGCTCCCGTACTGGCGGATCCACACACCTGTGACAGCAGCATGAGAATGAAGGCAGCTCATTAAAAACGTGGATTCAGATCTTTTGGCGGGAACCCTGTTGAGACGCTTTTAAAGCGAGGCGCTCATCAGAATGATAGGTGGCAAGTACAGTACTAGCGGGGGGAAAATTGAAGTTGAAACGCGGTGTCTGTCTCTCTATTTTTAAAGCCTTTCCTCTTAATAACCTGCTTTCCTTTGTACTCTCAAACAAAATGGCTTCTCCTGTTGTACACGGGGCACTTTGAAGGTGAGCCATGACTGGCGCATCCGGATGCCTTCTTATAGGGGCTTAATTTGACGCTTGAACACTGTTGATACTCTCTCTCGTGTGTTTGTTGCCTCTCTCTAAAAAAAATAAAAAATAAAAAATAAAACGTTTCACTTGAGTAAAAGTAAACTGCATCAATTTTTCATGTAGCGGCCCTAAAGATAGGCAGTATAGGTTGCTTTTCCAGAAGCATGACTCCTACTATATCCTGTAAACTGTATCCTGCGAGTAATGCTTGACCTTGTAATTCTGCCCGTGGATACACTGTCAAATCCTCTGTGTTTATTTGACTCTGGGAGTGTGCAAGATGTAAACCAAACGGACCCGTAATCAGGGGCGTCACAAGGGGGGAAAAAGAGGGACTGAGTTACTAGGGCCCAAGGTGGAGGAGCCTTAATTATTTTATACTTTAGCTATTGAAAAATAGCAGATATACAAGCTCACTGTGAGCTAGTAGATCTGCTATTTTTTAAAAGCCGTGAAAATGTGTGCGAATCTTTGAATATATGTATTTTTTATTACATTTTGCTTCTGCGGGGTCCCTGGAAGTAAATATTTTGACATGGGGGTCCGTGGCCAAATAAGTATCATTTTGGGGGTCCTTGACATGAGAAGGTTTGAGCACCACTGACATAGAAACATAGATTTTTCAAAGGAAAATTGCAAAATTTTTCACGACTTTTTCAAAAATAGTAGATCTACAAGCTCGCAGCGCGGCACTCGGTGCCGCGCTGTGAGCTTGTATATCTGCTATTTTTTCTATAGTTAAAGCACAAATGTGAGTGGGTCCTTGTACCCAGGGCCCAGAATTTTGGTGCGACACCCCTGCCCGTAATGGAACATTTTGATTACATTCTGTGCTCTCGCTGAGTTGCGAATGGATAAATGAACGCTGAGGATTTCGCTGTGTACAGAAAGGTACAGTGACTCCCGAAAAAGGGGACCAACTGTATACGGGAGCAGGGCAAAAATACATTCTACACACTATATGACTGTATGATAAAATTTGCTGGGATGAATTATGGTATAAAGCATAATTCATGTGACAAAGAGAGGGAAATATTGAATAGATGGGAGCAGCGGATTATCGGTTAGAAGGCACCTAGCTCCTGGCCATGAATATCTGAACTACCTCGCGTTAAGAGATAATAAGCACCATCTTAATGGTTTATGAATCCCATTTGATTTATGATTATTAACTGTGGGAGAGTTATAGCAGTACTGTATTGATAGACGGGGCACCGCAGGGATATAGCCCACATGATTGTAAATGGGACAAGGTCTTTATAGTTCACTGGCACCTTATGTCTGTGAGGCATGGTGGGCAGCCAGCTACGCGTCAGATCACATTAAAATGTCCGATGTATATTTGGCTTCTATTCCCTCGACTCAAAGTTTATTGTCACGTCGCAAGTCTGCAGGTGTAAAAGAGTGGTTGAAAAAGAAATTCTGTACAAGAGCTCAACATGTTGCAGTAAATATAGCTAATCAGGGGATATCTTCAGAAATAGTGTCAAATCCTGGAATAAATTCCTTACCAAAAAATGTCTTCACCAATGTGTTTGTAAAGGTGTCTAGTAAAACATCTCACAAAGACTGAAATTCAGTTTCCCCAGGAGAATCCGTCACAGCTGCTGAAAGCTGTGGTCCCATTAAATTAAATATACAGGATAAAACACACCATAATAAATAGGCTTTAAGTAGCATGTGAGGGGTCAAACTAGGGGTTTTTCATGATTCTGAATCCATTGCAATCATTTGTTTTGCACAAAAAACATTCCTTGGGCTAAAAATGGCCCCACAAAACTTTGGTTTAGTGATGAGTCATCACTTTTCACAGTTTTGTGGGAGCCGCCTTTACCCCAAGGAATGTTTTTTTTATGCAATACAAATGCTTGCAATGGATTCAGAATCATGGAAAAACCCCTAGTTTGACCCCTCACATGCTACTATAAGCATATTTATTTTGGTGTGTTTTTTTACTGTATAGTAAAGTTAATGGGATGACAGCTTTCAGCAGCTGTAACGGAATCTCCTAGGGAAACTGAATTTCAGTCTTTGTGAGATGTGTTACTAGACACCTTTACAAACATATTGGTGAAGATTTTTTTTTGGTAAGAAATTTATTCCAGGACCTTTTAAGATATCCCCTGACTAAGCCATAAGAATAGGGAAAGAAACATAGGAGAAAGTCAGACAACAGGACATGGTGCTTGCTCCAAAAAAAGGGGGAAAAAAGATGTCACAGGCTCTTGTGTCAAGAGGACACATCCCTTAGCAGCAGATATACTGTACTGTACAGTAGCAGCAGATATAGAATATTGCAGTCTCTCATGCAAGAGACAGCATTCCCAGTATCATTCCACGTGCACCAGCGTTCCCAACTAAAAAGTAGCTTCAAGCCATTCGTCTATCAGTTCTTTGAATTCTCTTTCCTTGTTAGTAATGCCAAAAAGTACCGCTACGAAGGGGTGTGGAGAAAGAAAGCCTTCTATCCAGGGAACTGACACCCTTCCCATCCCGCACAACACGCCTCCAAGCGAGCACATCCCCTAGTCGATCCTTCAAAACCCCCCCGACCCAAAAAAAGAGAAAAACCCCAAAAAGAAAAAAGGCATAAATAAAAGAACTGTGGCGCAGACCGGGGCGAAGGCATGAGCAGATTTTCAATGGGATTTTCAGGAGCAAGGCACAAGGGGCAGAAATCTTTCCCTTTTGTCTGCCGTTCAAATGGGTCTGATGAGGCTCAAGCTGGAGGCTATGCTTGTCATAAAGGTCCTGATCTCTTGTGAGAATTGATTTCCATCATTTGGGATGGGTTGTGGGGTGTGGAGAGCGTAGGGGTGTGGAGTTGAGGCGCTAGCACAGACCCAGGCCCCTGCCTGAGAGCACAAGATAAGGACCAAATGAAGTAAGAACCAACTTACTGGAAAAAAATAAAGAATAAAATAAGGGGCAAGAAGGGGGAAAAAGAAGCCAAAGAAGAGTATCTGCGGCTGCGAGAAATATGCTCTGTTGTTTCAAACGGTCTATTTATAAACGTTGGCTATAGTTTTGCGAGAGACGGGGAGGAAGCCCGGCCCGTCGCGGCCGTTCTCTCGCTGCCAAGCATTTCATCTGATTATGAGTACTTTGCAATCTGCGACAGCATGATTGATGCTACACTTTCATGAGGGGAATTTTAACAGCACCTCTTCAGCGCTCAATGCGCACCCAATTATGCGTCTGAGCTGGTAACCTTGAATTTATGTCGCCATGGCAACAAAACCCCTCGGTCATGCATTATGGATTATCATTGAAATTCTACACCCCTACCTAACATAATGAGAGCCCAGGACTTAATCAAATCAGCCCATTCTGTGTGACACAAAGTGCGGACGGAGCTCTCATTGTGTTTGGGGTTGAGGCTGGGAGAAGCCAGCCCAGCCCAGCCAGCCAAGCAGGCATGCAGGCAGTAGGGAGACACGCAGGCAAGCAGGCAGGCGGGCGGGTGGTCTGGGGACGGGGCTGTGTGACGGCCAGGGGCGTCACAAGGGGGAGGAAAGTGGGACTGAGTTGCTAGGGCCCAAGGTGGAGGGTCCTTAATTATTTTATAAGAGCTCGTAGATCTGCTATTTTTGAAAAGTCATGAAAATGGGGGCAAATCTTTGAATATATGCATTTTTAACCGAACATTTGTAACTCATATATTGTCCCTGGAACTAAATATTTTGAGATGGGGGTCCGTGGCCAAATGCATATCATTCTGGGGGTCCTTCACATGAAAAAGGTTTGAGCACCACTGACATAGAAACATAGGCTTTTCAAAAAACCTTCAAAGACCTTTTTTCAAAAATAGCAGATCTATAGCAGATGTATATCTGCTATTTTTCAATAGTTAAAGCACAGAGTAATAATGTGTACCCAGGGCCCAGAATTTGGTGCTACACCCCTGTGTGACGGCCGCCCCGGCAGCTGCAGGGCTCGCAGCCCTGATAGATGGCCCCCATATACATCAGTGAACATATAGACAGATGGCCCTCAATGCCTGGAATTTCCAGCCCAAGGAAGCAGCTGTTCGGCCTAACCTCTGCTGTCCGCCTCACCTTGTTGTCATGGAACATTGAACAGAGAAGGAGAATGTGGACGGCTACACGGAGCGGAGTGTGGCGGAGCCCCGTTGGTGGTGCACTTGGGGGGGTTGAGGAGGGGGCTCAATGAGTCTGAGGGCTGGGAGGATGAGAGGCTGGCTGAATTTACATTATGTGGCACTTTTTTTCTTTTTTTTTTTTGCACTCTTGGTTTAGACTCCTCCCACAATTAGGGATGGGACGATATGAAAATGTCATATCACGATTATTGTGACAAAAGAAAAATCGCGATTTACGATATTATCGCGATAATCAAAATCCATTATCCTGGGGCAGAACATTTGCCAAAAAAATAGCAGATCTACCAGCTCACAATGCGTCGCGGTGCGACGCATTGTGAGCTGGTAGATCGTCTATTTTTTGGCAAAGACATTTGATAGAGAGTGAAAAAAAGACTGTGTCAAGTACATATATTATAAGTACCTTTTACCAGTTATAGAGGGTTTAAGTGGTACCGGATATGCGGCTCGGCAAATAAAAGGTGGATTGATCCCAGTGCATGACGGAGGACGGTATCACGATAAATTAAATCTCCACGATACGATTATCGTGAGTGTTTTTTTATCACGATAAACGATAATATCGCTTATCGTCCCATCCCTACCCACAATCTTCCCCATACATGCTGTGCCTCAGTGTAGCATGGGGACACTTTAAAATCCTCTGCATGTGTACGGGTCCATTTGATTCCATGTGTACGCCCTAAGATTTAAATGAACATCGCGGATTTGACTGTGTATCACATATTGAGTGTCGCGAGCATCCGGGTGGCAGTGGAGTCTCTGTTTGCTCATGATCACAAAAATGAAGATGGGAAGCCTGGAATAAATCTCTCTCTCTCTCTCTCTCTCTCTTGCTCCCTCGCTCTCGCTCTCTGTCTATCTTTCTTTCTCTCTCTCGCTCTCTCTCTCTCTCTGCTAGATGACATAATTGTAGTAAATCACCCCGTTGGATTAATGCAATCTATTTTTCATCTTCTCCCTGGCTTCTTCCCCTCACCACTGCAGGCTTATAGCCCGAGCCGTTACATAAAATATTGATTGCTCTAGTGTATTTCTCTCATTGTATGTACTGTAAGCATTTTTATTAGCCAACAGGCTGGCAGAGGAAACCAGTATCACCATCTCTCCATCTCTCCCTCTCTCCCTCTCTCTCTCTCTCTCTCTCTCTCTGTGTGTAAGAGCTTTTAATAGCTCAGCAGATTTTTTGCTCTCTCGCTCTCGTTTCCCTGCATCATCCCTGTAGACTGGAGTGGGAAGCCCTGAAGATTCCTGCAAGGGAACACTGGAGTGCTGGAGTACAGGAAATCCTAAAATAGGCCCCAATGCGCTCACCTGATGTTACAGAAACTCTAGAACCCCTGGAGCCCAGGGTTCTGGAACAACGGCTCTGATGTCACTGATGCTGGTGGGAAGTTAATGCATGTGTGTGTGTGTGTGTGTGTGTGTGTGTGTGTGTGTGTGTGTGTGTGTGTGTGTGTGTGTGTGTGTGTGTGTGTGTGTGTGTGTGTGTGTAAACCAGTGGTTCTCAACCTGTGGGCTGGGGACCATCGGCGGGCCGTGAGGATATTGCAAGTGGGACCCCAAATAATTGCCAAAACACCAACATTTGAATTACAATAGCACACTAATGTCATGGTATTTTCCAGTGGTGGATAAAGTAATCACATTTTATACTTAAAGGGGAAGACCACCCATTTTCAATATTGAACTATGTCATTAATATACCTTAGAGGAGTTGTGTGGAAATAAATAAATAAAAGTTCCCCCCCTTGTTTTGCCTAGAACTGGAGGATTGATTTTGGGGTTTGTATTGTAAAGTACAACTTGATGACATCACACATTGTACTTTACAATACAAACCCCAAAATCAATCCTCCAGTTCTAGGCAGCACAGAAGAGGGAGAACTTTTTTTTTATTTCCACACAACTCCTCTAAGGTATATTAATGACATATTTCAATATTGAAAATGGGTGGTCTTCCCCTTTAAGTGAAAGTATCAATACTGCACTGTAGGTGTGCTCCGTTACAAGTAAATGTCCAGAATTCAAAATGTACTTGAGTAAAGGTATGAAAGTATTGGCATCAAAATGTACTTAAAGTACCAAAAGTAAAAGTACAAAATGTTTGAAAATAGCAAGATCTACAAGCTCACAACGCGTCGCGATAGCCTAGGTATAAAATAGGGCTGAAGTGGATTAATGTATGTTTTATAATATAATCATTTATATCTGCAAAGTAATTAGTAACTAAAAATTTCAAATAAATGTAGTGGAGTAAAAGTACAATATTTGGATCCGAGAAGTAGTGGAGTAGAAGTAAAAGTATTGGAAATTGGACATACTCAAGTAAAGTACAAATACCTCAAACGTATACTTAAGTACAGTACTTAAGTAAACGTACTTAGTTACTTTACATCACTGGTATTTTCTTCTTTTAAACCTTGAAAAGTGAATTTTCATTATACCGCTAAATAGGAACTTAAAGTATACTAGGTTAGTTCTAACCTCGCGTCACCAGTCTTTCCTGGAAGAAAGCCTGGTGTTCGTTTACAACGGGCTGTTTGATCCGGTCTAAGCGGAAACCACAAGCAGAAGAAGCGGCGTCGCTTTGTTTTGGTTCCCCCCGTTTGTTTCCCCAATCCTTATTAAAATGCTCGAGTAGCTTAGTGTAGTCTTGCCAGTCGCTACGAGTTGGACTAAAAGATACATACCAAACGAATTATCCAAAAGCAAAACTACGCCGCATCAAGGGGTTTATTAAGTAGGCCCTAAATGTATGTCCTTGGGCGCAGGGAAATTATTGGCCAAATGGCCAAAGTGTAGTCCTTTAAGGACTACACCATGACGTAGAGTGGTTTCCATTCCCGACCGGATCAAAGCCCGAAATGTTAAGGCTAGGTTAGTTCCAGTGATCCAAGCCGGAACGCAATAGATCATAACATGCTCTGAAAATGCATGTGGGGTTGCTGTGTTGAGTGGTCAGATGGGTGGGCCGCGAACGCTTGGAGATCCAAGGGGGGCCTGACCCAGAAAGGGTTGAGAACCACTGGTGTAAACCAGTGCACAGGAAGCTCTCCACTGCCAGAACAGGCCTACCAAATTATACACAAAACAGCAAAGACCTAAATAACCAGTAAGACTTCCTAATCGGGAGATAAGCGACCGTTAGGTCGCAGCGTGATTTTAGGGCAAATGTGGTGGAGCAGTGTCCAAAAATGTGTTCGAAAAAATCGGCCTGATGGTGGCGCTATATGGGACAGATCCATGTTGATGAGATGAGTGTAGAAATACTGTGTACCGATTTGTGTGATTTTAGGGCAAAATCTGTAGGAGCAGTGTCCAAAAATGTGTTTTAAAAAATCGGCCAGAAGGTGAAGCTAAATGGGACAGATCCATGTTGATGACATGAGTGTAGACATACTGTGTACCGATTTGTGTAATTTTAGGGCAAAAGAATTAGGAGCTGTGTCCATAAATGTGTTTTGCAAGAATCGGCCTCATGGTGCCGCTAGAAGAGGGTCAAGTGAGAATTGATGGGTGGCATGGATCAAGGCAACGGTTGCGGAGATATGAGCAGGGCAAAAGTGTGAGGTGTGACGTGTGACAGAAAGACTGACGGACTGACTGACGGACGGACTGACGAACAGCTGGTCGAGGTTTGCAAAGACCTAAATAATAACAAAAATTGCATAGTGAGCGGTGCTATTTATGAGCGTCAAGCGTCCCGCTATAGCCACAGAGTGTCCTGCAAATTTTGGCCAATGGGACCCTGGGCGTCCAACAAACTTTGAGCCATTTGTGCCAAGATGTAGGCCATATCTAGGCCAGATGTAGGCCACACTTCAGTTTACTTTAGGGCCCAGACATTTTTGGGAACTGGACAAAGACAGATGTTGGAGCTTAGCTCCTTCCAGGAGCACCGTTCAAAAACTAGAAGAAAGTGCTACTAGAGCACAGGAATTCAGTCATTATAGGGGTGAGTGGAATCTGTATAAACTGAGGGATTCATGTTGATGAAGTTATTGCACATGCAAACTTTAGATGGCAATCTTAGCCAATCAGAATGGAAACAAATTGAAAATCTGACAGATCTGCACATGACAATAGAGATAAAACCATACATACCAAACATACAACCAAACATAATGTTAAAAGCAACCTAACCTATACCAGTAAGACTCCCTAATCGGGAGTTGGTCGCTTATCTCCACAAATAGGCCAAAAGTTTGTTTTACCAATTATCAAGACATACGGGCAGTTGACAGTTTGCCATGGTTACTCATTGAAGTTGAATCTCCATATATGGAGATAACCTACGCATCACACTAAGTCTGACCTCACCAGCCCATATTTGGGCATGAGCAACTTATGTCTCCATATATGGAGATATGATGACATCACACAGTCCTCAGCCGATGATGTGGCGTGATGTCATACAATACACAAACGAGCCCTACAGTATAAAGGGGCAATTCTTGCCAGGAAAGAAGCATTTCTTCGACTCAGACCTTATCGCCAGGGTTGGCTTATAGCAGCTGTCGGTAGGACCATATATGGATTCTGTTAGTGTGGATCTCCTAACAGGGCATCATCTGGGATACAATCCCTTTTATGCCCATATATGGAGATCCCTAACAGAATCCCTTTCATGCCCATATATGGAGATCCCTAACAGAATCCCTTTTATGCCCATATATGGAGATCCCTAACAGCATCCCTTTTATGCCCATATATGGAGATCACTAACAGCTAACAGAATCCCTTTTATGCCCATATATGGAGATCCCTAACAGAATCCCTTTTATGCCCATATATGGAGATCCCTAACAGAATCCCTTTTATGCCCATATATGGAGATCCCTAACAGAATCCCTTTTATGCCCATATATGGAGATCCCTAACAGAATCACTTTTATGCCCATATATTATGGAGAAATCCCTGCTCTGAGTATCTGACATCAGTGTGATGTCACCTGTTTATGCCCATATATGGAGATCCCTGCTCTGCGTATCTGGTTGCTATGGTAAACAGTTGGTTGCTAGGGTAAAAAAACATGGTTGCTATGGTAAACAGTTGGTTGCTAGGGTAAACAGTTGGTTGCTAGGGTAAAACCATGGTTGCTAAGGTGGTTGCTAACGTACACTAACAGACCAGCAACAACAGACTGTTGCCACAGCAACGTACACAAAGGTTTGTGTACACATGTGGTGTGATGTCATACTGATGCGGAGATATGAGCAGGGCAAAGGTGTGACGTGTGACGTGTGACGGACGGACGGACGGACGGACGGACGGCCGGTGGAGGTTTTCATAGTAAACTGCTCCCTGACGGTCGCAACCAGTGTCTTTTGTTGAGATTCTGAAATCTTAACTCCCCGGAATCCCCATCTTTAAACCAATCCAGTGACTTTGATTGGTGAAGGGCTGAGCATGTATCAGATTGTAAATACCATCATTTATCGATTTCGCTGCAGATTAGGTTATCTTCCCTAACCCTTATAGATTCAAATTTGATGGCCTTTCTGCCCTGGGATTTGGCCTTTGTGCCCTCAAGAAATGGACAACACCAAAGGCCAAGTGGCCTTGCCCCAAAATGATGAGATTCCAGGCCTGGTGGAGACACATCTTAGTTAAATATATTCTTTTGAATGTCTAACTGAGATTTATCATGGGCAAAGATTGGAAACAAGTATTTCATACATGGGTGTAATCTACATCAGTAGGGACCTGCTTCTTGTGGATAGCTTTAGTATTCAACTAGATTTGCATATATATAGACCAACTATACTTAGTCACAAATGTGGTGACCAGGATTATCTTCTCACTGGAATACAACACATTTAGCCATTATTGTTTGAGAGTCTACAAGAGCTATTTGTTTTAAAAGCAAAACAAAGCTTAATAGCGTCACTTTTTATAGGCATAACAAATATATTTCTGCACAGCCAGGGGGAAGGGACAGTCTATCGGAATACTAATATCCAGTACTCATTGCTGTAGAGAGGAAAAAAATAATAATAATAGAAAAAGTTTATGTAAAACAAGTGGGAATTCGGTAATTCATCTATAGCCCCGGGACCCCCGTCGCAGCTGTCTGATACATCTGCATATTTCCAATAAACATAACGTGGTAATAAATGTTATTTTCTCTTGAAGTAAAAAGCGTTTGCTTGGTGGAGGTGTCAACTAAAATGTATTTGTGATGTGCTTGATGAAGCCTAGATGAAGCCTGCTCATCCCTCCGTAATGACACACCCCAGCCTCTCTCATGTGTTATGCATCACATCTTGTTACCGTCTTCCTCTGAGCGCGGCTGTCATCGTGTGTCTTCCCAGGCCCCTCTCCGGAAGGAGCGCAGCGACTGAGCTGGGGGATCCATTGCAAAAAGGAGGTGGGCTGGCTGGCCGGGGGGGCAGGGGCGTCAATTGGGTATGGCAGGGGTATGCAGCTGCCATAGTCCTGGGTCCAGGGGGGGAAAATAAAAGTTACTTTTAAAGCCATACTATGTAACTTTTTTAATAAAACTAATCTTAAAATTGTCCTAACTATTAAATCGCTAAAGTTTTAGAACACCCACTCCGTTAATTTCAGCCCCTAAAGCCTTCTGTAAATATGTTTTCTATGATCCTGGCCGGGGTCCGGATTTCGCGGAAAAATTACGTCATCTGCATCATCTGTATACGTTGTGTATACGTTGGCCAATCACATCGCGGATCATACACACATGATACACTACCGGCCAATCACAGCGTGTCTTGCCGTCTCTTCAGGAAGTAGCCTCCCTCAGCAACAGTGTTTACGATGGTGAAGGATTCTTGCCTCTTACTCCCCAAATCCTGGTCAGAAAATTACGTTCTACCCCTCTACGGATTCGTATCGGTCGCGGTGGTTTGCGCCCCCGCTCCATGCCCCGCTCCGGTGGTCTGCGGCGACACCGGGCGAAAAACGGCCAAAAAAAGCAATACCGCTACTGACTACTAGTTTAGCAACTTACACAGTATAGCTTTAAATTACAGTAAAATAACTACAAATGCAAAATTTACCAAAATAGTCACAGAATGGTATATTCCCAGGTTCCGCAGGTCAGCTGCATTATCAGCTGCATTATTGTTAATTGTGGCACGTTTACTAACATGCCAAGTTTAGCTGCACTTGAACAACCGTTCAGGCTAACATGCGCGCGCAAAGGCGCGTGCAAGACACCAGTTATGTTGCCATACCTTAGCCTTTTCTGAACTGACGCCACTGCTGGGGGGGGGGAGTGGGCCGGCTCTGTGTGTGTGTGTGTGTGTGTGTGCGCGGGCGCGCGTGCGTGCGTGTGTGCGTGCGTGCGTGCGTGTGTGTGTGTGTATGCGTGTGTGCGTGTGTGTGTGTGCGTGTGTGTGGTAGCTCTCTAATAGATGCCTCTTCAACTTCTCAGATGCCTCTTCCAAACTCCAGAAGGTGTCATTCTAATCTATATTCGCTGAGGCCACTGTTTTCTGTCTTCCGACCTTCTCTCCAGACAGTGCGATTCATTACAGTGATGGTAGTGGTTAAAAAAAGAAAAAGCAAAAAGGAGAAAAAAAAAGATAGTCGATCTACAAGCGTTGCGGAGAGTTCGGAGTTTGTAGATTGGTTATTTTTCGTAGTAGTGGTGTAAAATGTATTTAAGTACATTTATTCAAGTACAATTTGTATTTACATTTACTTGAGTATTCCCAATTTTCAATACTTTTACTCCACTATATCCCAGAGGCAAGTAGGCCTGTTGTACTTTTACTCAATTACAATTATTTGAAAACTTTAGTTACTAGATACTTTGTAGATTTTGATTATTATTTTTTATTACAATTGGTTATTTTTGTAGTAGTGGTGTAAAATGTATTTAAGTACATTTATTCAAGTACAATTTGTATTTACACTTACTTGAGTATTCCCAATTTTCAATACTTTTACTCCACTATATCCCAGGGGCAAGTAGGCCTGTTGTACTTTTACTCAATTACAATTATTTGAAAACTTTAATTACTAGATACTTTGTAGATTTTGATTATTATTACAAAACATACACACACACACTTCGGCCATTTGACAATAGCTGATCTACAAGCTCTAATGCGTCGTATCCCAGCTATTTGAATGGGACATTCTGCATAATGAGTACTTTCTTCTTTTGATAATTTAAGTGCATTTTGATACCAATACTATTGTACTTTTACTCAAGTAAATGTTGAATTCTGGACTTTTACTTGTAAGGGCATGGTCACACCAAAGTATGGATGCCAGCTGATAAGTGGATTCTGACCAATGCATTTCAATGGGAACGGAGCGGATCTTTGAGAAATCGGACATTTGCGGATTTCTCAAAAGATCCACTCCATTCCCATAGAAATGCATTGGTCAGAATCCGCATGTCAGCTGACAACCAGACTTTGGTGTGACCGTGCCCCAACAGAGTATTTCCACATTGCAGTATTGATACTTTTACTTAATTAAAACATGCAAGTACTTTTTTTCCACCACTGTTTCAGAGAGCGACGCCACTGTGCGACAAAGTATAAATGAGGCTTAAGGCGTGAGGGCGGAAAACTCGCCCTAAAACAACGTCGCCCCAATCTCGTTTCCCAACGGGTCTGTGGCCTTAAGCTAGATGCAGAATAGACTAAAATCAAATATTTGCTTCTCGGCGTCCCTGGAAGAAAATATTTTACACTGATGGCCACATAAGTTTTTTTCAGAAAATTGTTATGATTTAGAAGACATTTGTAGAATGTGCCCATCAGTGGTTAAGGACCCCCAAAATGTGTTTTTGGCCGTGGACCCCCATCTCAAAATATTTTGTTCAACGGATGGACCCCTATTGCAAACTTTTTTGTTCCAGGGACCCCCAGAAGCACAGATTTGATTTTAGTCTAATCTGCATCTAGCTTAAGGCCACAGACCCATTGGGAAACGAGTTTGTGGCGAGTTTGTTTTAGGGCGAGTTTTCTGGTATTCCAGTCCACTCCCACAATGCATTATAGATGTTGTATTTTCTCTTATTAGGACGTCAGCGTCTGCCTTTGCATTATGCATGTACCGTATATGAAGTTCATGCAGAGTATCATGGACTTGGTGTTGCATCACCTTAAGCCTGGTTTATACTTCGGGAAGTGTGACAGGTTTTGCTCGGCGAAAATTGCCGATCTACAAACTCACAATGTGTCACATCGTCAGGGGTGTCGCACCAAATTCTGGGCCCTGGGTACAAGGATTCTCTGCCCCCCCCCCCCCCCCCCCCCCCCCCATTTAGACTGGGAACGCATTATTGCGCGTTATTTTGTGCAGATGGCACCGAGTGCCGTGCTGCGAGTTTGTAGATCTACTATCTTTTGAAAAATCGTGAAAATTTGTGCAAGTCTTTGAATATTTCAAATATAAAAATATTTAAAACGTTTCTTTTTTTGAAAAACCTATGTTTCTACGTCAGTGGTGCTCAAACTTTTCATGTGAAGGACCCCCAAAATGATATGTATTTGGCCACGGACCCCCATCTCAAAATATTTAATTGCAGGGACCCCCCCAGAAGCAAGAAAAAAAGAAATACATATATTCAAAGATTTGCACACATTTTCACGACTTTTAATAGCAGATCTACAAGCTTGCAGCGCGGCAGCTTGTAGATCTACTATTTTTCAATAACAAAAGTATAAAATAATTCCAGGCCCCTCCACCTTGGGCCCTAGTAACTAAGTCCCACTTTTCCCCCCTTGTGACGCAAACTGCACGTCATGGCACGTTGTGAGCTTGTCGACTTGCCGTTTTCATCGAGGACATGTTGTGCGGCGGAGTACGAATCACACATGACGTGCAAATGTGCTTTGAATGCATCCACGATGAGCATCCTGACCGGTTCTCATAGTTTAATGCATCGCGTGTTATAGAAGCACTTTCCCAACTTCCCACATTAACTTGGGATGCAGTGATTGTACGTGACTCAATGGAGAATTTATATTTTATTATCATCTCCAGTCCACTGGAGATGTACAGTTAGCCCATGACTACAGTCTCCTGCGTGACTTTACAGTATGACAATTAGACAGACAAGATCTGGCCCGACAGCGTGTCCACTATATGCCGCGTTGCATTTTTAATCACGGCCTTAATGGAATTCAGATCAACCGGGGACGCTGTCCCAGAATCACGCTAAAACATAAATAATTACTCATTAATTATGCCCCTTAAGCAGCGCATGAATATTTGAAAAACAAACAAACACTGCCACACATTGTAGGGTAAGTGCAGGTCTTCTATGCACATCACTGTGGTGCATTGATAGCGCGTATGCGCTACGGAGACAGTATAGCCTTGTTATTACTTTCTCTAGGCTCCTTGGGCTTTTCAATGTATGCGCGTGTACCATAGAGACACAGTATACAAAGAACAAAACAGCACACTGCACCGAAAAGTTACTAATTCATTAACCCATTTAGGCCTAGAATTGTTGAAAAATTGCAGATATACAAGCTCACAGCGCAGCACCGAGTGCCACGCTGCGAGCTTGTAGATCGGCTGTTTCGTGAAAATGTGTGCAAATCGTTGAATATATTAAGTTTTTTTTAAAAGCGAACGTTTGTAACTCAAATTTTGCTTCTGAGGGTCCCTGGAAGTAAATATTTTGAGATGGTGGTCCGTGGCCAAATACATATCATTTTGGGGGTCCTTCACGTGAAACATTTTCAGAACCACTGACATAGAAACATAGGTTTTTCTAAAAAACCTTAGGAGGATTCAAAAGACACTTCAAAATCGGGTCAACATTAAAATTTTCACGATTTTTCAATAGTTAAAGCATAAAATATTAATACACAATAATGCGTACCCGGTCTAAATTCATTAATCACTGCGAGGAGGACTGCATCTATACGGGAGAGTCGCAGTAAACTAATGACTTTGCCTCCCATAGTAACCTTCGTCTGACAGCTATACTATTGGGTTACAAGGAGAAGTCACACCAGTGCAGTCCCCACCGCCTCATTTGCATAGAATTAATGATGCATGCATATGCAAATGAGCATTTTAAACAATGTTGATTACTGCCTATGTATTCATAGGCCAACAGTCACACATGTCTGACATGCCACTTCTGCATGTAATTTTCGCCACAGTAAAGGGCAACATGGCAGCGTCTCTCACACAAGTCCATCATGGCAGCTGCCACGGGGCGCTAACAGTTAAACAGGGGTACTTGTACCGCTGGTTGCTTTATTGGTGTCATCCTTTGTACCAAGGATGCTGACATATCCCTGTCAAGCCTGATTTGTATACTTAATCGCATGTGCGCTAATATAGTGGGTCTAAAAGCTCAGGAGTCATTGCCATGTGATGCGTTGTGAGCTTGAAAATCTGTTATGTTGTGGAACATCATAGCAGGTGCCTAACGCTGCTGGCATGCGATATCACACCAGGGAGTGGCACCGGCGAGCAACACTGTGTGTGACACTACCGTTGTGACGGACAGTGACACACCAGCCAGTGTTATCAGATTCTGTGTTTGAAACAAGCGGCCAGGTCTATGAAAACAAGCCCAATAGAAATGACCAGTTTTAACACTTGAGCCAGGCTAATACATCATCTATTTGAAAGAAGAATCTTGACAGACATTTTTAAATGTTGAATGTTTTGAAAACGTTTTTAACAACACCAATCTTGTCCCTGGCTGTCACAAAATATTTTCAGATGGGGGCCCGCAGCCAAATACATATTAATTTGGGGATCCATGACATGAAGATGTTTGAGAACCACTGCTTTAAACGACAATAGACCATAAGCCCAGATAAGCAACTACACTTCAGAAACATAAGCCCCTCCTAAAGCAGACTTTGGCAGGCAACATTTACACCAGCTAGCGCAAACGATATGGGTGTAGTCTCGCGTAGCCAGACAACTATTCCACAATCTCTGAATGCTATATAGAGTCTGGAACAGCAGCTCCCTAACGGCGAGTAATGGAAACGGGCATTACCGTTTAAGAAAATATATTTTAAAATGTCATTTCTGCTAAGCAGCAAGCTAAACATGCTTATATGATTTTTATTTATATAATGATAAATGTGTGCGATGTGAGACTGAAACGGAAGTGACGAGGGGGCTTCACTTCCGCTTCATCTCGCACTCATCATTTCTATTCCGGTTTGCCAGACTGTATGCCGGGAGCATTTGACCAAATCGCGAAGGCAACAGTCTGGCCACGCGAGACTAATATGGGTGCGACAACGGTGCACCAACGCAGAATTCAACTGGATTCAGTGTCGCGCAAGTGCAAATGCAGTTTGGCAGTAGTAACCTTAGGTGCAGTGGGTTCAAAACAACATGACGATCCTGGAGAACTGGCAGGTGTAGATTCCTGTGTGATTATGTCGTTCTGTTTGATATAGTAGGCAAGTTGTTCTACAACAGCTACTACAGCAACGCAGCAACTTCCTCTTCGCACCAGGACACCCTCCTATACCTCTCATGCCATCGCAGCAAATTGATGTACACTTCGCCTGTACTCCAAACATAGCATGAATCTTTTACCAGTGTGCCCTGTCTACAGTCCACAGCTCAAAACACACAGCCCTATATAAACACGCATGCGTATACACACACACACACACACACACACACACACACACACACACACACACACACACACACACACACACACACACACACACACACACACACACACACACACACACACACACACACACACACACACACACACACACAGGGACGTGCAGAGAATGTTAGAGAGGCAGGGGCTGAGATTTCTAAAAGGGCGTTTGGTGGAAATATCGAAAATAGCCGACCTCCAAGCTCACAACGCGTCACAGCGCGACACGTTGTGAGCTTGGAGGTCGGCTATTTTCGGTGCGTTATACCACACTGAACTAAGCATAATGAAGTCAATACGAGAGACGTGGTGTATAGATTTCTACAGCGAAAGCGCAATTCTTTCAACATAAGATGCTGCATTCAAGTTCAGGAGAGTTTGGACAAGGCAGTTCTCTTGAATGCTGCCTTCAGGTATGGCATGGAAAGAGGGCATTTGCATTTCTTTCACCATAGTGTAAAAACTGCATTCATGATCTGGCAGAGGGCAGACATAAAAGGGCAGGGTCTCAAGCCCCCTTTGATGTCTATGTGTGCACGTGCCTGCACACACACACACGCGCACACGCACACGCACACGCACGCACACACACACACACACACACACACACACACACACACACACACACACACACACACACACACACACACACACACACACACACACACACACACACACACACACAGACACACACAGAATGGGCAGGATCACCTTTCAGCACCCAGATGTTGTACGCCTAATTAAATATTTGGTGCACTGGAGTAGGAGGTCTGTGCCCTTTGACACCTATAGCAGGTTATGTCCAGTCTTTGGCCTGTAGAGGTCTACCAAGGCCCCTAGCGGGCCCCCCCCCCCCCACCCACACACACACACACACACACACACACACACACACACACACACACACACACACACACACACACACACACACACACACACACACACACACACACACACACACACACCTGTCCTCTGGTTTGGTTAAGTGCTCTCTGGCTGCGGGCTGACAGCACTGAGGGGCTTCTGCATGTAAATCCCTCCCTCCTCGCGCCCCCCTCCTCGCTCAATGCCACCCCCCCTTCTCCCTCCCCTCTCACCCCAACCCCCGGGTCAGCCCTATATACCCTGATTGGTGCATATCTAATGTCTACACGCCGTGCTATACGACTTTACCGTTGCCCTACAGCGGAAATCAAGAGAGGAGATGCCCTTTGAAAGTGGAGGATGTTGTGGTTAAGCGGAAAGCGTTTCCGCCGTGCAGAGAAAGTGGCTTGATGACAGTTTACAGTTTAGGCATTTAGCAGACGCTTTTAATCCAAGTCGACTTACAATAAGAAGGTAATACATCAATATAATATAGGCAAGATAATATGTCAGTACATCAACAACGATACTAATGCATAGGACTATAAATCTAGGGGGAAAAAAAACATAGGTAAACCACGCACCTAATCAGTAAAATATATTTTTCTAAAACCTAAAAATCGTCGCTGTCGGGTGGAAACCTCGTATCTCCAAGTTTCAAATTTGTACGTACTTTACTTTCGCAAAGTAAAGCCCTGATTCATCATACAAGGCCGTTGCACAAAAGTAGTGAAAACAGCAGATCTACAAGCAGTGCGGTGCGAGGTGTTGTGTGCTTGTATCGTTTTTAAAATGATAAATGCAAAACGAACGGTTTTGGACATACAAGGTTTCCACCCGACAGCGACGAAATGCTATCTAGCTTCATATGTGGTCATCGAGGAAAAGGGGAGTGCTACAGTAGTGCTATGGGTTTAGGTGGAGTCTGAAGAGGTGAGTCTTCAGTCCACGGTGGAAGCTATGACAAACGATAGAATTCAGTGTACCGAGACTATAACAAATACATAGACAAATGAATGAACAGTGAAGATTTGACTGTGAACTGGCTGATGTGAGTACAGACTATAGCCAATCTTGCAAGATCTTGGTCTTCTACTGATGACATGTCCGAGGAAGCAGCTCTAGGATGAGAAGGCAAGCCAGTGTAATGTTTATTAAGGGGGGGTTGGTTGATTTTTGCACATTCACTGTCTTATTTTCCATTTACAATCAGGGTCACAACCCCTGCTCTTTACAAGGTCCCATTTCAACATGTATTACACTTTACTGTGTCAATATTTATGAGCAAGTGGTGACCTGCATTCACATTATACCTGCACTTTGTCACAATTTGCATTTACGGGCCAAACTAAATGGGCCTATTCTGTTTCTATATGCTCTCGCAAGGGTTATTTTAAAATCACGTCTTGCGTATACATTTTTAATACGCTCATCGGATCAGAGGGTTTCGCACACAACCGATTTCTCATAAGGGCCGAGTCTCATAAAGAAAACAGTGTTTGAATCAATACACTAATGTATTTTTTTTTCTCTCCTTCTATTTTTTTTATTATTTTATTTTATTTCATTTCTTGGAGCCTAGCTGACACAAAATGGTAATGAATGCTCTAGGGATGTTTATCCCATTTAGATTTCAGGGAACTTGGTGTCTGCATTGATTAATGTGTGCCTAACCTATGTTTTCATTATGAGGGGAGGGTGTGTGTGTGTGTGTGTGTGTGTGTGTGTGTGTGTGTGTGTGTGTGTGTGTGTGTGTGTGTGTGTGTGTGTGTGTGTGCTATACTTGTGAGGGCCAAATGTCCCGACAAAGAATCATAAATGTTATTTTATGCTTTAAAAGATTCAGGGAGTTAGACTTACAATTAGGCAAAGACTGGGGATAGGAGGATAGGAATTGGGATTAAGCATTTCATCGTTGTCATGTGGAAACCTTGTATCTCCAAGTTTCAAATTTGTATGTTCTTTCGCAAAGTAAAGCCCTGCTTCATCGTACAAGGCGGTCGCACAAAAGTAGTGAAAACAGCCGATCTACATGCTTGTAGATCGGCTGTTTTCACTAGTTTAAATCATTTTAAAAATGAAAAATGAAAAACGAATGTTTTTGGACATACAAGGTTTTCACCCGGCATTCTTAGTTGCACGCCAGTGTTGCGCACTGAAAATAGCAGATCAACACACTCACAACGTGTCACACTGCGACGCATCATGGGCTTGTAGATCTTCGGTGCTCCACACCGGCATGCGACTCAGGATTTAGGGTTACAGATAAAAATGGCAACATAAATGGTAAAAACGGCATTTAGAAAATTGCCGTCCTTAAAATGTTTTATGACCTCACAAATATAGTAATACAAAGATGTTTGTGTGTGCGTGTATGCGTGTGCATGTGCGTGTGTGTGTGTGTGTGTGTGTGTGTGTGTGTGTGTGTGTGTGTGTGTGTGTGTGTGTGTGTGTGTGTGTGTGTGTGTGTGTGTGTGTATGGGATGAGGGAGGGAGGGGTTATATTTTGGGGTGCTATGATTGAAACCCCCCCCATGCCTAACACAGTGGGGGTAATGAACCCAGGGACAAGCAGTGCCGGCTAGCCTGAAATTTCATGCATTGAGAGAAGCACCGGGGCATACATAAACCCGGCCCGGTCATTTGTTATCGTTAATCCTTACATTTATGGCTGCAAATATGTTATTAGGGGGCTTTGCTCTATGACATATTGATCAGCCCCGGGACGTGGGGGAGGGGCAGCAAAGGGGGCCAAAGACAGAGACAGAGTCACCGAGACCTTGACTTTGGACATCTACAAAGGCATGACCATGAATGTCTGGGCTGGTATTCCAGCGCGTCCCTGGTAATTTCCTTTTTGTGGGGGGGAATCAAGGGCACGTACAGCCCATCACATTTAGACCCAGCAGCGCTGGCTGGCTAGCTGGCTGGCTGGGTGAGTAAGTGACAGCATACACGGGAAGCCAAGATAGGGTCCAGCAATGACCAGCAGCCTTCTCTGCAGATCCCATTCCAGGAAATCCTATCTGTCTTCATTCAACCATTTCAATGTTCCCCTGAAATGGTATGGTATGGTGGACCGGATTCAAATTGGTTCTGTGGGGTCTGCGTGTGCATGTGTGCATGTGTGTGTGTGTGTGTGTGTGTGTGTGTGTGTGTGTGTGTGTGTGTGTGGGCGTGCGGCACGCATGTCTCGTCCAAGTCACAGCTAGGGATGGGACGATACGCGATATTATCGTTTATCGCGATAAAAAACAACTCACGATAATCGTATCGTGGAGATTTCATTATCGTGATATCGTCCTCCGTCATGCACTGAGATCAATTCATCTTTTATTTGCCGAGCTGCATATCCGGTACCACTTAAACCCTCTATAATTGGTAAAACGTACTTGATACTGTATTGTTTCATTCTATCAAAATGTCTTTGCCAAAAAATAGCCGATCTACATGCTCACGACGCGTTGCGACGTGTTGTGAGCTTGTAGATCTGCTATTTTTTGGCAAATGTTCCGCTCCAGGATAATGGTTTATTGTCATACCTCCAGACAAGGTCCCCCATTGGGATATCAGCGCCATCTGGCGCTGCAACAGAGTAAAACTCATAAGCTCCTGTACGAGAAATATCATTTGTCGGTAGGGCTGTCAATCACAAACGAGGGCACCGCCCCCGAGTGTATATAAGCCCTGCGGGCTATCATAACTTCCTCTTCCGCACCTCTGCTTACCTGCAACTAGTGTCGCGAACTCAGCCATATAAGTATAATTTTCTTTAAAGTTTAGCCTAAGCGTTGACTAGGAAAGTCGGCCACTGGCCTTTAGAGATTATTCTCCTGTACGTTTCTAATTCTATTCTTCCTAACAGTTCGGTCTTTTTCTTCACTTTCGCTTTGAGTCTTTACTTCTTCTCTGTACGTTCTGCCACGTGTCTCCCTGCCTTAGCTTAGCTTCGCTTAGCTTCGGTTAGCTCACGATGGCAGCTCGTCGACCTACAGTTAGCAGCCTGCTAGCTAGGGTACCGAAGAAGTGCGGCCTTCCCAGCTGCAAAGGCCTCATCGCCAATGAAGATACACATCCGTTCTGCATTGTCTGCATGGGGGTAGGACACGCCTTGGCCTCTCTTCCCCTCCGGCCCCGGCCACGGGGGTGAACTGTGCTGAATGCCTCCAGTACGATGTTCCAGCCCTCGAGGCACGATGCGAGATCGCTGCCGCAGGCTACGGCCTTCACACCACGGTCTCCGCCGGAACCCTCCCAGACACCTCTCCTCGTGTGCCGGACAGCGCTGTACGCCACAGCGCTGCTTCTCGCCACGTGGTTAGGCCTCCAGCGGTCTCGCCCTCTGCTAGCTTCGGTAGCCCCGTTGCTAGCGGGTCTGCGGCCCCTGTTTCCACTGCTGTTTCTCCGACGGGCTCGACTGGTGCCGTGCCCAAGAAGAGAACATGCAAGACCGCCCACGTTGTTTCTCCGCCAGCTACAACGTGGATCGTCCCCCCCAAGGAATTCCACCCTCTAGTCGTCGGGGACATTCCTCTCTCCTTCTCCGTCCCCCAGCTACGGGCTATGCGGCCACCTAGCCCCGTCTCCTGGCATGCTAGCGACGGAGACGAACCGGAGCTAGAGGACTACGACATGGAGGAGTTGGACACGGAGGGTGAGTACTCGGAGGAGGACGAGTCCTCTTTCCCCTCCGGACAGGGCGGAGGCGCGGCCAGGGTGGTTCCTCATGCCGAGGCTTCCATCTCCGCCGCGTCCTCCCAAGCCCCTTCGGCCTCTCTCCCCCCTTCCATGCCGGCTGGGGCGAGAGGGGCAGCGGCGCAAGACCCAGACTCCATCCCCATGGACGAGCTCTCGGTGCTGGAACGCGCCGCCATCCGTTGTGGCCTGGAGCTGCCACTCGGAGATGCGCCACTCGGACCACGGGCTAGGATTCCTCTCCTGGGCCAGGATTTGGAGTCCTCTCCCCCGCGTCGGATGGAAAAGCTACCACTAGTCCCAGGCTTTGCAGAGGCCCTGCATTCAACCTGGACTACACACAAGGACCCCCCCAAGCTCCCCTTCCTGGTCGATTACCGCGACTCAGAGAAGGCGGGAATCCCCTTGTGCCCTCCCATGGACAAGCTGATGGCCCAGTCCCTGGTAGGGAGCCTCAAGCCCAACCATGAGCGGACCGGTCCTGGAGGCCGGCCTCCCCTCAATCTGGCCGTGGGTAAGAAGCCTCCTGGGTTTGCCATAGCCTTTGATGACAAGCAGTCTTCAAGGGTGAGGAACTCTTACAGATCGTCCGCGCTGGCAGCCAGGACGATGAACGCCACCCAGCTGCTGCTTTCCTCCACCAGGCGCCTCCTCAGCGAGATGCGGGAGGTGCCTGACGTGTTGGTGGAGGAAATGGACAAGTCGCTGCGCATGCTGATGGACTTGAATGTCCACGCGATCGAGTGGCTTGGACATGGCATGGATTATTGCATCCAGGCGGAACGTGCCAGGTGGCTAGACAAGGTACAGTGTCCTGGCAGTTCCGGAGAGGAGACCGGGAAGATCCTGCAAGACCTCCCCGGCCACCCTACCTCCCTCATGGGCGGTGGACTGGAGCTTCTCCGCCAGGAGGTGGCGGATAAGAAGATTACTCTGGAGCTCCTGGGAGCCACGACGGACCCCCAGGTACCCAGAAAGGAAAAGAGACAGGGACGGAGCAAGGCCCCTGGTCAGGCTGACAGGGGGCGCTCTTCCTCCAAGCAGGGGAAACAGAACAATCCCCCTAGGACCCCCTCTTCTTCCTCCGCGGGACCCCCTCGCACTGCAGCGGGGGCTCAGGCCCGCTCTCAATCCCGCCACCCTCCCAGGCACGGGATACCGGCCAGCTCCCACAAAGCCCGTGGGAAGCCGCCGCGGAAGTGACACTGGACTCTGGCGGGGTCCCCCTGAAAATTCAGGGGACCCCCCCTTGCAAGCGCAGACGTTTGGACAATATGAACAATTTTTCTTATGCAAAGAAATCAATGTTTATTCCTCCTCTGTGCTCTCCTCCAGTGCCTGTAATAAAAAGTGTGTTGATGAAACAATGCCTGTTTATTTCAAACCCACCTGCTTTACTACAGACGACCCCATTTTGCATGAATTTAACCAGTGTAGAGAAGTCCAGGCTGGAATTTCTTTCCACTCAGAAAATATCGCTTCCTCCAGTCATGCAGACAGGTTACAAGCAGAATATTTCTCTTTGCAAAATGTTCCCAGACAAGCTAATTCCTATTCACAGTGGTATAGTCTCTCTAGTGTGCAATACCCCTCTGTCTCCACCGAGCGGCACTGTTATGCCGACTCTAGTTCAGGACAGGAGTTTGGTCTTAGCGTCAGGGAAGAAGCCGTTTGCATCAGAGGAGGATAGGCGTCTTCATTGTCTTTGTCCAGTTAGGGCCCTGAAGGCCTACTGTGATAGGACGGTGGACAGCAGGTCTACTTCTCAGCTTTTCGTGGTCATGAATGCCCGTCAACGAAAAGCGGTGTCCAAACCCACTCTGTCGAGATGGCTTGTGGATGCTATTAGGTTGGCTTACACCCGGTCTGGGTCTGAAGTGCCGGAAGCACTTAAGGCCCACAGTACTAGGGGTGTGTCTACCTCTTGGGCTTTGTCCAAAGGTGTCTCCATTGAGGAGATTTGTGCAGCGGCGAATTGGTCTTCGCCGTCTACCTTTGCGACCTACTATCACCTGGACGTTGCGCCTTCTGCTATGGCGCATACGGTTCTGGGTGCTGCTGCCCTTCCTACTATGTAGTGGGGCGGCTCTCTCCCCTTCCTGAGATAGCATGTTGCTGTCTCTAGGATACGTGGGGGGACCCTGAGTTTTTTTCCCTTATATTATTGCAATTTTATAAGGTGGACCTGTGTCTGCCCTTAGTGCATAAGGCAGGCCTCGGTCTGTCAGGGTCTTTTTCTGTCTGAACACGCCCAGGCCCTGTGGGTCTGGGTCGGATCAGTCCTGAAAGGAGGTCACGTCGGTTGACAGGACCTCCTTTCCGGGTGTGGTCGGTGTGCACGACAGTCTTGTCGGTTCATGACTTCTCGGGGAGTATATGAGTCCCAATGGGGGACCTTGTCTGGAGGTATGACAATAAACGTATAGGTTCCGAACGGAACCATGTTTATTTAATACCGGAGGACAAGGTCCCCCAGAATAAAGCCCCTCGGTTCGCTAGTTGCGGGCGCAGAGGTGCGGCTTTAGAGGAAGTTATGATAGCCCGCAGGGCTTATATACACTCGGGGGCGGTGCCCTCGTTTGTGATTGACAGCCCTACCGACAAATGATATTTCTCGTACGGGAGCTTATGAGTTTTACTCTGTTGCAGCGCCAGATGGCGCTGATATCCCAATGGGGGACCTTGTCCTCCGGTATTAAATAAACATGGTTCCGTTCGGAACCTATACGATTTTGATTATTGCGATAATATCGTAAATCGCGATTTCTTTTGTCACAATAATCGTGATATGACATTTTCATATTGTCCCATCTCTAGCGTGTGTGTGTGTGTGTGTGTGTGTGTGTGTGTGTGTGTGTGTGTGTGTGTGTGTGCGCGTGCGTGTGTGCGTGCACACGCGCTTGCACCGTGTGTGGGTGTGCGTGCGGCGCACATGTCTCGTCCAAGTCACAGCTCTAACCCAGTCTCCCCACTGCTTTCCCTGGCCGTATCCTACTATATTTGGCTGCCTCTTAACATGCATGCTCACACCCCTCCACTGGCTCCTGGATTGAGCCCTAATAACCCGACATGATTCCTGTATTAATCATCCATGGACATTTTTTTTTCTTCTTTTTTTATAGGTGATGGGCGTCTGCCAGAGGCCCAGGTCAGCGCCAGCAAGCCCTGCTATATCCTGCTTACCGTGCATGTCTGCTCCCATACACCAGACAAGACAGGGCCTGGATGGAACTCAATCAATTATATAGCACTCCTCTGACGCTGCAGCCCGGCACTCGCTATTTGCTAGCTCAAGCAGCAAATCCCATGATAAAAACCAACAGCCACCTATCATATGCAAAAAAGAAAAATGTGAGAGTTAGTATATTAACCCTGAAATACCGGGAACGCGCCCGAGTCGCGTTAAGATTTTA
This sequence comes from Nannobrachium achirus, assembly GCF_963921795.1. NCBI lineage: Eukaryota > Metazoa > Chordata > Actinopteri > Myctophiformes > Myctophidae > Nannobrachium > Nannobrachium achirus. Next base: position 25,772,587 of record NC_137827.1, read on the forward strand.
ACCATTATGTTATGCTTTAACTATTGAAAAATAGCAGATATACAAGCTCACAGCGCGGCACCGAGTGCCGCGCTGCGAGCTTGTAGATCTGCTATTTTTGAAAAATCACAAAAATGTGAGCAAGTCTAACAATATCTTTGACCTGATCTTTGACCCGACTTCTAAATCCTTCTTCTAAATCATGCTGTTCTCAAACATTTTCATGTCAAGGACCCCCAAAATGATGAAAATTTAGTAAAATGTTGACCCTGTGAATGATTGTGCATGTGACAAAATAAAAGTGAAGTTAAAAAATAATAATAATACAGGTATTTGGCCGCGGACCCCCATCTCAAAATATGTTGTTCCAGGGACCACCTAGAAGCAAATATTTGAGTTAGTCACAAATGTTCGCTTTTAAATAGATATTTTCAAAGACTTGCAAAAAAAGAATCATGACACAAATAGCAGATATACAAGCTTGCAGCACAGCACTCGGTGCCACGCTGTGAGCTTGTATATCTGCTATTTTTCAATAGTTAAAGCATTCAATAATTCTAGGCCTAAATAGCTTAATGAACCACGTCTAGCTTGCCTGTTTATGCGCTGGCATTGCTCGCCACCATATCCGTCTTTGTAAGTCGGAAAACAATATGCCATTAGTCATATGAAAATTTCCAGGGATAGAACATTTCCAATTCATGAAAAAAAGGGCTGGGTTTATTCGTGCACTCACACATTTGGGGGCACCGTGGTGGAAGTCACTGATCAGTGTCTGACGAAGGTATACATTTCTCTCTGTCTGCACTTAGAATAATGTGGAGGGGGGAACACGCTTCTGCATGCTGCGCCTCGCAACATTTGCGAAGGTTTAGTGATTTGTGGAGAACGAATGTTGCAGTAGAATGTGTGTGAATCAGCATTATTTTTCGGGGTGACATCATGCTGAACGTGATTGAAAAAATCAAACCCAAGTTTGAAGTGAGCGGTGGTGTGTGTGTGTGTGTGTGTGTGTGTGTGTGTGTGTGTGTGTGTGTGTGTGTGTGTGTGTGTGTGTGTGTGCGTGTGCGTGCGCGTGTGTGTTGCTCACCCAGGTGTGTGTGTGTGTGTGTGTGTGTTGGGGGGGGGGGGGGGGGGGGTGAATGTGTGTGTGTGTGTGTGAGAGTGTGAGCCATACTTGCTCACTCAGGCCACCACTGCTATTGCAATAGACCTTTTGTCAGCCTTCTGATTGGTCCCTGAGACTCCCTGACTGGCCAACCAGAAAAAACATTCACTTTTTGCTATCGGGGGTGGAGTTTGTGCAGTGGAGAATGTTGCTTCAGCCTTTCAAAAACTGTCCGCAGTGCGGAGCACGGCAATCGCCTGGTACGGCCGCGGCAGTAGGGGGCGATCTCGCTCATCATAATGAATAAGCTTCAACAAACTAGTTCACATGGACCTTATCAATGGTCTAACTAGTTACGATTGGGTACATATATTTTAAATGGGCAGAATTACGTGTATGTGAGGAGAACAGATTATAGTTCTCCTCTTCCTACCCAAGATTCAATGCGCTTTCTATTGCTATTTCTATTCTCTCTCTGATCCAGAGGATTAAACTAATTAAAACATATATTTTCGGGGGGAAACTACTGTTTTGCTATGTAATTACTGTACCCTTTTCTTCCCTTTTTATTAACTCATATGCTGCGATGGCCGTGAATCCCGCAGATTTCTCTATGTCGCTCACTGCTTGCTTCTCCTACCTGTTAACGCGGGCGCTCATCCAATTCCCATCGTGCGCGATCGGACACTGCTATGCATCGTGCGTTCGCGTAATCCATCAGCTTCTCAAATCCGTTGAAACATTGAAAATTGATCAATCCGTTCTCCATCTGTAAGCCGTTGACTTCACACAGTAAGCTGACGGGCCAAAATAGACGACCGACCGGACTTCCGGTTTAGGGGTTCAATGTTAAACTGGTCCGCTCAATAATGTGTCCGTGTAGAAACGATGATCACGAAACATTAGTTCCGGGAAAAAAAATAATAAAAATAAAATATTTTTTTTTTTATTAATTTTTATTACATTTACGGGATTCACGGGCATGGCAGAGGGGAGTACAAAGGGGTATTTTTTAGGCAGCATATGAGTTAATATCACGTAGATGTGTTTTTTTTGGTACTTTATATAGCTGTAATGAGGCTATGAACCAAAAAAAAATCCCATCCACTTCCACTATAAAAGAATCTGCAATAGTGATTCTGTCCCACTGGGATTAAACACATTAAAACATATATTTTCGGGAAAACCCCCTGTTTTGCAATGTAACTACTGTACCTTTGTCTTCCCTTTTTATTAATATCACCTAGATGTTTTTCCTTTGGTACTTTATATAGCTGTAATGAGGCTATGAAAACATAAAAAAATCCCATTCACTGCCACTATAAAAACAATCTGCCCAGGGAAAATGTCCCATCATAGTAACAGGGCAGAATGGGGCGGGATTTGCAAACTAGTCTATTGATGCTCAGGGCAGGCTAGACTCAACAGCACCTCTCTGGTCACCCAGGGTACTCAGGCTACATACACCAGAGGCTACATACAGACAGACAGACACACACACACACACACGGATACACACACGGCCACGCTATGGAGACGGTGTGACCACCGCTCAAAAAGAGGCTTTTGGGACTCATGCAGGGGCGTCACAAGGGGGGGGGGGGGGGGGGGGGGGAATGGGACTGAGATACTAGGGCCCAAGGTGGAGGGGCCTGTCTTTAGCTATTGAAAATCGAACCTCTGTTCGAAGTGGAGCTGTGTGTGTGTGTGTGTGTGTGTGTGTGTGTGTGTGTGTGTGTGTGTGTGTGTGTGTGTGTGTGTGTGTGTGTGTGTGTGTGTGTGTGTGTGTGTGTGTGTGTGTATTGCAGTTGAAAACAGCGCCCCTCCCTTAACATGTGTGGTCATAAAAGGTACTACACCACATTCTTGAGGCTACATACAGACAGACAGACCCACATACAAACATACCTACACACACGGCCACGTATAGGGTAGCTTGTGTTCCACACAGCTCCAAAAATAACAGATATACAAGCTTGTAGATCTGCTGTTTTTGAAAAGTCATGAAAATGTGTGCAAATCTCTGAATATATGTATTTTTGAAGCAAACATTTGTAACTCAAATTATGCTTCTGGGCGGTCCCTGGAACTAAACATTTTGAGATGGGGGTCCGTGGCCAAATACATATCATTTTGGGAGTCCTTCACAAGACATTATTTGAGCACCACTGACATAGAAAAAGAAGGATTTGAAATATTCAGATTCCGCATACATTTTCACGATTTTTCAAAATCGTGAAAATGTACACAGCGCACGCTGTGAGCTTGTATATCTGCTATTTTTCAATAGTTATAGAGTGAGTCCTTGTACCCAGGGCCCAGAATTGGTGCGACACCCCTGGACTCATGTACAGTACTGTAACATGCACGGCCTGTTTTCATGGATTGAGTCCCTAATCCGGGGACTAAAAATGCTTTGTAACGTGGATTCTCTACTGGCAGAAGTTTGTAATTTTACTCTGTCTGGAATGAGAGCGTGTCTGGGAGAAAAGCCCTGCAGTCTTCTAGACGATTACTAATGAATCATTACTATACACACTGCTAGGGCAGAAAGCTCTTATCTACATATTCTAACTTTTTGTGTTTTTTCGTGAATGAATGCCCTACGTGATCATACTACAGCTAGGGTGACCATATTTTCAGCCGCTCAAACCGGGACGCGAACCACTGTTGCCTAAAACCGGGACCCTCAAGCAATGCGCACGTTACCGGGCACGCGTGTGTCCATTCTCTAACGTTTGTGCACGCGCACATACGCACCGCAGGGTTGCATACAAACGGTTTCTTTGCAGACAAACAGCCTTAAGTTGAATTCAGACACGCTGCACGCAATGTATTTGTTCATGTTTGCTGATTGGTTAGGTGAGCATGTTTTCATGAAAAGAACATGATAAATGTAAGCAATTTACCCCGAGTGAGAGGACATTATGCTCTGATAATGTCCTGTGTTAGGGGGTGATCGGACGAGGCGAAGCCGAGTCCGATAACCCCCTAACACAGGACATTATCAGAGCATAATGTCCGACCCCGAGTGGTAAATAGCTTTTCTACCACTTTTTTCCGTATACATGAAAGAAAACACATAGTTGTAACTTGCAAGGATCTTAAGTTACAATCATTATTGCCTATAAAACTTCCGCCATAACAACAAATAGTGCCACAAACAACATCTTCTACTCACCACCAGATGGCGCCAACTCCATGCTGAGACAGATGTCTAGCTTACGCGACCGAGTATTTCCCGGTGAATCTGTGCGCAAAGGTGGGGGCCGATGGGCAAGGAGGGTTGCAAGCTTATGAGAAACAACTAAAATAAGACCTTAAAACCTGGCGAAAACAGTTGCGTGCATTAGCGCAAATGGAAAACATTCAATTAACTTCTGAAAAGCCTACACGGCCTTTAAACAGCGTGCATACGGTGCATTAGATGAGGATAAATGAAATCATTAAATGGAAATCATTAAATTAACTTCTGAAAAGGCTTCTTCTAAGCCTACACTATATAGCCTACTAAAAACGAGTGAATCTTGCCACACGTGAATAATTGTGGTTCAGTGGTTGTAAACAATAACACAGACAATATAAAATCCTTAGTCTAGTTGTGGGAAGAAAAGGATATCATCATCATCATGGCCCCAAATAACTTTTAAATATCTTGCAATTGGAGACGAGTCTCTTACTAAATCGGCAAGAGTGCCTCTCATTTTCAATACATAAAGGCTAAGCTATAGAACCTCTCCATCATCAGCAATAGTCAGTGGTGGTGCGTGTCCCCCAGACCCCCACACTCCCAAGCCCCCACCTTTGCGCACAGATTCACCGGGAAATACTCGGTCGCCTAGCTTACAGCTAAGCTAACGTCAGTTAAAAGCACCGTTCCGGCCGTAAATAGAGGCTGTTCGCTTCCAGAAAGGCATAGGTTCAGAGAAAAGGGGCTTTAAAGTTGGCGGATTGCATTGGATCCAAATAAATCGGCGACGATAGTACGCACGTTAGTAAACAAAGGACCGCTGCGACCGTCATTTGTTGGTGGGGGGAAAGGTGTTCCGACCATAGGGTTCCGACTCCCTCCTGAAGTCCCCGGATGCGTTCATCGCGTATTGATCTCGGAAATGTGCCTCATTTGCATGTACATCCGGGCATTTCACACATTCCGGCTATTGTGGCCTCATTTACTACTGTTTTAAGCCAATCACAATCCAGTATTTGAACACGTGACTAGAAAAAGTGGTAGAAGTCTATGCAACCACTGAAAACAGCTACTATTATTTTAATTCTGGTGAAAACAGGGACAATTTTGTAGTGAATGTTGAAAACGGGACATATTAGTGTTTTAGAGATATTTGTCAGGACACCGGGACACGCAGCTTGAAAACGGGACAGTCCCGGCCAAACCGGGACGTCTGGTCACCCTTACTACAGCGTCACACAAAAGCATTAAAATTAGAAGATATGTACAAGCTCGAAACGTGGCTAGAAACGCGGCATGAAGCGGACATATGAGGTTTCCACCCGACAATGACAATATATTTGTTTCCTATTTGCATGGATTAGCTTGATCTACTAGATGTACCGTGCGCTGAAAGGATTAGAGCTCGTTAGATCAGTGCATGAAGTAAAACAACCAAAAACATAACGATGAGACTGCCTCACAGGAGGTGCAACAGTAGAATATAATTAAATTCCTCGACAAGCGAACAAAAAGATGCAGCACAAGCGTTGTGACCACAACGGCTCTAGCCATGTGTAACAAGATATGCCTGTGATTCAGGAAGGATTGTGTGTTAAAGACGTTCCAAGTAAAGAAGACTTATAGTAATATGACTTTTCAACATTCGTCTAAATCAGGGGTCTTCAACGTTTTCAGACCAAGGACCCGTTAGTTGAGAGAGAGATGAAGCAAGGACCCCCCACAACCTTTTCATATATTCCATATAGTTTCATCGTTTGACAGCACAATCATTAGTGTATTTTGGATTTATATCAGTTTGTGTTTTCAGATATTTAACCACGTGAAACATCAATACTTAATAAACTTGACCTTTCACTCTGTACTTAGTCTGCTCTTTTTCCCCTCTATACTAAACCTCTTTGCCGAAAATAGCCGATCTACAAGCTCACAACGCCTCGCGCTGCGAGGCGTTGTGAGCTTGTAGATCGGCTATTTTTGGCTAAAGTTCTCCAAATATGGAGGCTAGGGTTCAAGTGGTTAATATATATGCATTTCTGGTCCACGTTACCCTGATAAAAACCTAGATGCGCGCCCAGCTCGGTACCAAATGAGCCAATGAAACCAGCGCTCCCCAAAACAACAGGTTTGGGGATTGGTAGGAATTGATTACATGATACAGTCACCTGTGCATTTAGTCTCAATGTTTGTAAACAAGAAACGGGTCTATAAAAAAGGAACAAAAAAGCTTCTATCACACAAAGATTTGGAGGACCCCATGTAGTAACTCTGAGGACCCCCTATCGGGGTCCCGGACACCCTGTTGAAGACCCTTGGTCTAAAATAATAAAAACTGAATAAAATAACCAGCGAAAATATTCAAAAAATTGTTCAAAAAATGTCACATCGAGATGCATCGTGAGCTCAGTAGATCTGCTATGTTAGCTATTTCTTTAAAAGGGCTTAAGTGGTGAAAGTAAAAGTCCAGATTGTGAGTGATGAGCAGGGCCCCTTCCTCCCACCAGCATGTACATGTTGACAACCTACTTAACACTCTTAAATGAGGATTAAGCTGGAGGTTGACCTGGCCACCAAGGGACAGTAATCCCGGCCGCCGCTACAAGATGCATTTTATGCTAATAATGGTTCATTTCATTAATTCGACATTAAAAGTAGCAAAGCATATATGGACGCGGATATATATAAATAAATAAACTGAGGCGCTAAAATGTCACCAAGATTAATGGAAAGACCAACATACATATAGCGTTTATGGAAATTGCAATATCACCCTTTGCAAGCTGTGGTCCCTCGCTAATGGATTTGGCGCACCTTTATGGGGAAAGCCGTAACACCTCGAGAAAGGAGATCCACTGGGAGTCTGCACCGGCCTGCATGCATCTGGCCTCAACACCAGCGTTGCCAGATGTTGTGACAGAAACAAGCAGACAAGGGCCATAAAAACAAGACCAAAAGAAGCAAGTAGGTTGCATGATGATCACACACTCAGGGAGTCCCTAGCAAAATGACCCCCACCTACCAAACCCCACTGTCTACTGTACATACAGTATATTCAGCAAGTGTTGATGATGACTAGGATATATTATTGTATATTACTGTGTGTCTTTAAAATTTGAATACATAGGATCACAATGGAAACAAGTCCTCTTGACTTATTGGTGTTATCCTTCTATAGTGTATGACCGTACTGTTTGCATTTCTGTATAATGACGTATTCAATCAATAAAAAAATACTTAATATAGCATCAAAATCAGTTGAACTACTTTAACCCTGTATATCAGCTGTTTGAAAAATATTGCGACACGTTGTGAGCTTGTAGAGCTGCAAAGAAATCGTTAAAGAAATGTGAAATATTTGGAATATGTTTGTAATATTTAAATACACAAATATCTGAAAATATTTTCAGATGGGAGTCCGCGAACAAATACATGTTAATTTGGGGGTCCTTGAAAATGTTTGAGAATGACCGGTTTAAAACTACACCTTAGAAATAAGCCCCCCAAAAAGAAAGAAAAAAAAGAATACGCAACCACCAATATTTACAAGCAAGCCCCAAAAGTGGCTTACAATAAGCGGACATGGCAACACTGTTCCAACCTTCCTGTCTCCTTAGCCTATAGCGCCCGGGTCCTGGCTGTAAATTAGAAGGGCAAGTTGTGCGCAGAGAGAGCCCTGTTTATTGCTCTGTTTAAATTCACCCTGCATTCAAAACAGCATATTATCGGGTGTATAGCTTTAAAAAAAAAAAAAAAAAAAAAAGAAGGGGGGAAAAAAAGCATTTAATATAAATGATCTGGCGTTGATTGTGATGGATATACTCTTGCGGAGACACCTTGCCTTCAAGGGCATTGAGGGATAAGCCATCATTCTCTTCCTCCATACGCATGAGGGAGAAGAGTGAGTGAGGGCCCAATGTCATCACGGTACCTATAATAACATGCCACAACTCATGCAAACTAGAGCAACAACAACAAACTGTTCTTCTTTACCCACACAAACTGTTCTTGGTTAATAAGTCAATTTGCATGATTTCACGAGGACAAATAAGCTTTGGTGGTGCAATTAGCAGGCAAGTGCACACATAGACATCAAAGGGGGCTTGAGCCCCTGCCCTTTTATCCGTCTGTAAAAAGAGTGCCCTCTCCAGACCATGAATGCAGTTTTTAGTTGCAAATGCTCTCTTTCCATGCCATACCTGAAGGCAGCATTCAAGAGAATTGCCTTGTCCAAACTCTCCTGAACTTGAATGCACCATCATCTGTTGAAAGAATTGCCCTCTCTGTGTAGAAATCCATGCCATACATCTCCAGTATATTACCTGATTATGCTTAGTTCAGTGTGGTAATCATACAAAAAAATAGCCGACCTCCAAGCTCACAACGCGCGTTGTGAGCGCGTGTGAGGTCTGCTCTTTTCGATATTTTCACCAAAAGGCTCTTTAAGGAATTTCAGCCGCTACCTCTCTAACATTCTCTGCACGTCCCTGGCAATTAGTATTTAAACATGGGAGAGAGCAATCTATCACGCACTTACATTAAATGCCTGATCAATTAATCTCTTATCTCATGATGAATATCTCCCCTTCACAGAATTAGGATATTAGGTCATATTGGGATTCAAAGAGTGCTGAGGTGAACTCTGCAACAGTAAACAACAGCCTGCTCAGACGCCTGCGGGGTGGTGGGTGACCCACTGTCACATATTCTGCTGAAGTCACATGGAAGTTTTAGTCTGGGCAGTGCTTTACCTTCTTTCCCCTTTGCTGAATTTCAATAAAGGGAGCCAAAGTGACCCGTCTGTATAAACCTGTGCTCAGCATATTAAGCCCATGTTACGATTAATGAGATACCCAGGGCATTATTTGTTATCTTATATATCTTATTGATTGCATTGTCTTTCATCTCTCTGACTCTCTCTCTCTCCCTCTCCCCTCTCTCTCTTTTTCTCTCTCCAGCCTCTGGCTGTCTGTTTTGCTCCCTCGCTCTCCGGCTCTCAGACTAGCTCTCTCTCTCATTCTCTCTCTCTCTCTCTCTCCCTCTCCCCTGAGCCCGCGCTGTTCTCGGCTATATAAGAGTTGTTGAAGGTTGAATAGTCATGGCATGCAAAGTGCAAGCTTGTATAACTACGCTTCCATTACCTGCAGCGGGTGTGCGCTAATAAGTCATCTTAAGTCAATGACCCGTGTATATCAGGCTTCTTTAGAGTAGCGATCCGGGGATCACTGCCCATGCAGTTCCCCTAACCATTTTATTTATAAGGGACTTCAGAGGCTGAGCTGATACTCGATCAGGTCCCCTACCTATTGAAATTGCTTGATAAATAACAACCGACTGGCACGCACATTAGCTGTGTGTGTGTGTGAGTGTGTGTGTGTGTGTGTGTGTGTGTGTGTGTGTGTGTGTGTGTGTGTGTGCTTGCGTGCATGCGTGTGTGCAATGCTCCCATGCACACTCTGGCTGCTCTCTTGACTGATCTCATCCAGTGGTGTAAAGTAACTAAGTACATGTACTTTAGTACAATTTTGAGGTACTTTGCTTGAGTATTTCCAATTTCCAATACTTTTACTTCTACTCCACTACATCTCAGATCTCAATATTGTGCTTTTACTCCACTACATTTATTTGAAAACTTTAGTTACTGGTTACTTTGCAGATATAAATGATTGTATTATGAAATATAAATGAATCCACCTTTGCCCCATTTTATTATACATGGCTATTTGAAAATAGACGATCTACAAGCTCACAACGCGTCGCGATGCGTTGTGAGCTTGTAGATCTGCTATTTTCAAACAATTTGAACTTTAAGTACTTATTGATGCCAATACATTTATACTTTTACTCAAGTTTTGAATTGCGTACATCTACTTGTAACAGAGTGTTTTCACATTGCAGTATTGATGCTTTTACTTAAAGGAGTAGTTCACCCTCAAAATGCCTTTTTTTTCTATAGATTACTCATGCCATGGAGACTTGAACTTGAGTTCAATAAACGTTTTAGTTTTTTTTGTCGCATTTCTAAGACAATAATTTCATTACAATAAATGTACCCTCATTGATTCTGGATGGGGAACCAAATGTATTTGGGTTCCCTTCCGGAATCAATGGTGGTAAAAAAAAAAAAAATCTTCTTAGGCATCCGACAAATACAACAAAAATATTATTGAACTTAAGTCTCCATGGCATGAGTAATCAATAGAAATAAAAGTCATTTTGAGGGTGAACTACTCCTTTACTCCATTTGTAAAAACATTTGAGTACCTTTCCCACCACTGATCTGGTCCCAGTGTTGCAGCGTGTATGGGGCGAGGAGGAGGCCTGTAGGAAACGGGACGGACACATTTTGTGTGATCGCGTCCAGCAGCATGGCTACTGGCAGACTCCAAATGGCACGCATTGATTGAAGGAAAGCTCTGCTGTTCATCGCGAACAGGAGGGATTGGAAGTGACACAGCATAAACAGGAACCGTCAAACAATTAAACTGTGTAAACGGCACAGATGAGCCACTGATGAATCTGGCTGTCTGAAGCCATTTACCCCGGGTCCAGCCAAACGGACTGAAAGGTGGCTCTGTCCGTCCGTCCGCCCGTCCGTCCATCTGTCTGTCACTCTGTCCGTATCAATAGCTCTCACTGAATTAGTCACGACTAGCCCTTACCCGTTCGAAGATATGAGCTCTGAAATTATGTGCAGTGTGTAGGAGCACCAATGTAAGAAATGCCGCGCTGCAAGCCTGTAGATCTGCTATTTTTGAAAAACCATGAAACTGTTTGCAAATCTTTGAATGTATATATTTTTCAAAGCAAACTTTTATAACACAAATTTCTGCCTCTGGGGGGTCCCTGGATCAACATACAGTATTTTGAGATGGTGGTCCGTGGCCAAATACATGTAATTTCAGGGGTCCTTGACATGAAAACGTTTGAGAATTGATTCAAAACTGATTCAGAAGTAGAATTTAAAGGAACTACGAATGAATGAATGAATGAATTTTCATTTTCCCTATTTTTATGTCTTTTTTTGGTGTCCCACCAGCACCCTCTATCCTCACAAAGTCCTAGTTCTGACCATTGTGTTTTTCTCAGTTTATGGGAAGATCTATGTAAGCAGGTCTCAGAACGGGCTGTCAGATTTTCTCCCTCTGGTGACATCACCAGAGGGACCTACTGCTACTGCTGTGCTGTGTGCTGGGTGCTGTGCTGAGTGGGGGTTGGGGAGGGTTGGGCAGGCCTGAGCAGGAGGCGGGGAGGAGCTGGGATGAGGGTGGGGCTCAATAGCACAGTCCTCCCACTCAGGACAAGGTGGTACTGCAGCTGAAAATGCTCTGAAAGCCAGGCAGAAATGACAGGGGCTCTGTATTCAGGAGTGGTAATTTTGAAAAACGTTTTTGGGACATAAACAATATGATATTCATTTTTTTTAAATGCATGGTGTAGAACCTTTAAAATAGATTTATAGAATCAGGTCAAAAAGACTTGCACAAATGCCCACAGCGCAGCACTCGGTGCCACGCTGTGAGCTTGAGCTAGATCTGTTATTTTTCAATAGTTAAAGCAATAAAAGAATGGTTAAATCGCTTAAAATATAACATGACACAAATATGAGCACCACCATGGCTCAGCTAATAAGGAAGGACTCCAGGCAGTGGCAGACATGATGTGGTCATATCCCGTTGTGTATTCGGCTGAGTTATGTTTTATGTTTGTTTCGTGCATGTGAATAACAACAGCATCTGGCGCAAGTCAACTTTTATGTTTGTTCAGGTGACCTATTGGTTGACTGCATGCAAGATGAAGGGATGTTGCAAGCTGCTGCGGCCTGGGATTTGGGGAATACGATGCGATGTATATGCTCTATTACTAAGGCTATTAACCTTGACACCATTATGCAAAGTGTAAGAGTAACGCTAAATAGAATAAAACATTCTCACATAATAGGAAAATGACAGAGATGGCCGTGAGCAATGAACGGTTTTCAGAGTGAATGTGCGTACAGCGAGAGAGAGAGAGAGAGAGAGAGAGAGAGAGGGAAAAAGCAGACAGAGAGAGTGAAAGTAGCTTGTTGATAGCAAAACAATACCAATGAAGCTATGAATATTAATGCAGAAATACAGGGTTTCTTTGTGAGTGCCTGAACCACTGTTGTACGCTCATGATAAATGAGCGCTCCTCCTCTCAGTGTCAGGTCCCCTGACCGACAAATAGCAGGCTAATGACAATAGCTAAAACATATGGTAATAGACCTTCACAATGCTCCGCTATCAACGACACCTGGAGAGACATGGTCTAAAAGGCTGTATGGCTGCAATGAACTATGCACCGGTGTTCATATTTCCCGTGTCGTGTATATTGTGTAGGATGATTGAGCATCTGATCATTATTACACCGCGTCAACAAGCCCAAATAAATGCGAGCGGCAGACCTATTGTGCCACCGTGCATGTGTGCATGGTGGTGACAGGGTTCTCAGGCAATCCAACACATGCAGGAGCGCCGCCGAAGCGGTATTTCAAAGACACATAAGGAACAAATGATGACACTCTTCCCAGATGCTAACATTTTGCATTAATAATACAAGATAGTCAAGGTGTGCTGGGGCCTTGAAATCAATGAAGATCGTATCAAAGCAGATGAAAAGCCAAGGCTCCGCATGGCTTCATTTTGATGCCTCGGTTTATCCTGGTCCAGGGAGCATGCACAGCCAAACCCCCAGTGTTAATTTAAACTCTGTATGTTAACCCATTTAGGGCCTAGAATTATTGAATGCTTTAACCAGTGAAAAATAGCAGATATACAAGCTCACAGCGCGGCACCGAGTGCCGCGCTGCGAGCTTGTAGATCTGCTGTTTTTGAAAAAGTTGTGAAAATGTGTGCAAATCTTTGAATATATGTATTTTCAAAGCGAACATTTTAACTTAAATTTTGCTTCTGGGTGGTCCCTGGAACTAAATATTTTGAGATGGGGGTCCGTGTGGTCAAATGAATATCATTTTGGGGGTCCTTCACATGAAAAGGTTTGAGAACCACTGACTTAGTAGTCTCTCAAGAACAGACTAACTGAGCTCCAGTTAAGTGAAAAGGACCTTTTCTTTGACGATGGCTAAGCCAGATTGCTGACATAGAAGCATAGGTTTTTCAAAAAAACCTTAGAAGGATTCAAAAGATCTACTAGCAGATCTACAAGCTTGCAGCGCGGCACTCGGTGCCGCGCTGTGAGCTTGTATATCTGCTATTTTTCAACAGTTAAAGCATAAAATAATGATACACAACATGTGTACCCGTTCTGAATGGATTAAATGAACACCGAGGATTTCCCAGCGTGCACCAGGGGTACATGTGGTCACGGCGATAAGACATCTCCCTTGGAGAGTTACTATCACGTTACCCATATACTGTATCTTTAAACCAACAGATTAACTTGGTCATCTTTTTTTCATCTCTACCTCAAACATTCTGTCCCCAGTGCCCGTACAGATGTGTGTAAGCGGCACACACACACACACACGCGCGCACACACACACGCACGTACAAGGGCACGCACACACACACACACACACACACACACACACCCACCAAAACCCGTCTGCACCCTCTATCTCCCAGCAGATAGTGACCGGAATCCGGAATCCCCTATTAGCTGTGAGTGAAATGTAGAGTAGCTCTCCTCTCCCGTGCGCTAATCCAGGCCCATCCATTCCCTGTAGCACTGGCCTGTGACAGATACAAAGGATGGGGTGCGGCGCTAATCTCACAGCCCCCTGTAGCCTGGGGGGTCAGTGGGGAGCTCTTCTCCGCCTAAGCAGGACCATCCTCGGAGGCCCCCGGCACCAGATACTGGAGCTTGGGTCGCGGTCCTCAGCGCCAGAGGCTGTTGGATTAACTCGTTCAGAACGGGTATACATTATTGCATATATCATTATTTTGTGCTTTAACTATGAAAAAATAGCAGATATACAAGCTCACAGCGCGGGGCTGCAAGCTTGTAGATCTGCTATTTTTGAAAAATAGTGAACATTTAAATTTTGACCCGATTCTATAAGCGTCTTTTGAATCCTTCTGAGATTTTTTTGAAGAAAAGAAAAAACACGTTTCTACGTCAGTGGTTCTCAAACTCTTTCATGTCAAGGGCCCCTAGAATTATATGTATCTGGCCACCAACACCCGGTTCAAAATATTTTCTATCGGGGACTCCCCAGAAGCAAATATTTGAGTTACAAATGTTCAGAAATTCAAAGATTTGCACACATTTTCAAAAATGGCAGATCTACCAGCTCGCAGCAGTGCACTCGGTGCCGCGCTGTGAGCTTGTATATCTGCTATTTTTCAATAGTTAATAAAGCATTCAATAATTCTAAGGCCTAAATGTATTAACTCACCTAGAGGGACGCAGCGTTTTCTGATGGAACACAGGCGAGCAACACACGGAGCAGGCTGTGCGCTTATTATACACTCGCACGTTTCCAGAGAGAGAGACAAATCCAGAGTGTTTCGTTTTAACTCTTGCCATGTGTACAGAAACGTATACAGTAACCATTTTTTTGGGTTTCATTTGCACCCGCCCTCGAGTCACCGACGTGTAAATTATCACCAAGGTACAGACAGCGAGGCGAGAGCCAGAAAGAGATAAAGAGAGACACATGTATACACAAATAAACAATGATCAATGGCATGTCTATATTCATGTTTACATGTCTATTCTACGTGTGGATTTGAGCCTGGGGCAACATCTACAGCTGCAGTATGGAGAACACGTTTGACATTAACGATGCCGCATGCCCCCCACCCATCCCTGAAGGATGCAGCAGTGCACTTAATTGGTGATGGAGCACTAATTCAATAATTAATGGTGATAACCATCATCGCCGGGGCCAAATCGATTCTTATCTCTCAGCCGTGTTGAGCAATTCTACATTTTTAATGCTCTTGTCATTTTGATTAAGATCGCGTCATCGCTCTTGTCCTCACACTTGCTATGAGCTCATGAGGGGTCACTGTTTTTATTTAAATGAAACCATGAATCTTTTTGTTTTTTAAAAGATGGTAGCTGTGAGTTTGAAACAAAACAGTGAGAGTTGATCGAAGATATTGTGCTCGTTGTAATTAAAGCTAAAGTGCAATCCGTTTCACATCTTTTCCTAAAGGAGAGGAAATCTCAATTCTAACACCAGGGATTCAAACCTGGGTATCCTCTGAGTCTCAGGCCCAGCCAGGTAAACCACATTTCTGAATCCTCGCTTGGAGCTTATGAGTTTCTGGCAGCACTACTTGTCAACCAGTAGGTATCCTGCCCAACAGAGTAAGAGACCATATCCAACCACTGCAGATGCGATTGTTAAATCATATTTTGGCTGGCAAACCACAACCTCCGCCCCTGATTTCTCATATGCCCGTCTTCTAGCGCCACCATGAGGTTGCTTTTTGCAGACAACATACATGCAACCTGACGGTCGCTTATCTCCCGATTAGGGAGTCTTACTGGTATTAAGATACTCTACCATACAGATTACAGGTTGAAATTAAGTTGTATTCCGGATTGCAGCTTTAAGGTGTATACCGCAAAATATGTGGTATTATGTCTGTATGCAACACATATGTCAAATTAACTAAACTGATGAAACCATCAAACTATCATAAAGAATAATAATTCTTCTACGTTATTCGCACCATAGAGAATAAAAGACCTGATATACACAGTTGCGTGCCGGTGTCGTGCACCTAAAATATCCGATGTACAAGCTCACAACACATCACAGAGCAAAACACATTGTGAGCTTGTAGATCGCCTATTTTAGTGTCACAGCGTGTCATGTCAAAGGCAGCATGCAACCAAAATCACACTCTCAGGTGACCATGTATGAAGGTTACTACGGCATTCAGTCATCATCAGACTCAGGTTCCTGATTCAAGCTATGCAGTATTAAATACTGCATTTTGTAGTGGGTCTCTCTCTCCCTGACACACACACACACACACACACACACACACACACATACCTGGGCAGGCAGCACAGCATCAGTATCCTGTGGTAGACACAGCAGATGACTGTGGAACCCTGAGGGCTCAGGCAGCCATGATGAGGTGGGGATTAGGAGAGGTGGGGTGTCAGCAGGAAGCGGGTGTGCGTGCGCGTGCGTGTGTGCGTGTGTGTGTGTGTGTGTGTATGTGTGTGTGTGTGTGCGTGTGTGCATGTGCAGGGGCGTCACAAGGGGTAGGAAAGTGGGACTGAGTTACTGGGGCCCAAGTTGGAGGGGCCCTAGTAACTTTAGCTATTGAAAAATAGCAGATATACAAGCTCACAGCGCGGCACCGAGTGCCGCGCTGCGAGCTTGTAGATCTGCTATTTTTGAAAAGTCATGAAAATGTGTGCAAATCTTTGAATATATGTATTTTTTAAGCGAACATTTGTAACTAAATGTTTTGCTGGAACTAAATATTTTGAGATGGGGGTCCATGGCCAAATACAGATCATCTTGGGGGTCCTTGACATAGGTTTCTTGCGCACATTTTCACGATTTAAAAAAAATAGCAGATATACAAGCTCGCAGCGCGGCACTCGGTGCCGCGCTGTGAGCTTGTATATCTGCTATTTTTCAATAGTTAACATTCATGGGGGGCCCGCAGTGAATCCTTGTACCCAGGGCCCAGAATTTGGTGTGACGCCCCTGCGTGTGTGTGTGCGTGTGTGCGTGTGTGTGTGTGTGTGTGTGTGTGTGTGTGTGTGTGTGTGTGTGTGTGTGTGTGTGGAGAAGGCGAGAGAGACAGAGACAGAGTGAGAGAGAGATTACAGTTTTTTCATGCCTGCTGATTCTGGGGGGCGTAGAGGCTGTTAGGCCCTAGATGTCCTTGTGCCTGTCAGAGATGTGTCCTGGAAGAGGCATGGCATTAGGCATGCGGGCACACAGGTAAATTAGCTCTAAGTACAACAGCTCAGCAAATGGCAGGGAGTGGGGAGAATACACAGTTGCACGCAGTAGAATCCTCTCCGTGTTAAAGGAAGACTTCGCCCCCTTTTCAACCTAGATTCCATTGTTATGATGCGAGGAGACCTATAATATAGTGTGGTACAAAAAGTACAGTTCGTTGACATTGCAAACCATTGCATAGAGAAATGTAAGATATTGGGTATCCTTTGCACTCTTTTATTATTGAACTCCTCATATTATGTGATGGCGACTCACATTTAATTTACAGGGAGTGCATCCCCCCATTCCGACATGCTGCCATTCCGACATCCTCCCATTCCGACACTAACCCTATACCTAACCCTATAACCCCAACCACTATGGAAGTGCCACCACTCCGACAATTAGAAGTAAATGTCAGAATGGCAGCATGTCCGAATGGAGAGCGGACCCCATTTAAAGCTAGGTTTCTTTGATTAAACCAAGTGTTGAATAGCTCTATATTCTGAGAGTAATCGTTGCTACAGTATGGTGTTAAATTTGTTCAGTAGTGTCCATGTCTCTCCAGCTCTTTTTTATTAAACAGAACATTAGGTTGGGATATCAATTTTCAATCAGGATAGAGACCTCAATCAGGATACACATTAAACAAGTGAAATTGGAAGTGATGACACAAAGAAATGAGCAGACAAAATTGAAACTGGAATACTATTAAAAAAAATAAAAAGCTGATAAATGGGTACTCTCTCCTGGTTGGCTGAAATTGTGTTTTCTGTTTATTAAGGAGCTGGAGAGATCAGAGGCGTCAATTGAGTATGGCAAGCTATGGCAGCTGCCATACCTTGGCTACATGGGGAAATAATAAAATGCACTTTTCATTGCGCCTGTTGCTAAGGTATGGCAACATGACTGGTGTCTTGCACGCGCGCCCCCACCAGTCATGTTGCCATACCTTAGCTTTTTCTGAACTGACGCCGCTGGGAGAGATGAGGAGCCACCTGTTACTGAAGAAACAGTAATAGCCAGGGACGTGCAGAGAATGTTAGAGAGGCAGGGGCTGACATTTCTAAAAGGGCCTGTTGGTGGAAATATCGAAAATAGCCAACCTCCAAGCTCACAGTTGTGAGCTTGGAGGTTGGCTATTTTCGGTCCGTGATACCACTTTAAACTAAGCATTATCAAGTCAATACTGAGATGTGGCTTAACAGCATGGATTTCTACACAGAGAGGGCAATTCCTTCAGGAGAGTTTGGACATGGGAATTCTCTTGAGTGCTGCCTTCAGGTATGGCATGGAAAGAGGGAATTTGCACTTCTTTCACCATAGTAAAAACTGCATTCATTGTCTGGAGAGGGCACTTTTTACAGACGGATAAAAGGGCAGGGGCTCAAGCCCCCCTTTGATGTCTATTTGTGCACATGCCTGGTAATAGCAATGATTACTATAGTGCTTTAACCTTAGATAAATTAACACTGAGGCTGTTTTTCTTTCTAGATTCCATAATTCAGAATCCATTCTTTGTTAACCAATACATTTGTAAATGTTTGATTCATTCCATTTCCAGGTTTGCCATAAACACTTCAAATGAATTCATAATCAAGTCGAGTTTTCCTGTCACCATAATAAACTGACAACCTGGCATACATTCAGTTAATAGGCTTCTTATGTCATAGTACTGTGCGACAAACAAATGCAATCTCTCTGTTGTATCACATCCATATTTAACTATGAGCTTTACTGCAACACAGAGTTGAATGATCAACTATCTGCTGGAAAGAACACAGTTCTTTTTTTTTCTCTCTCTCTCTCCATCTTAACCCTCTGATTTATATTCATAAGCCCTCAATCGCTCCTACTCTGGTGTCATATCCCTGATCGACACTGCACCCCCCGATTAAAGTGCTTTCTCATCCAAGCTCTAATTCAAACCCTAAAATTACAGCAGAGCTAAATGTCCCCTCCCTAATGCACTGAAATACTGCTAAATTACAGATGGCTGGTTTTATTTGTGTGAATAAATTTGTGGGCTTAATGGTTTGTAAAACATGTTTTCTATGCATAGTTTACAAACACCGGCTGAACGGGCGAGGACGCTGGAATTGGTGTTACTGCACGGGATACAATTACCGTTAATTTGAAGAACATAGAATAATTAATCGTAGAACAAAACTAATGATTTCTCCCGCTGCGAATTGGGAAAAACAATCCCCCCAAAAAACTGTTATGACTTATTTCTGTGCTGATCAAAACCAACTGATGCGTTCCCAGCTTGTTTTTTTTCCTCAGCAGAAAAGGGCATAATGTGGCTGGCGCAACAAATGTGTTGTTCTGTTACTCAGTGGTGTAAAGTAACTAAGTACATTTACTTAAGTACTGTACTTAGGTACAATTTTGAGGTATGTGTACTTTACTTGAGTATTTCCAATTTCCAATACTTTTAGTTCTACTTCACTATATTTCGGATCCAAATATTGTATTTTTACTTTGTTACATTTGTTTGAAAACTTTAGTTACTAATTACTTTGCAGGTATAAATCATAATCTTTAGTCCTATTTTATACCTTGGCTGTTTGAAAATAGCAGATCTACAAGCTCACAATGCGTCGCATTGCGACGCATTGTGAGCTTGTAGAACTGCTATTTTCAAAAATGTTGTAGCCTACTTTTACTTTTGGTAAGTACATTTTGATTTCATACTTTTACTCAAGTACATTTTGAATTCTGGACTTTCACTTGTAACGGAGTATTTCTACATTGCTGTATTGATACTTTTACTTAAGTATAAAATGTGAGTACTTTTTACAACACTGCTGTTACTGTACACGTTGTACTTATAAGCAAGGAAATAGCTCAAAATAACAGGCTGCGCGCTATAAATAAGCACACATTCTTCATCGGAGGATAATGGATCGTATTAGGATAATGTGAACCATATCTGATCACTCCGAACTGAAAATTATATCTACTCCTAACAGATGGTAATACACTGCCTACAATTAGGTAGCACATGGCCAAGATCTGGCCATTTCTGGAAAGTAAAGCTGACATATTTCCCAGTTATCTGCCAGTATCTGACATTAGTCTGGCAGTGGGGAGGAAAAAAGCATTTGGCAAGGCGTCCCCGTGCCAGTGGTGGGCTTCCTGTCTGCCTCTTCAGCTGACTTTTCCATCTTGGACTGTATCGGTTTGCCGGAGCAGTAGACTCACATAAAAACAGGCACATGCACACATAGAAAACAGGCACATGCACACATAGAAATCAAAGGGGGCTTGAGCCCCTGCCCTTTTATCCGCCTGTAAAAAGTGCCCTCTTCAGAACATGAATGCTGTTTTTACTCTTGGTGAAAGAAATGCAAATGCCCTCTTTCCATGCCATGTACCTGAAGGCAGCATTCAAGAGAATTGCCATGTCCAAACTCTCCTGAACTTGAACGTAGCATATTATGTTGAAAGAATTTCCCTCTCTGTATAGAAATCCATGCTGCATGCCACTTCTCCAGTAACGCCTTGATTATACTTAGTTGAGTGTGGCATCAAGCACTGAAAATAGCCGACCTCCAAGCTCACAACGCTACGACGCGTTGTGAGCTTGGAGGTCTGCTATTTTCAATAATTTCACCAAAAGGCCCTTTTAGAAATTTGAGCCCCTGCCTCTCTTAAAATTCTCTGCACGTCCCTGGCCTAAAAACTCCTTCCCCCTCCTTTCAATGTGTTCCTGAATTTCCCTCCTCCCCTCGCTATTTACATAAAGAGAAGTTGTACAATTATCTGCAGATTTATCAACATTAACTTTTTCTGACATGCTAAATGCGCGGCGTTGTCGACAGTGACAGTTCCGGACAGGGGAGTCAGATGGAGGGGGGGGGGGGGGCTGCCGGGGTAAGTTGAGCTGATCAAGATTGAGCATAGCAATAATCAAACACCAAGGGACACAACACCTGCTAACACTGTAGAGCTTTCAACGGGCTCCCCATGTGAGAAAGATGGGTACTATGTAATCAACAGAGTGGGAGGAGGGTGGTGGTGGTGGTGGTGGTGGGTGGGGGTGACATGGAGGGTGTACTGAAGAACACCCCCCACACCACCACCCTTTCCACCCCCTCCACCACCCCCTTCCTCCAATTGTTCTTGACACACGACACGCAGCTAGCACACATTGGGGGCCAGTATACAGAGGATAAGGGGGGAGTTTTTCGTGGGACGTGCAAAGGCCCTCTTTTATCTTTAGTTAATGATTGAGCAAACACAGCCAGGCCTCGGAGCCCTCTCGTCCTGGTGGGTGTGGCCATCGCGGGGCGTCACGGTGCGGCTCTCTAATAAGCGTCCCACGTCTCCCGAAAAAAAAGAAAAGAAAAGAGAAAAAAAGGGAAAGAAAAGAAAAAACCCAATATTTGCTTGGCAACCAGAGAAGGTGAAGAGAGAGCCGAGGGGATTTGGGGGGGGCGAGGCGACCCACGAGAGGACAGAGCCTGAAAGGAGGGAGGGATAGATAGGGTGGGTGGGTGGGTGGGTCTGGCTGGAGGGGTATTGAGGGTATGTATGGAGCGACGCAAGAGGAGAAAAGGGAGACGCAGGGGTGTCACAAGGGGGGGAAGTGGGACTGAGTTACAAGGGCCCAATGTGGAGGGGCCTTCATTATTTTATACTTTAGCTATTGAAAAATAGCAGATATACAAGCTTGCTATGCTAAGCTTGTAAATCTGCTATATTTGAAAAGTCGTGAAAATGTGTGCAAATCTTTGAATATATTTACTTTTTAAGCGAACATTTGTAGCACAATTTTTGGTTCTGGGGGGTCCCTGGAACTAAATATTTTGAGATGGGGGTCCGTATCCAAATACATATCATCTCGGGGGTCCTTCACATGAAGGATTTGAAATATTCAGACTCTGCAAAAATGTTCACGATTTTTCAAAAATAACAGATCCACAAGCTCACAGCGTGGCACTCGGTGCCACGCTGCAAGCTTGTAGATCTTCTATTTTCCAACAGTCAAAGCACAAAATGTTGAGTGAATCCTTGTACCCAGGGCCCAGAATTTGGTGCGACGCCCCTGGGGCGGGGGGGACGGACGGGCGTATAGAGAGGCAGAGGAGGAGCAGGAGAAGGGGTGAAGGAGTGTTGTGGATGATGGTTTTTGGGGTAGGGGGCCCTTCTTTCTGCCACATATAGCAGCACCAGGAACAGATGGGGCCTGATAAATCCTGAAAGGGAGGCATTACCTGCCCAAGTCACCAAGCAGCCACAATTATCACAGGGCTCTGGGTTCATTGTCAATTAGAGTGGCAGTTAAAGGCAGGCAGCAGCTGTGGCAGATGGCAGGGATCCAGAGAGGCTGGGGGAGCCGGGACAGAGGCCAGCCCTCAGGCTCTCCCTCTCTCTCTCTCTCTCTCTCTCTCTCTCTCTCTCTCCCTCTCTCTCTCTCTCTCTCCATCTCCATCCCTCCACCTCCTCTCTCGCCCATAGAACAGGATCTGCTTTAGACCAGGATCTACTTTCATTCTGTGACAGTAGGCGTAAAGCGGTATTTCTCAAACTTTTACGTTTCAACGTCTCTCCTTAAAGGAGTAGTTCACCCCCAAAATGATTTTTTTTTCTATTGATTACTCATGCCATGGAGAATTTTGAGTTCAATAATATTTTTTTGTATTTGTCGCATTATTACAATTTGATTATAGTAATTTTACCCCCATTGAGTCCGGATGGGGACCCGGATGGGGAGTAATGCAATTTGGGTCCCCATCCGGAATCAATGGAGGTAAATTTACTATAATATTTATTTTGTTGTAATAATGCAACAAAATATATATATTTCTTGTATTGAACTCAAGTCTCCATGGCATGAGTAGAAAAAAAATCATTTTGGGGGTGAACTACTCCTTTAACTCTGACAGTATACAAAGGTCCATTTGGTTCCATTTGTATACTGTTAGAGTTACAGACTTGTATGGGTCCATTTAGACACCTCTAAAAGGAACCCTAACCCTATAATACACTTTGAGAATCACTGGTGTAAAGCAACTAAGTAAGTTTACTTAGGTACTGTACTTACAATTTTGAGGTGTTTGTACTTCACTTGATTATTTCCAATTTCCAATACTTTTACTTCTACTCCACCATGTCTTTGATCCAAATATTGTACTTGTACTACAATATGTTTATTTGAGAACTTTATAGTTACTTTGTGATTGTTATTACTAAACCTTAACCGGTACTTCAACTCTACACATTTTGGCCACTTGAAAATAGGCGATCTTCAAGCTCACAATGTGTCGCATCGCGCGTGCGTGCTCCTATGTGCATGCGTGCGTGTGTTTACGTAAGAAAAACATGTGAAAACTAGAAGCAGTGCTCTTCCGAGCACAGGTCTCCACCAGGCCGTGTGTCCTGGTGGTGCTACTGTATAATAGGCCAATGTAAAAAGGGTGGCATATGTTCTTCACCTTAGATCTTTCATGGCAATCGGACGCTGCATGCATGATTTCAAGCATTGTGTTCCAAAAATGTGTTTTGCTAAAGTCTACCTGCTGGTGGCGCTATAACAGGACAATGTTAAAAAGGTAGCATTTGTTCCTTGACCTAGTGGGAATATGTGTGGCAAATGTCACGGTAATCGCAAGCTGCGTTGATGATTTGAGGCATTTTGTTCAAAAACAGAGCAATCCTGCAAACTTTGGAAGCTAATATTAGCCAATCAGGCTGGAATATGAAATATCAGACGGATCGGACTTGATCACATGACTATAGAGATACTGTGTACCGATTTGCATGATTTTTGGATAAAATCTCAAGGAGTAATATCCAAAAATGTGTTTTACATAAGTCGGCCCAAAGGTGGCGCTATAAAAGGCTGATGTGAAAAATGCAGGGCAAAGGTTTATCCTTAGCCTCTAGGGAGTGCGCTTACAAAGTTTGAAACTGATCGGTGGAGTTATAGGTAAAACCACAAATCAGCCTGTTATAGCGCCACCATGAGGCTGATTAAAAAAAATTAAGTGGCATTTCTTCCTTGGCCTAGTGGGAACGTCTGTGCGCGATTTCATGATAATTGCACTTTGCGTTTGTGATTTGAGGCATTTTGTTCAAAACGGCTCAATCCTACAAACTTTGGAAGCCAATCTTAGCCAATCAGGATGGAATATGCAAAATCGGACAGATCCGTGTCGATCACATGACTGTCAAGATATTGCCTATCGATTTGTAGGATTTTTGGACAAAATCTGTAAGAGTAGTGCACAGAAATGTGTTTAGCAAACATCGGACACTAGTTGGCGCTAGAAAAGGCCCATTTGAAAAATTTAGGGCAGAGGTTCTAGATTGGCATCCAGGAAATGTGTGTGCTGACTTTGGCAGCGACCGGGCCAACGGCGACTGAGATTTGGCGCTCACAAACTGCGAGGACGCACGGACGGACGCAGGACGGACGCACGCACGGACGGACGGACGGACACACGGACGGAGGGGAAAACATACTCTCCCTCAGCCTTCGGCTGGTGGAGACAATGAGGTAAAAAGGTAAAAAGTATGTTCAGAGGAACAACTCACAAGAGAGAAGAGAGAGCGAGAGAGACTGTTGTTTTGTTTCACATGGGAGTTTCTGTTGTTCCCCGGCTGTGAGGAAAACACTGTACAGTATGTTCATCTATATCTGCAGAACGACACTTCTCACGTTTGTGTTGCAGTCAGCAAATAGCCCGGCGCAATTAGGTATGTTCCAGTTGCCGCGCGGTTAAAACGAATCCATCTCCGCGCTGACACTCCTGACCACAATCACCTAATTTATGGAGGTGAGATCACGCTCGACAATGAGAGCGAGGGCTGTCCTGCTGCTGTAGATACCACGTTCAGCGGTGGAACATTCGGCCCCTGTCAATCGAAAGAGGCCTATAATGTGCGTTGCAACACACTCATATGGTAACAGTTGCTGTTTATCGAGAGTGTTGTGCTCTACTTCGCTGCCAGGATTTCCTACCCACACAGTGCTGGAGGACAAAAAAACAAAAAAACAAAAAAAACAACCCGAAAAGTGTCTCTAGTGGGTTTGATTAGGGTTCTAAATCTCTTTACGATGGACAGCACGGGCCCCCACCACCAACGCCGCCCTCGTTCCCCTTCTCTGGTTGCGTGCCCGCAGTTGAGCCTGCCGTCTTGGTGGCATGCATGGGCAACTGAAGGGCAGGCTCTTTTTTTGGGGGGGTGGAGGGGGTGTGCCCCCCCCTCCCTCGCATCACAACCCGAGCCAAGGCTCACCAGCAGGCTTCACTTTCAGCAAGTGCCACCATTCATCACTAGGCAGGGGGTGCTGGAGGGGTGCTGGGGCTTTGGGGGACGGTGGGGTGGGGTGGGGGGTGGGGGTACCCCCTCGCCCCCCCCCTCTCCACTCTTCTTCTTCTTCTCCACGGGCTGCTGAGAATACAGGCCTCCGCCACAGACAGCAGCCACACTCCGCTCGCACACCCCTTCACAAAAGAGAGCTCCCAATTTATTCAGGGGAGGGCAGACCTCTCCTCCTCGCCTCCCCCCATGCTCCTTCACCCTCGTCTCTTTTTGCCCCGTCTCCATCCCCCCACCCCCAACGCCACCTATTTTGTGCCTCTCCTCTCCTCTCCCCTCCTCTCCTCTCCCCATCTCTCCGTCCTGCAACATCAGCGGAGGAAAAAGTACTCACGTATTTTACTTAAGTAAAAGTATCAATACTGCAATGTAGAGATACTCCTTTACAAGTAAAAGTCCGAAATTCAAAATGTACTCGAGTAAAAGTATGAAAGTGTTGGCATCAAAATGTACTTAAAAGTACCAAAAGTAAAAGTACAAAATGTTTGAAATAGATCTGCTATTTTCAAATAGCCAAGGTATAAAATAGGGCTAAAGTGGTTTATGTATGTTTTATAATGTTATAATTTATATCTGCAAAGTAACTAGTAACTAAAATTCTCAAATAATTGTAGTGGAGTAAAAGTGCAACATTTTGATGCGAGACGTAGTGGAGTAGAAGTAGAAGCATTGGAAATCGGAAATACTCAAGTAAAGTACAAATACCTCAAAATTGTACTTAAGTAAATGTACTTAGTTTACACCCTCTCTCCCCCCCTCTCTCCGCTCGCCCTTTTCTCCCCACTGGGGCGTCATTCCTCCTACTTTGTTCCGCCATGCAGTCCGGGGCCCATGCAGTGTCTGGGCTGTCCTGATAGCACAGTGGAAGGGAGCAGCCCTATCCATCTGTCCGCCTGGGGCCTGCCCAGCCAAAGGAAAGAGGAGCAGAGGTCCTCATTCACAACAATGGCCATTAACAATGCTAACAGCGCTGCTGTGGCTGGCTGCTGCAGGGGCTGTGCGGGGAACAACAGGGATCAGTGGGCTGGGGACAAGGGGGCCACATGGGCAGGGAACTGCAGGGGCCAGCCAGACGGGGAAGAAGTAAGTGAGAGAAGAAGAAGGGGGACCTGGAGGAGGGCCTGACTGTCGCCGGGCAGAGTTGGGAGATTGCTGAGATCCGATAGGTTTAACGCATTCAGAACGGGGGTACTCGTTATAGTGTGTTATTATTTTATGCTTTAACTATTGAAAAATAGCAGATATACAAGCTCACAGCGCGGCACCGAGTGCCGCGCTTGAAAAATTAATGTCAGCAATCTGGCCAGCCATCGTCAAAGAAAAGGTCCTTTTCACTTAAATGGAGCTCAGTTAGTCTGTTCTTGAGAGGCCACTATGTCAGTGGTTCTCAAACCTTTTTCATGTGAAGGACCCCCAAAATGATATGTATTTGGCCACGGACCCCCATCTCAAAATATTTAGTTCCAGGGACCACCCAGAAGCCACAAACTTGAGTTACAAACGTTCGCTTTGAAAATACATATTTTCAAAGATTTGCACACATTTTCACGACTTTTTTCAAAAATAGCAGATCTACAAGCTCGCAGCGCGGCACTCGGTGCCGCGCTGTGAGCTTGTATATCTGCTATTTTTCACTGGTTAAAGCATTCAATAATTCTGGGCCTGAATGGTTTAACGGGACGGACGGCATTCTGAAGCATGTTGTTAGGGCGTTGAGCAAGCCCCTCAGAGCCTCCCAGGCCTGCAGAGGAATATTGATTTCTTTTTTTTCTTCTTGCTTTTCTCTCCTGTGGTCAGACGGCACGTGAAGTCCTGTCCATGTGAAGCTAGCAGCTGCCTTGCTCTCGCCCTGTGGTTTCGTGTCAGTTATTTAGGAGATTGTGGTCGAGGAGTGGTTATTTTATCTGGAACCGATTCCCACAAGAAACAAATAGAAAAAGGAATCGTTAAAGTCAATATCTAATACCTATATGTGAACTCTTGTGGGCTATATTCAAGAGAAAATGTGATATTCAAGAGGAAAATAGATATTATGTGGGCAGACACTATAGCAGTGGTGGAAAAAGTACTCACATTTTCTAGTAAACGTATCAATACTGCATTTTGGAAGTACTCTGTTACAAGTTGAAGTCCAGAATTCTAAATGTACTTGAGTCAAATTACAAAAGTATTGGCATCAAAATGTACTTAAAGTATTAAAAGTAAATGTATAAAATGTTTGAAAATCGCATCGCGACGCGTTGTGAGCTTGTAGATTGGCTATTTTCAAATAGCCAAGGTATAAAATAAAGCTAAAGTGGTTTATGTATGTTTTATAATATTATAATTTATATCTGCAAAGTAACTAGTAGCTAAAAGTTTTCAAATAAAAGTAGTGGAGTAAAAGTACAATATTTGGATCCCAGATGTAGTGGAGTAGAAGTACAAGTATCGGAAACTGGAAATACTCAATTAAAGTACAAATACCTCAAAATTGTACTTAAGTACAGTACTTAATAAATGTACGTAGTTACTTTACACCACTGCACTATAGCAGCTTAAACTTCACAAGACAAAAAGGAAGTAGCACTAACGCGGGCAACATTAAATGCAGCAGAGGAGAGTAGCAAAGTGTGTGAAGTGACTGACAGTCACACAATAGCGGTAATGATACCCAAGTAGGCCATATTTACCTCTGGTACTACCCGGCTTCCCTCCTGAGTTTTGACACATTTCCACATTTATCAGGGATGCCTATCTGTCTCCAGTAACAACAAAAGCACCCCCCTCGCCCCCACCCCCTCCCCCCCACTCTAAAGATGAACACGGCATGAAGTCTCCTGTGAAATAGTTACAGTAGACCCCCTCCTCACTGGTGCTCTCATCCACGCAATCAAACTGTCAAAACACACACACACGCGCGCGCGCGCGCGCACACACACACACACACACACACACACACACACACACACACACACACACACACACACACACACACACACACACACACACACACACACACACACACACACACACACACACACACACACACACACACACACACACACACACACACACACACACACACACACACACACACACACACACACACACACACACGAGCGTGCGCAGACTGCGCACACACCGGTCTTTGCCATGGAGTGTTTTAATTAGATTTGGATGGATTTCAAATTTGCGCTTGTTTCCTGGAATGAGTCCGAGTGAAAGGAGAGATCCCCACAACAAGATTAACCAATAATCTATCCTTTGGTTACTGCCCCCAAAAATCTATCCGTCCACAGACACAGTTTTCAATGTTGTTTTTTTTCTCCCCCTTTCCAGTGTTGATTTCGCCGAGTAAAACTATGGTGAAAAATGTTCGGCGACTAATTTCTTTTCACTGGCGAAAACTAAATAAAAACTATGATGACTAAACCTATGACTAAATATACTGACAATTTCAAATAAAAACTAGACTAGACAGTATAACTAAAAAACGCAAGTCATCATGGGTGAGCGCGGGTGTCAGACCAAAAATTGCAGATCTACAAGCTCACAATGCATCGCAGCGCTTGTAGATTGTCTATTTTCGGCATGCAGCTAAGTGAAAATCAGCCATTTCGAAGCCATCACGGCCTGATGGTAAATAAACTGTAGATTTAGTCAACCAAAATCTAGTCAACTAAAATCTTAAGATATTTAGTCAACTAAAACTAGACGGAAACTACAACTTATTCAGATGACTAAAATATGAAAAACAGAACAGAATTTTAATCAAAGGACTATGACTGAAACTAAATCAAAATCTGCTGTCAAACTCAACACTGTTTCTTTCTGGAGATATGCCATTGTTTCATGTCCCTCGCCAGCCTGCAGCCAAGACACTGGGGAATGTGCAATACTTAGTCTGTTGCACTTTCATCTGATTTATACAGTTGTTTGGTTTGTGTCAGGGAAATGCAACTCTCTTAAGCCCAGTGGTGTAAAGAAACTAAGTAGTAATACTGTACAATTTTGAGGTATTTGTACTTTACTTTAGTGTTTCCAATACTTTTACTTCTACTCCACTACATCTTGGATCCAAATATTGTACTTTTACTCCAATATATTTATTTAAACACTTTATGCTGCCTATGAGAGTGGATTCCCCATTCCGCCAATGCATTCCAATGAGAATGGAGCATTTTTGACAGAAATCCTCACTTCAGCCCGTTATACATTTCGGCCATTTGAAAATAGCCGATCTACAAACTCACAATGTGTCCCGATGCTACACATTGTGAGCTTGTAGATCTGCTATTTTCAAAAGAGTTTTAGATTTGAAAAGTTGTGAAATGGGATATTCTGCATAATAAGTACTTTCCACTTTTGGTACTTTAAGTACATTTTGATACCAATACTTTTGTACTTTTACTCAAGTAAATTTTAAATTCCAGACGTTTAGTTGTAAGGGTGCACCCACCAAAGTACCTATGAGGGTGGAATCCCCATTCCGCCAATGCGTTTCAATGAGAATTTAGCAAAAAAGAAAAAAAAAAAAAACAAACGCTCCATTCTCATTGAAATGCATTGGCGGAATGGGGAATCCACTCTCGTAGGTACTTGGTGTGGGTTGCAGTATTGATACATTTACTTAAGTAAAACATGCAAGTACTTTTTTTCCAGCACTGCTAAAGCCAGTGGTTCTCAAAGTGGATTCCAGGGACTCTGTGGGTTCCTTTACGGGGGCTGTAATTCTGACAGTGTACAAATGGAATCAAATGGACCCGGACCCGTCAGGGTCCATTTGGTTCCATTTGTACACTGTCAGAGTTAAGGGGAGACCTTGAAATGTAAAAGTTTGAGAAACACTGGCTTAAGCCACCGGTTCAACACAGTCCAGTACATTGTGTCTAGACTAGTGTGTGGGTGTAAATCAGAGCTATTGCCTCCTTCAGTTCCCTCTCACTCCCACATGCAGGATGGTATAGATATGCACTTGATCCTCTCACATGCTTTCATCAATACAATTGGATTTGGCCACAGGGCAGCAATACATACTGTATGCCATCAATGGATCAGATCAATATGATTCTGTTATGGCAACTTATTCTAGGTGGCACAATCAATACCGCACAGCATCAACATCACTGTCCTAACTAATAGCCCTCAGTAACCAATATGGACTTCAGCCGCCCAATACACACACGCAGGTCTTCAACAGGTGGTCCGGGACCCCGTGGGGGTCCTCAAGGGCTACTGCAGTGGGGCCGACAGATCTCTGTATATTAGGAGCCACCCTAGCATCCCTATTCCGAGAGGAACTTTAGTCTGAATCGGAAATAGCAGATCTACAAGCTCACAATGTGCAGCGCTGTGACGCGCTGTGAACTTGTAGATCGGCTATTTGTGTGGTCCATTTGGTTACCTTTGAACACTCTCAGAGTTACAGACCTGTTATGGTCATTCATGGCTAGCTCTTTGTGTGTTTCTGGTAATAATATTGTCCACTCATTTTGTATGTCCGTGCATGGCAAAAAATGCATTTTGACAAAAAACACAAGCCCGCATGGCGATGACCCCTGTGCGGGTCAGGTTTAATAAGTATTGAGAGTTTAAGTGTTAAATGTTTGAAAATGCACAGTAACATGGATCCGACATATGAATAGAAAAGAATATGTATAACCAATAAAAACAAATGATGACATTGCTGTCAAACAAGTACCCGTATTTTCCGGACTATAAGGCTATTTTCGAACTGTTTTCATATATAAGGCGCACCGGACGATAAGGCGCACATAATAGACGCTACCGTTGTGTTATGCATCCCACAGATGGAGCTGTGCTAAAGGGAATGTCAATGTCAATGAATGATCCATACTGTATATAAGGCGCACTGGACTATAAGGCGCACTGTAGTTTTTTTGAGAAAATTAAAGGCTTTTAAGTGCGCCTTATACGGTATACAACACCATCTAGAAAATCTCTCCCCCTGGTCAGCCGGGGCGCCTGATGGAGGGGAGAGGACCAGGTTGGAATAACGTGTTGCTTCCACACACCAAGTCCTAACGTGGATACTCCCCCCTGTCAGATGAAGCGGCCTGCTCACTCCTCATGCGATGAAGAAAGCTCAGTTCGGCGCTCTCCCCAGGTTGGCAGAGGGAGAGCAGAGCCCAGGTTTACAGCTTTGGTAATTGACCATATTCACACAGTGGCCATCTTGCCATCAAAGTTAATGCAATGCCACCCCGGTTGCCACCCTAGTTGCCACCCGGTTTCAATGCAAATTTCAAACATGGCCGCCAGGTGAATAAGGCTAATTGGCTTTGGGTGAAAAATGGGTTACAAAATCATGGGATGAAAACATAATTATAATCTCTGAAAAGGTTTAATCTGCAACATATTTTTAAACAATATGTAGTGAGTATCCCCTCATTCTCTCTTAGAGGGGCCCTGAAAAACGTTTAGATAGATACCTTTATTATCCCAAGGGGGAAATTCAGTTGTCCAGAAGTAGCACAGCAGTATACAGTTATTTACAAAGTGAAAAAATATGAAGAGGGAAAAAAACAAAAAACAAAGACAAGAGCAGTACAGTACCAATAAAGAGAAGGTGCATCAATAGAGGGGGCGAATAATATATAAGTATATACTGTATACATAAAGTGTCTTGCAAAAGAGACCATAGCAGTCAATGCTAGTTAGTGCAAATAAGTATCTCACTGTCATTGTTAAACAAAGCAAAAATACTCAGAAACTACCAACACTAACAACCTAATAGTGCAGTGTCAAAAATCAGTGCGAAAAAAGAAGAAACTAGGAAGCGTGTCACCGCAAGGCGCACATGAGCACTCTTCCTGGAAGGTCCTTAGAGGTCAAAGTCAATACAGCAATAGTTCCTTAGAGGTCAAAGTCAATACAGCAATGGTTCCGTAAGTCTAAGTTAGGAAGGGAGACCTTTTCAAGCGTCCGTTATGTGTCTCGTTGTACAGCTTAAGGGCAGCCGGTACAAAAGATTTTCCTAATCTCTCACATCTCCGTACAGGGTAGGTAAAGCGGTCGTTTCCTCTCTTACTCCAGTAACTGGTGATCTCTAGATGGAGGGGGTGGGAGGAGTTCTCCAAGATGGAATCTAGCTTCTTCGCAGTGCGCACCCTGGTTACTTCCTCCACCCCCTGCAGAGAGGACCCAACGACAGTTTAAGACCCCTACACTAGTCTAACAATGTAAACATTAAGCCATAAGGGTGCTAACTGCTAAGTGAACACTCCATATTTTACTGTGCATATTAAAGCATACTGCACAACTATAAATGCATGTTAAAGCCAAGGACAGTCTGCAGTAAATTACTCGCCTAAGCACAATTCCCCCCACCTTGCACATGATGTCCTTATGATGCTTTTAACTGTCATTTAGCAGCACGCGGTGCACTGAGAGTAAACAACGTGACGGCGAGGTATGCCTGGTAACATGATGAAGGCTATACGCATAATTTGCGGACGAAATTGTCAATGAGTCAGTAGCGATCATGGGGAGCGTCGCAGCTTCTCAATCTGCCTGTGATGCTTTTCCTAGCGACGCATGGCGGTTGACAGGGGTGTCGCACCAAATTCTGGGCCCTGGGTACAAGGATTCACTGCGGGACCCCCATGAATGTTCTTCATAGGGGGAAGGGGTTAACCCATTTAGACTGGGAACACATTATTTTGAAAAATAGCATATATACACGCTCACAGTGCTGCACCGAGTGCCGCGCTGCGAGCTTGTAGATCTGCTATTTTTGAAAAGTCGTGAACATTTGTGCAAGTCTTTGAATGATTCAAAGATGATTCAAAGACCCACAAAATGATATGTATTTGGCCACGGACCCCCATCTCAAAATATTTAGTTCCAGGGATCCCCCAGAATCTAAATTTGAGTTACGAATGTTCGCTTAAAAATACATGTAGGCCTATTCAAAGATTTGCACACATTTTCACGACTTTTCAAAAATAGCAGATCTACAAGCTCGCAGCGCGGCACTCTGTGCCACACTGTGAGCTTGTATATCTGCTATTTTTCAATAGTTAAAGCATAACATAATTAAGGCCCCTCCACCTTGGGGCCTAGACTAGTAACTCAGTCCCACTTTTCCCCCCCTTGTGACACCCCTGCTGACAACAAAGTCTTCTTCGTACAGCACCAAACACAGTCACATCTCGGTCTGATGATCACAGGCCTGTGTCGAAATGGAACCGGAATTGCCTCTCCTGCTTTAGGCATTTGCTTGAATCTGCCTCAAATAACAGTTTTTGGTGGAGTTCAAACTTTGGTTCCATTGCGATTCGTTCCGCCGTGTCAGACGAGCTCGCTCAATGAAGAGACAATTACAGGTTCTCACACACAGAATTGTGCCGCATAGTCGACTCGACTGGTGCACGCTGGATCACAGAGACATGGTCTGATTTATACTCAAGTGGTAGAAAAAGTACTCATATTTTTTTTACTTTAGTAAAAGTATCAAAACTGCAATGTAGAAATACTCTGTTAGGGTACGGTCACACCAAACTACCTATGAGAGTGGATTCACGATTCTGCCAATGCATTTCAATGAGAATGGAGCGTTTTTTTTTGTTTTTTTTTCTTTTTTGCAGAATTCCGCTACTGGCAGGAAACCGCTCCATTCCAATTGAAATACATTGGCGGAATCGGGAATGCACTCTCATAGTTAGTTTGGTGTGACTGTATATATATATATACCCTTATACCGTCACACCAAAGTATGTTTTCTTTGATTTTTTGGTCAGATTTTTTGAGAAATCTGATTCATGCAGATTTCTCTAAAAATCCGCTCCATTCACATTGAAATGAATTGGTCAGAATCCACTTATCAGCTGGCAACCATACTTTGGTGTGACCGTGCCCTTACAAGTCCTTGCGTTTTTAGTCAGCCGGGCACAAAAAGAGTTTATCCACTGACGACCATACTTTGGTGTGGCTTCAGCCTTAGTGAGTAGTAGAAGTATTGGAAATTGGAAATACTCAAGTAAAGTACAAATACCTCAAAATTGTACTTAAGTACAGTACTTGAGTAAATGTACTTAGTTACTTTACGTCACTGGCCACTAAGCAGAAGAAGTGCTTTCCTGAGAGCCAAGCAATGTTGCTGTGGATGAATGTTCTTCCTCCAGAAACAATTAATGTACTCTGACTAATTGGTGTATGCTGTGTGCTTTCTCTGTTTCTCTGTCTTCTACACTCCCAGATTACCCCCCATTCCCGCCAACAACAAAAAAAAAGAAAAATGGAAAGAATCCAAGTAGGTTTCTGCTCTGCAAATGGCAAAACTGAGTATCTCTAATCCTATGACAAACAAATTGGTAAAAAGAGATTTTGTCTCATTTTATTGCTTCCTAGACCAACCATCTGCCAAACTCATGGCCTCTCCTTCATATTTCATACTAGATCAAGTTTTCATTTATTGATATATATTTTGTACTTATTTCCTAGCTGAACTCATACAGCCTCAAATAGTTCCTGATGGAAATTAAAACTTTCCATGGGTTTGATGCATGAGAATCAATATGCATTCGTTGGGTCTGGCGTGTTATACCCTGGTGGGCCAGCGTGTTCACACCTCTGACTGCTTATTCAGAACTCAACTTCCTCAAAGGTAGCTTGTCAGATTCATTATTCAAATGCTGAGAAGCAAATTATTTTCTTATTTGCTATATGCTGAAGGCACTATTTTTTTCTTACACTTTGCTGGACTTGCCAATAGAATCGGATTCAGATTCAGAACCCCACAAGGCATATGAGAGCTTTAATTTTCTATCAGACTTCAGACTTCAGCATAATGTTTTAGGACAGCTCCCCCCCCCCCCCCCCTCCCCCTTCCTCCTCAAAAACCTCCTTCTATCAGTGTAGGCCCAGTTTAATCTATACTGATGCTCCAGCTCCAAAAGTTATTGAGGGGGAAAAAGACTGCCAAATTGTTGGCAGGAGAAATGTTATTGCTTTTGGATTATTACTGCAGTTGATATTTGTGGAGTAACACTGTCTTTAAGAAAAAATCCATATCTGCACAAACCTCTTCTAACCAGTCCCACCACCTGCATTCCAGAGCTCTAATGGCCCTATCATAGTACAGTCTGGGGCGATAAGCTATCACCGCGGTGTAGTATTTTAAAGTCAGAAAACTACAACATTACATCATTCGCCTCGGTGAAGGGCTATCACCGCGAACCCATACATCTCTCCTCTGTTTTTACCTTTAGACATCTCCCCATCACCCTGTTCACTGATTGGTCGATCTTTACCAATCAGTGTGCCCCCTGGTTTCAGAGGCACAGAGGTGCGGTGATAGGACTTCACCGTGAGTCCGTGACTATGATGGCCTCCACTTGTTATCACATTTGTAGGTGATACAGTAGCTTATCACCTAAAAGTTGAGGCGATAGCTCTTCACCTCGGACTACGATAAGACCTCCCCAAACCACCTTCCCACTGAAGAGACAGGGGGAAATCTCGCTCTTTCGAACAACCATCATTTCGACAATGGAGCGTCGGGAGGGTTAGCAACTCACCCAACAGAGGTTAGGGTTAGGGTGAGGGTTAGGTTTGGGTGTCGATACTGTCGAAAAGATGACACATAGAAACAGCGAAACGCTCCCAAGAGACAGTAAGGATCATTTAATCTAAATCAGTAGTTCTCAAACCTTTTCATAGCAATGTTTCAAACACTTTTAAAAAAAAACACTCATGTTGCTATGCACATACTGTAGCCCAGGGTTCCCCAATTAGTTTTCCCCAAGGGCCAAATCATGTCTAGGGTACCAAGCCGAGGGCCACAGCATTGCAGGGGGCGACGGTGGCGTTCCCGCTACTCCAGCGACGGTTCAGATATTGTCGTTGTCGGGTGAAAATCTTGTATGTCCAAAACCGTTCGTTTTGCATTTATCATTTTAAAAATGACTTAAACTAGTGAAAACAGCCGATCTACAAGCACACAACGCCTCGCAGCGCGAGGCGTTGTGTGCTTGTAGATCTGCTGTTTTCACTACTTTTGTGCGACGGCTTTATTTGATGAAGCAGAGC
The DNA here is from genome assembly GCF_963921795.1 of Nannobrachium achirus. Taxonomy (NCBI): domain Eukaryota; kingdom Metazoa; phylum Chordata; class Actinopteri; order Myctophiformes; family Myctophidae; genus Nannobrachium; species Nannobrachium achirus. Next base: position 25,809,133 of record NC_137827.1, read on the forward strand.
TTTACTTTGCGAAAGAACGTACACATTTTGAGATACGGGTTTTCCACCCGACAATGTCGATATACTAGTGTTGTTGCTGCTCTTATACCACCATTGTTACTGGGGTTGGTGGGGGCCAGAGAGTAGCCCCCCGCGGGCCGCAAATGGCCCGCGGGCCGCCTATTGGGGAACCCTGCTGTAGCCTATAGCTAAAATCTAAAATTACACCGATGCTGTCCCGGGTTTTAATGGGTTCAACGTTGCATTGCTGTTCTTAGACACATTTGCATTGCTCCTCGATCGCCATTAACATGCTTGAACCCTTTCACACGTATACAGTAATACAGTATGCTGCATTCGCTGAATTTAAAAGTGTTGGCTTTGTAGATAGCTTTGGAATGATTCATTGCAAATCACATAAAACAACCCACAGGATATGAATAAACATGAGTAATGAATAAACATAATGTGCAGAAGAATTGTTACAGTACTTCCACATAGTCCAAGAAGTTGGCTTCTTCTTCCTGGCTTAGAGACAATACACACAGGAAAGTGAATGTTTATGTAACTCTGTCTGCAGTGGGGGTAAAAGTACTGAAAATGTTTACTTAAATAAAAGCACCAATACTAAGAAAAGTATCTATACTGCGATGTAGAAATACTCTGTACACATTTAAGTGATCAAAAAAAATAAAAGTCTAAAAATCTAAATTTAGCTGAGTAAAAGTACAAATGTATGGGCATGTAAATATACCAGTAAGACGCCTGAGGGTGTGAAGAGAAGGGTGTGAAAGGGCGAGGTCGCGCAGGACGGAATTCGCACAGGACAGAATCAATTTGCAAGTGTGATTTGAGTTGCGGATGGTTGTTTAAGTTGGACAAAATGTGGAAAAAATATTCTCCATATATCTCCATATATGGGCATACAAGGGACAAGGACGGAATGTGATATCACAATGTAATGCCACAACAATGTGATGTCATAGGTCAGCTATGGGCATACAATGGGCATGCAAGGGACAAGGACGGAATGTGATGTCACAATGTGATGGCACAACGATGTGATGTCACAACAGGTCAGCAGCTATAGACATTGAGGCGTAACAGCCTGATACGGACAAGATACGGACAAGATGTGACAGTTTTCATAGTTAACTGCGACCTATATGATCGCAATTAAAAGTACCAAAAGTAAAAGTACTCATTATACACAATATTGAATGTTTCCAAATGCAAAAATAGCAGATCTACAAGTTGTGAGCTTGTAGATCGGCTATTTTCAAATAGCTATGAAGCTGAAGTGGTTGACGTATTTATACATAACAGAAAGCTGTTCACCGCTGATCTTACCCTGTCACACAGAACAGGCCAGTCTATCAGGCATATACGGTATGTACTGTACAACATACAGGGTCTAGGGGTGTCTTACTGTAAACCTGTATTTCTAGCTATACACTAGGTTTTTTACCTTGTGGTGTTATGAGCACCCGAACCCCAAAAATATAGCCTATACATTGTCACTGTCCGGCAGAAACCTCGTATCTCCCAAGTTTCAAAATAGTATGTTCTTTCGTAAATTAAAGCCCTGCTTCATCATATAAGACTGTCGCACAAACATTTTGAAAATAGCAGATCTATGCGAGGCGTGCGAGGCGTTGTGTGCTTGTAGATCGGCTATTTTCACTCATTTAAATCATTTTCAAAATGATAAATACAAAAACGAACAGTTTTTGGACATACCCGAGGTTTCCACCCGACGACATAGAACTTAACGAGAGATCTCGCTTCCAGCTAGATTTGCCCCCTCTCTCCGTGTGAAGAAAAGGGGGGATTTTTATTTCATTTCTCTCCCAGATCATCCCTGTCACAGTGCACGGTGCTCATGGGTGACAGTGCTCAATAACAGTAAGCTCGTGATACACGCCATAAAGCCTGAACTCTGCCTGCTGATAATGAATCAGGTGACTGCTGTAGAGTACGGCCTCAGAATATAGTCTCAAATGCACACTTTAATGACTATGTATGTATGTATGCATGCATGCGGTGTGTGTGTGTGTGTGTGTGTGTGTGTGTGTGTGTGTGTGTGTGTGTGTGTGTGTGTGTGTGTGTGTGTGTGTGTGTGTGTGTGTGTGTGTGTGTGTGTGTGTGTGTGTGTGTGTGTGTGTGTGTGTGTGTGTGTGTGTCTCTCTCTCATCCTGTTCACCAGGCTCCTGTCAGGTCTGTAATTGACAGTCTAAGTGGGGCAGCCGAGAGGCCAGGCCCTGTTAATTTATTTTCTGAGACTCTCCATCCATATTTATGAGTCCCTGCTGTTTTGTCTATCACCGCCGATCAAACTTATTGTGTAATTGCTCTTCGCCGAGGCAAGGAGGATACCCGACGATGCGAGTGGTCACTCAGTCCGCAAAACATTCATATTACTCTCTTTATTATTTCATTAATTCATATCCTCCGACCAGCAGGCCCGGAAGAGAGAGAGAGAGAGAGAGAGAGGGAGGGAGGGAGGAGGGGGCCGGCGGAGGCCATGATTAGAGACGCAGGAATAGAATAGGCTGCTAGAATCAGGTCATTATGCCAGCACCTTCTGATCGGGCTGAAACTAATTGCTGCCGCTCCTGTGGGCGAGGTTCCTGTCGCCTTTTAGTCCCCACAGTCACACTTATCACGGTTTGGCACGCGGGCACATTCATTATAAACCATCATTAATACAGTGATACTCAACATCCGACCATCCTCAAAGCATCCTCAAATGCAACGAGATCTAATAAAGTCGGGGTTTATGAAAACCGATCATCATTACCATGTATGATCTATGGGTGAGTATAATGATCTGCCACATGCCACGTGCAATCTTTTATACGGTTTTTATTTCCCGTGCTTCGAGCGGAAATGCTGTTTCTTATTGTTCAGTAGAGAATTCATGGCCTCTGTGCGTGTGCGTGCGTGTGTGTGTGTGTGTAATACCAGCAAGCTCACAGTGCACAGTTCTGTTTACCACCAGTCATCCCCTTTAATGAATTTAATTTGTTTACAAACTAACCTCAAGGAAATATTTGCCGGCTAGACCTTGATGTTTGCAATGCTAGATAGGGGCATACCTGCATCATCAGGGGTAATAGTGTAATTATGTGGTATTTTGATCCCACAAACATACATTAATTTCCATTCATTATGACTTGTTATGTTTTCATCAAAACAACAGTGCGGCGTGATGTAAGCATGCATAATGGCTGCTAAGTGGTCTAGCTGGTGGCAGGCTTCTCCAGTGTCTTTGAAAATCATCAAGCGAGGCCATCGTCAGCCTGGAACAGGTAATGTAAGCCTACACCTATAGGCTAGTTTCAGCAAAGTTTAGGATGATAGTTTGGTGTTAGATTTATGAGACTTTATTGTCAAGGCAGGCGGGGGGTGCACGGGAGGGGGGGGGGGCATTCCCCGGTTTAATTGCATGAATTACGCTGCTCTGTGGTTCTAGAACTATTTAACCAACATGAATTTGGGTTTAGCATTAGGCCCGGAGACTCAATAATGGATGCTCTAAAAGACAGCACTTAGCGTGTGCTGGCTAAATCATTTAAGCCGCTCATTTACTTCAACTCAAAGGCTTTAATTTGCATATTGTTTTCACATTTTCATTCTCGCTCGCTGTTTTCCCTTTTTTTTAATTCTCTGATTGAGTGCAGCCACTAATGGTCGCATTGCGAGTTATAAAGTACAAATGAATTCTCTTCAGCCCAAATGAAACTTACTCTGATATGGGCTCCCAGCATGCATTGATGATTATAGAAACCCTGCCCGTGAAATTGTCTTTGTAATTGTCTCACTGCTCGTGGAAAGCTAGATACTTTCCCTAATAAACCTAACTGATCCAAGGCATTTAGTAAACCTTGCAGTGTGGAATTGCTCCCCCAAATGGTTTGCAGAACAAATTTATGCGTATTATTCCCTACACACGGTACAATCCTGTGTTAATATATCTCTTAGAATGTACAAATGGAACCAAATGGACCCATAAAGTGTCCATTTTGTTTCCATTTGTACAATCAAAGTAACAAATCATCGTTGTCGGATGGAAACCTCTTATCTCCAAGTTTCTAATTTGTACGTTCTTTCGCAAAGTAAAGCCCTGCTTCATCATACAAGGCCATCGCACAAAAGTAGTGAAAACAGCCGATCTACAAGCACACAACGCCTCGTGGGTGCGAGGCGTTGTGTGCTTGTAGATCGGCTGTTTTCACTAGTTTAGTTCATTTTTTTAAATGATATAAAAAACAAATGGTTTTGGACATACAAGGTTTTCACCCGACAACGACGAAATGTATAAATTAACACAGGATTTTTACTGTGCATTATACTGTGTACACAGTAATACTGTGTATTATACAGTATGACGCTTCAATCAATGTAATGGGAGATACAACAGCCTATCATTGATTGATCCTATCATTGTTCAAATCACACACAAAAAAACACATGAAGTAAAATGCGAGTGAATGCGAAGCATTTCTCCTGCCTTTTCGCAAAATTACAGCGTACGGATGCTTTCGAACTGAAAGGCAACACAGTATAACTATTCTCGTACACAACAACAATGCCGTGCAGCGCTGTGGTTTGCGTTGGACAGTAAAACTCAACAAGGCCTGTAATTTCCACATCTATGGCATAACATATTGTGTTTACAGTCTGTGTTTACCACGCTGTGTCTTGCGCCGTACGGTTTGTTCCTCTCAGGGCATCAGGTCCAGACACCAGTGAAACATAATCTGTGCCATTGTTCTGGGGTGTGTCGCCGATGTCTAATGTTCCCCCCAGGGGCGTCAGACCAAATTCTGGGCCCTGGGTACAAGGATTCACTGCGGGCCCCCCATGAATGTTAACTATTGGAAAAATAGCAGATATACAAGCTCACAGCGCGGCACCGAGTGCCGCGCTGTGAGCTTGTAGATCTGCTATTTTTGAAAAATCGTGAACATGTGTGCAAGAAATCTATGTCAAGGACCCCCAAGATGATATGTATTTGGCCACGGACCCCGATCTCAAAATATTTAGTTCCAGGGACCCCCAGAAGCAAAATTTGAGTTAGAAATGTTCGCTTAAAAAAGACATATATTCAAAGACTTTCACACATTTTCACAACTTTTCAAAAATAGCAGATCTACAAGCTCGCAGCGCGGCACTCGGTGCCGCGCTGTGAGCTTGTATATCTGCTATTTTTCAATAGATAAAGTTATTAGGGCCCCTCCACCTTGGGCCCCAGTAACTCAGTCCCACTTTTCTACCCCTTGTGACGCCTCTGGTTCCCCCTCTTCTCTTCATGTGTCCTCTGTTGCATGTCATCCCCCAGAGAAAGATAAACGACATGTTTCATAAACCACTCATTTTCATACGAGTACATTTTTGCGTAAGCACTGAACCCATTTGGTTGTTGTTGGGTAGAAACCTGTTATGTCCAAAACCGTTACTTTTCAGGAAATGGGGAAACAACAGAACTTGTGTTCCAATGGATCCTGTGTAGTTAATGTTTAGTCACAAGCTCTTGTTATTTTGACTGGTTAAAGATTTATTATAAAACCCACACAAAGACACTTTCAACTGGCATCCCTATTTTGTCATCCCTTTCAGAATCTACAAGCCCACAACACCTATTTTCTCAACTTTTGCATGACACCAGGCAAGTGCACACATAGACATCCAAGGGTGCTTGAGCCCCTGCCCTTTTATCCATCTGTAAAAAAGTGCCCTCTCAAGACCATGAATGCAGTTTTTACTATGGTGAATGAAATGCAAATGCCCACACTCCATGCCATACCTGAAGGCAGCATTCAAGAGAATTGCCTTGTCCAAACTCTCCTGAACTTGAATACAGCATCTTATGTTAAAAGAATTGCCCTCTCTGTGTAAAAATCAAGCATCGAAAATATCTGACCTCCAAGCTCACAACGCGTCACAGCACGATGCGTTAGTGAGCTTGAAGGTCTGATATTTTCGATATTTTCACCAAAAGGCCCTTTTAGAAATGTCAGCCCCTGCCTCTCGAACATTCTCTGCACGTCCCTGCATGACACTGTCATTCGACTAAGACAGAACAGGTCATTAATTTATGGGGGGAAAAAAAAATCTGAAAAACATGAAATACGGATATAAAAGGTTTCTGCCGGCTGATGCAACGCCACGGTTCTTTCATGGACAGAGAGCAAAGGATGAGAAAGGAGGAGAGCGGCGATGAAGAAGAAAGATAGATGCGGAGGAGGTGAATTAAGCAGAGGAAGCAACTTCAGACTACAGGAATGTGCCCCGGGTGAAAACATGTCATTGGATTGACTTCTGTGTGCGAGAACAGAGGTTGGACCTGCATGACTTGATTAATCAATGCGGTGTGTTTTCGCCCCTGCTTGAACCCAAGGCCACGGCCATATTTCACAGGAAACAAATTGAGCAGGGGGCAGGGGTGTCGTGTCGCGCCAAATTCTGGGCCCTGGGCCCAAGGATTCACTGCGTTATTTTGTGCTTTAACTGTTGAAAAATAGCAGATATACAAGCTCACAGCGCGGCACCGAGTGCCGCGCTGCGAGCTTGTAGATCTGCTATTTTTGAAAAGTCGTGAAAATGCGTCTTTGAATGTTTCTATGTCAGTGGTTCTCGAACTTTTTCACGTGAAGGGCCCCAAAAATGATATGTATTTGGCCACGGACCCCCATCTCAAAACATTTAGTTCCAGGGACCCCCCCCCCCCCAAAAGCTAAATTTGAGTTACAAATGTTCGCTTAAAACATACATATATTCAAAGATTTGCACAACGTTTCACGATTTTTCAAAAAATAGCAGATCTACGAGCTCGCAGCGCGGCACTCGGTGTATATCTGCTATTTTTCAATAGGACAATTATGGCTAAAGTATAACATAATTAAGGCCCCTCCACCTTGGGCCCTAGTAACTCAGTCCCACTCCCCCCCCCCCCCACACCTTGTGACGCCCCTGGCAGGGGGAGTGACACAGGTCTGATCATAAAACTGAAGGTAATTAGGAACCACGGGAGGAAGTTCCATAAAAGACAGTGAGTCAGACACGTCGTTCAATATGCCCTCACAGAGAGAGAGGATGCACGGGACAGAGATCACTGTGGTTGCTCTGAGGGGACATGGTGCAGCTAAAATGGGACGCCGAGGCGGCTTTTCCCAATAGTGATGGGACGATATGCGATATTATCGTTTATCGTGATAAAAAAACACTCACGATATCGTGATAAAAAAACACTCACGATAATCGTATTGTGGAAATTTCATTTATCGTGATATCATCCTCCGTCATGCACTGCGGGATCAATTCACTTTTTTTTGCCGAGCTGCATATCCGGTACCATTTAAACCCTCTAATTGGTAAAAGGTACTTATAATATACGTACTTGTTAGTCTTTTTTACACTCTATCAAGTGTCTGCCAAAAAATTGCCGATCTACAAGCTCACAACGCGTCCCGTTGCGACGCGTTGTGAGCTTGTAGATCTGCTATTTTTTGGGAAAATGTTCCGCCCCAGGATAATGGATTTTGATCAACGCGATAATATCGTAAATCGCGATTTATTTTGTCACAATATGAAAATTATGAAAATTATGACATTTTCATATCGTCCCATCCCTACTTTTCCCCCCCTGCTCTCATTATGTATTCACACCGCCGCAAGTGTGCAGATTTGGATAAATAATACCTTCACATCAAGGCGGTAATTTGATTTACCACAAGCTAATCCAAAGTAATTGACATGAGGATTGAGCCTGCGCGACCCGCTGACGCTAAACCTGCCTGGCAGAACGGCGTTCCACGGCAGGAAGCTTTTGCAACCGGCGTGACAGCGCCTGACGCGTCGTCGCCACCTGTCACGTCAGGCGATGGCGGCTGTCTGTTTAGCTGAACGTCGAGCGTCTTCTTTCTCTCGTCTGACTATTGACCTTTTTTTTCCCGCGTCCCTCAAAATCTCTCTTTTCTTTCCGATTTGACAAGCCCATCCATCACCTCACCTAATCGGAAACATGGGCCAAATCATTAAAACCCGCAATCTAAAACTTTTATGTCCTGGCCCGCCGGGATTCAAACCCGAAGTCTCCTGCGAGAGACCACATTTCTGCCGATCTTCCGAGATGGATGTTACATGACCTTCAGGTAGTACTACTGGCTGTCAGCCAGTAGTTGGCCTACCTGACACCAGGGTCGAAATCTCTCAATGGAGCATATAGGGAGACCACCTCCAACCAATGTGCTTCTTATCTTGTTAACGTTGTTAACATTCTGTACAATGCAGATTGGTTAAAACAGGGGTCTTCAACAGGGGGTCCGGGACGCCTAGGGGGTCCTCAGAGTGACTACTACAGGGGGTCCTCCAAATCTTTGAGTGATAGAATCGCACAAAGATTTTTGTATTAACCACTTGAACCCTAGTGTCCATATTCTGAGAACTGTAGACAAAAATAGCAAATCTACAAGCTCACAAATGTGAGCTTGTAGATCGGCTATTTTCAGCAAAGAGGTTTGGTGTAGAGGGGGAAAAGAGCAGACTAAGTACAGAGTGAAAGGTCAAGTTTATTAAGTGTTGAAGGTTCAAGTGGTTAAATATCACACATGAATCCAAAATACACTGTTGACTGTGCTGTCAAACGATGAAACTTTGGAATCTTTGAAGTTGGTGGGGGTTCCCTGGTTCATCTCTCTCTCAACTTAAGGGGTCCTTGGCCTGAAAACTTGAAGACCCCTGATATAGGCTATAGGGAGACCCCTCCAACCAATGTGCTTAAGTACAGAGCGAAAGGTCAAGTTTTTTAAGTATTGACGGTTAAAGTGGTTAAATATCTGAAAACACACATTGACATGAATCCAAAATACACTGTTGATTGTGCTGTCAAACGATGAAACTATGGAATCTATGAAAAGTTGGTGGGGTTCCCTGCTTCATCTCTCTCTCTCAACAAAGGGGTCCTTGGCCTGAAAACCTTGAAGACCCCTAGGCTATAGGGAGACCACCTCCAACCAATGTGCTTCTTATCTTGTTAACATTGTTAACATTCTGTACAACGCAGATAATTGGTTAGAACGTAGAATAAGTTCCAGGTCGCAGCTTTAAGCCTCCTTGCAGATGAGGGACAAGGAAAGAGAACATTGTGATCTGTAGAGTCTCCGGAAGGCAAGTATAGTTGACAGAAAGTAACAGAGCACTACACTATAAAACCCTGAGCGCTCATACAACTCTGAGACGGTATAAAAAAAGCCATTTGGTACCGTCTCAGAGTTAAATGAACACTCAGGTTTTTTTTTTATACTGTGCATCAGTTAGTCGTTTTACCTAAATGCCTTGCGCTGCGGTACACCACTGGGCAGGGCCCCCCTTTTATTATACCACTGTTATGAAATCTGCAGAGGAGCCTCTCTGCTGGCTCCCGTGGTTAATGTAGCTCGAAAAGCAAATGGTCAGACATTCGCTCGTCTGCACGCTCCTCATTACAGAGGCAGAGAGAGAGCGATACAGTACTATGTACTTTCCTTTCCTTTCCATAGATGTATTTTGATGTTTGTGCGCACAGTTGAGAGAGAGGCGGAGGGAGAGAGGGAGAGAGAGAGAGAGAGGGAGAGAGAGCATTCTGGGAGAGTGCACAGTAAGCATTTCGGCCGGTTGATGAAAAAACAGCAACTGTTATTAAATCTATATTTAGATGTATGAGGGGAGATGCTGCCCAGACCCTGTTGCTGTTGCTTGGGACTCCTCGCCATATTAATGGCTGTAATTTAATCATCTCCAGATCGTGGAAATTGGAAAGTGTCAACATGAAAGAATAAATAATAATAGAGGGAGAGAGAGGAGGAAGGAGGGACGGACAGAGAGAGAGAGAGAGAGAGAGAGAGAGAGAGAGAGAGAGAGAGAGAGAGAGAGAGAGAGAGAAGGGCGGGTTGGTTGCGCTGTTAGTGGTTTTATGCAAGGGGGAGCATCAGGGTATTACCAATTATAATTAGACTAGACTTGGATCATTCTGTCTTTAACTTAATCAAACCCAGACAACTGTCACATGCTCCTGTTTGTGCTGATGTTAATTCCACCTGCAGTTAATTGAAATAAGTCATGATTGCGGGATGATGAAAGAGGGTGCCATAGGCTGGGCACAGCGCGGCTTCCAGACTGTTTCCCTGACTGGTTAGAAGTCACACTTAGAACCAGAGGAGTCTAGCCTAGGTCTGTCTACGCTTTCATTTGGAAAACCCACACCACAAAAACACATGTTCGTATTGTGAGCTGCAGTGATGTGGATCTATTTCCCAATTGTCCATGACTGTTTATGAAAATACAATGACCAACGGACCTACGGATATGATGTCATAAGTTAAATTAAAAATAAACTAGTAAGACGCCTCAGGGTGACATGCGACCTCGCCCATCTGGCCAGTGATGTATATCGGACCAGTTACCCATATATGGAGACCCCTGGTACCCATATATGGAGATCCATGTACTGTATATGGTACATCCCTTTTATGCCCATACATGGAGATCCCTGTCTGAACCAGCCACACAGATATGGGCTGTCCCATATCTGTGGAATCAGTCCATCAAGAATCCACTATTCCCATATGAAGTCCTGTTAGATATGGGCTTATTTGATGATATCAGGAATCTCCATATATGGGCATAAAAGGATTCTGTTAGAGTGGTCCCCATGTCCCCAGAACATACAATCCCTTTTATGCCCATACATGGAGATCCCTATCTGAACCAGCCACACAGATATGGGCCATGTCTTGGCCATCTGGCCAGTGATGTATATCGATGACATCGGGGATCTTCATATATGGGCATAAAAGGGATTCTGGGGAATACCCATATATGGACTTTTACATAGGCGATGTCACCTGTGATATCACCTGTGATCAGGAGAACCACAGTGTCAGGCGTGACCTACAGACAGAGATACGCGGACATTGGCAAGATGTGCCGGTTTTCATAGTAAACTTGCGACCTAAAGTCGCAATAAAAAAATAAAATGAAAAGGTTGGGGGGGAAAAAAAGAATAAAATAAGAGAATTCTTCCAAAGTCAAACATCGCTCCAATTCAGCCTTTGAACAGCATTTCTTTGGTCAACCTTTGAGCCGTTGCACATCTCCAGTCCAGTGCTGCACGGGAGGTTGCAATGCTCAGGCAGTCAGGCAGGATCTTGGCAGATGGCATCCGCGGCGTATGTGGCATGACCTTCTGCAGTGTGGGTACACACAGGAGCACCGCGTCACCATGCAAACAGCGGGCGAGGCCCTCAGATGTGTGTGTGAGTCTGTGAGAGAGCGCGTGTGCAGGGGCGTCACAAGGGGGGGAGAAAGTAGGACTGAGTTACTAGGGCCCTAGGTGGAGGGGCCCTAGTAACTTTAGCTATTGAAAAATAGCAGATATACAAGCTTGTATAGCTGCTATTTTTGAAAAGTCGTGAAAATGTGTGCAAATCTTTGAATATATGTATTTTTAAGCGAACATTTGTAACTAAAATTTTGCTTCTGGGGGGTCCCTGGAAATAAATATTTTGACATGGTGGTCCGTGGCCAAATACATATCATTTTGGGGGTCCTTGACATGAAAAGGTTTGAGCACCACTGACATGGAAACAGGTTTCTTGCACACATTTTCACAATTTTTGAGCGGTGGTCACACCGTCTCCATAGCGTGGCCGTGTGTGTAGGTATGTATGTATGTATGTATGTATGTATGTATGTATGTATGTATGTATGTATGTATGTATGTATGTATGTATGTATGTGGGTGGGTGGGTCTGTATGTAGCCTCAAGCCTGTGGTGTAGTACCTTTTCTGACCACACATGTTAAGGGAGGGGCGCTGTTGTTCAGGCCAGGCCAGAACAGGCAAGGCACACTCACACTCACACACACGCACGCACGCACGCACGCACGCACGCACGCACACACACACACACACACACACACACACGCGCGCACAGACTCCACCGCTCAGTTCACACGGGTGTGATTTTTGATCGCAGCGCGGCACTCGGTGCCGCGCTGTGAGCTTGTATATCTGCTATTTTTCAATAGTTAACATTCATGGGGGGGGGGGGGGGGCCGCAGTGAATCCTTGTACCCAGGGCCCAGAATTAGGTGTGACGCCCCTGCGTGTGTGTGGCTACCCCGCCCCCCCCCCCCCCAGGGATACGACAGCAGAATGAGATGCCCATCACTCGATGGCGGTGCAGATGCTCCACACAACTGCCAAGCTTTCAGCTTCATTAGGCCTAGATCAGATACATAGAAAGGAGTGCAGCCCCAGGCTATCGCAGCCCGCCTCCCCGTGATGGGCACGCATACACACATACACACACATGCGCACGAGCACACACACACACACACACGCACGTGCGCGCACGCACAGTCACATTTGGAATCATTTGTGAAAGGAGCCAATTTCATCAGTGGAAGGACGTGATAGCAGGAGAGATGCTTTTGTTTTTTTTCCTGCCAAGTTCATGTTTTTTAATATGTACTAGGGGGGTTGGGCGTTGGGGTGGGGGGTGGTATAGCCCTTTTGAGATGTACTGTAGGAGTCCATAAATGTGCATCAAACAGGAGGATCTTTACGGAGCGGGAAACGCATTTCAAAAATCAACCTGAGATCGATGGTTATTATGTGTATGTGGCGAATTAGGATGGCGAATTACAACGCATGTACAGTAAACATGGATAGAGTGAGGCGCCGCGCGTGCTAAATGCATCTTGGCCATCGCAGAAGTGTAATTTACGCGAGAGGTAATTCTGACGGAAGCCTTTTCTCATCGAACCGACCTCGGTGAGAGGTACGCGAGGGCGCTTATGGAGATTATGACAAATAAAGAGATATGGCCGAGATCGAGAGCTCTTATTCCCATTCATTATCCTCCTATGCACGTATAGGCCACCTCCGGTGATAAACAGTAGCATGCCCCGATCCGTAAAATAAAGTCTGATTTATACATACAGTTGTAGTCCCGGTGATGCAGCGAAAAATAGCCGATCTACAAGCTGACGTCGCGTTGCGTCGAGAGATGCTTTGAGGCGGTAGATAAGGCTGTCACAATTATTACATAATCGTCTAATTGCAATTATTTGAGGTAATCGCAATTATTTTGCATAATCGTCATAATCGTTTCCATGTTGAGAAATGTTAAAGTTGTACCATGTAACTTTTTTTATAAAACAAATCTTAAAATTGTCCTAACTCTTAAATCGCTAAAGTTTTAGAACACCCACTCCGTTATTTTCAGCTTCTGAAGCCTTCTCTTTATATGTTTTCTATGATCCTGACCGGGGTCCGGTTTTCGTGCAAAAATTACGTCATCATACACTATCGGCCAATCACAGCGAGGGTTATACACTGCCGGCCAATCACAGCGCATCTTGAAGTGGGGTCGCTAGCTATCACAATAGGGCGGCCATATTTGTAGGCGCCCGTGTGTCTCTATCTATACTCGGGTGAAACACTCCGTTTCTCCGGAATGCCTGAACGCACAGGAACCAGGGACCCCTCTAAAGATAGATCTCGGCGAGGTGGTGGCAGACGCGGGGGTGACGCGGGGGTGTGAGGCCCGGTCCGCGGCGAAAAACGGCCGAAAGACGCGGACGCTACTGACCACTAGTTGAGCAACTTACACAGTATAGCTTTAATATAGTTTCAAACACTTTAAAAAAAATAGTGGAAATAGCAGATCTACAAGCTCACAACACATCGCAATGTGTCACTTTGTGAGCTTGTAGATCGGCTATTTCCACTATCAATGTTCTTTTTTAAGTATAAAGTTGTCAAATATGACAATATTTCTTTGTATATTTAGGTTATGTGTCATATCTGCCACGTGCAACTTCAAAGCCAACAAGCCAAACAGAAATGTAATCGTCAACGACAAATACACAATTAAATCGTTAATCGCAATTATTTGAGTGACAATTAATCGTGATGTAAAATGTCACAATCGTGACAGCCCTAGCGGTAGATCTGCTATTTTTGCCGTGCGACACCGACGCACGACCTAGTTCAAATCAGGCATAAGTGTACTTCCGTTTGAGCAGTCACACGTTTATTTATCACCAGTGGAGACATTTCCCACTATGCAGTATGTAATTAGTGTGTAATCCCCCTGCCTTTTCAAAATGAGACCAAAAAATGATGATGCGGAACCATAATGAGATATTAATTCAGAAACACTGCAGATAGGCATTTATTTTCAGGTTTTTTTTTTTCTCCTCCCTCCCTCTACCTCAATAAAGCTACGCGGTATAAGTTATTACAAAGCTTTAATGTAGATATGGTTATTACAGCAATTTGTATGGGCAACCAGTGTTTCATTTCCTGCTTCTGTCTGTCTTTTTCTCATTAAAGCCTCAATCCTCTGCAATGTCTGTCAGCTGTCTGTTTTGTTTGGGAAAAACGTATTGGGTGTGATGAATGTAAAGGCAGATGGCACACTATAAAATCCTGACTTGCTAACTCTCTGAGAGTGTATAATGGACCCTAAGGGTCCATTTGGTTGCATTTGACAAATGTATTAAATTAACACTGAGGAATTTACTGTTTAAATAAGAGCGGACTCTCCCTCTACCCACTCACACGCACATATACACACACGCGTGCGCCCAAATACACAGTACACACACACGCACACACGCACACACATGCACGTTTCTGGCTGAAAATCCCCATTCCCATCCAAAGCAGTTCTCTGAATGTCGTCATGTGTGTCCAATCTCCAACATTTGGCTCAATCATGTAAAATAAGTCCCAGGTGAGAAAGGCAGGTGGTCCACAATTTAATCCTCTCCAACCACCAACAGCGTCCCACCCCACTGTGTGTGTGTGTGTGTGTGTGTGTGTGTGTGTGCGTGCGTGCGTGCGTGCGTGCGTGCGTGCGTGCGCGTGTGTGCGTGTGTGCGTGAGTGCGTGCGTGCATTGCATGTGCAAGTGTGTGTGAAGTTACACACATACACAGTCATGCACTTGCAGACACGCGCACACATACATTTGGTTTCAGATTGAATATTTGTATTAGCCAGAAATTAGTCAAATGAGTTCCTAATTTAGAGCAAAGGGCTTCGGCGGTGACAAATGAAAAATGGGCCTGCAAGTAGCAGATCACGGCCCAAATCTGATTAACAAGAGGAATTGTATTTGAGTAATTGTACATGAATATTTGGATAATCTATCAAAGAAAAGAAAAGCCAGTGACACCAGTTCAGTCAGAATTTGACTTGACAATCCTCATCAAGTGAAACACAATATGGAGCTCCATCTCCTGAGGGAGAATATGCCTGCACGCAGTAAAGCCTGTGTACTTTGTTGCGCGCCGGTATCGCACATCAGAAATAGCCTATATCTAACACGTCGCATTGCGACATAACATATTAGATTCACTACACCAGGGCAGGGTCTTCAACGTTTTCAGGCCAAGGACCCCTTAGTTGAGAGACAAATGAAACAGGGACCCCCATAACCTTTTCATAGATTCCATATAGTTTCATCGTTTGACAGCACAATCATCAGTGTATTTTGGATTCATGTCAATTTGTGTTTTCAGATATTTAACCGCTTGAGCTGATCATTACCTAATAAACTTGATATTTTACTCTGTACTTAGTGTGTTCTTTTTCCCCTCTACACCAAACCTCTTTGCCGAAAATAGCCTATCTACAAGCTCACAAAGCCTTGCAGCGCGAGGCGTTGTGAGCTTGTAGATCGGCTATTTTTGGCTACAGTTCTCAGGATTGGATAAAAAGGATTGGAAGATTTGGAGGACCCCCTGTAGTAACTCTGAGGACCCCCTAGGGGTCCCAGACCCCCTGTTGAAGAAACATACATCTATAAGCCAAGGGTCTTCAACAGGGGGTCCGGGACACCTAGGGGGTCCTCAGAGTTACAACAGGGGGGTAGCCAAATGTTTGAATGAAAGGAACTTTCTTTATTTATTTTTACATTAATCACTTGCATCCCTATTCTGAGGGGAACATTAGCATACAATTGGGGGAAGAGGTTTGGTGTAGAAGGGAAAAAGAGCAAGTACAGAGCCAACGGTCAAGTTTAGTATTGAGGGTTTAATGAAGTGGTTAAATGTGTGAAAATACACATTAACATGAATCCAACATATTAATACATGACGCCCTAAAGGGCGCTCTGGAACAACATGAGACTGACGCAATAGGCTATGTCCATATATGGGCATTCCCAGATATGGGCTTAATTTGATCACATCAGGGATCTCCATATATGGGCATAAAAGGGACAAGGACAGAAAGTGTGATTGCCTAACGTGAGTCACACTTACAATGAATTCTGTCTTTATATGGAGCGTGACATGAGACGTGACTGACTGACGCACATGAGCTGCAGGTTTTCATAATAAATGCGACCTACGGTCGCAATGAAAGATCATGTGTAAACAAACAATGAAACAGAACACATGAACACTGGTGACAGTGCTGTCAAACAAGTCTATGAATCTATCTGTGAAATCTTTGACAAAGTTTTACCTACGACACAATTAGAGATGGACCGATTACAAAATTCTTGGCCGATACCGATCCCCCGGTTTTATGAAGGTCTGACCTGCCAAAACCGATTTTTCCGATACCGATTTCATTAGCTAAGAACTAGAAAATAGGGTTGCTCCAATACCCTTTTTTTCAGGCTAAGTAGGCCTACAAGACATACTTCAATTTGAGTACCAATAAGCTAGAAGAACACAAATGCCAAATCAATCACAATAGTACAATATCCAATAACCAGTCTAATATGACCGTCTGGACTAGGCAGGAGGAAAGCAGGTGACACATGCTTTTTTTTCTCCTTCTTTTTGGAGACGACTGACATTGCAAAGGTAATCAGCACCATCTGTATTCTGTAGGCTGCCACTAAGAAAACTGGCTGCTACTTGCTAATGTTTACCTTAGTCACAGGACCAGAGCATCATGCTGTGCAGTGCCATAGACACGATCGGCAAATAAAACCGGTATTTATGTCAGTGACCTGCCGGTCACCGATGCGGCCGGTTTGATATCATACCTGCCGATTTTTGATATTGGCTATCGATGTCCATTCTTAGACACAATGTTATGCAATATGTAGTGGGGGTCCCTGCTTCATCTCTGTCTCAGCTAATGGGTCCTTGGCCTGAAGAAAATGTTGAAGACCTCTGCTTTAACCATTTTTAACATTTCTATGAAGCCCATGTCTATAAACATACTTATGTTTTATGATCTTCTTATAACTCTGGGTAAATAAAGTTATAAGCACTCATATAATGTGTCATACCAACATCATAACAGATTACAAAGCATTTTATAACACTATAATAATTGTTTATAATACTTAACCTTAAATTGGTATTATCATTCCCGTTTTAGTGTGTGTGTGTGTGTGTGTGTGTGTGTGTGTGTGTGTGTGTGTGTGTGTGTGTGTGTGTGTGTGTGTGTGTGTGTGTGTGTGTGTGTGTGTGTGTGTGTCTGAGAGAGAGAGAGAGAGGGAGAGAGAGAGAGAGAGCGAGAGAGAGAGAGAAATACACATTTCTGTGTATATCAGAAGGTTCGACACTCATTCAAGTCCTCTATAAGCTACAGTAGGAAATGCCATGCCTTCTGCAGTGTTTTGCCTTCCAAAACTGTATCTTTGATGTGCTGAAACATATTCATCACCAGCACTATTCCATATCTGGTGTTAGACGACAGACAGGTATTCTCAGATTGGATTTTGGCACTATGTCAAGACTGTAAGTGACTGTGAATGTGCGTGTGTGCGCGCACGTGCGAGTGCGTATGCGTTTGTGTGCTTCCAGCATGTGTGTTTGTCAAGAAAGGACTTGGTGGTGGTAGTGATGGTGGGGGGGCACCTTAAGAGAGTTGGGTCATCCTGTTGCCTGGTAACAAGCCTCGGATTGACAAAGGAAGACCAATTTAGGACTACTTTCCCCAGAAATCAATACGACAGGCCTGACGTGATGATGTGAGATTAGCCAAGGGAAAAAAGCCAAGGTATTTGGCAGGGGTTTCTTCATAAACCACGGGGAGAGAGAGAGGCAGGGAATGGAAGAGATTGCATCTTGAAACACCGAATATAAAGACATAAAGGTCCGCGGCTACCGCGCGTCTGAAACCTCCCTCTCAAATAAGGCTCTTTCTAGCCCCCCTGTCTCCCTCAGGTAATGAGAACTTTAGCAAAGTGAACACTCGCAGGAATTCAACAATCCGATTTTAGCTTTCTTGTTTAATGCCGTCTGTCAGACTGTCGCTAATATTGCCCAAGGCGAGGGGGGGATACAGCAGCGCCAGCCTGTAATATTGGAAAAGATCGGAGGAAGAGACGGGAACGCCGAATAAAACTTTGTGACAGATGCGGCGATGTAGACTCTCCCTCTCTCTCGCTATGCATAAAACATGCCCGCTGCCTGCATGCTGCTGGAGGGATATAGGGCCCTCGAAAACCATTGAACTCGGGAGAGATTCGCCACATTCAAAATACCGCTACTACACTGTCCCTGTGGATGCAACTTAAACATCAATCCAGGGCAGATTGTTTTCTTTTCTTTTTTTTTTACAGTAACACAAAACATGCAAAGTTATTGTTGGAAGGTGACAACAGTTACAAGTTCCACCCGGCGCGTCGAGAGCTGAAGACTAAATAAGCAATGACAAAGACTGGAATATGAGGAAGGGAGGGACGTGCAATCTTTAGGCAAACAACACATTCGGGGGCTGACATCTCTGGGGAGGGGGCGCAGGACCGCGGCGGAGGTCAACCGGGCCTCGAATGGTCTGGAAAATAGGGGAAGAATGGATGAGGGAGGACAGACGGAGGCAGAAACAGAAGATGGATAGAGGGGGTGTGGGGAGCGAGACAGAGAGGGCAAGAGAGAGAGAGAGAGAGAGACATACTGACAAGAAGGCAAGCAAGAGACGACGAGGGCATGGAGACAAGGCGAAAGAGAGAACCAGAGACAGAGGCAGAAAGAGAGACAGAGAGACACACAGGCTCCTCTCCCACGAGAGGCCATGTAACCAGACTCCTGTAAGGCTGGCCTTAGGAAGCTCTGATGGGCAGGAATTCGAAGCCCTGAGAACACTGTGAGAGAGAGAGAGAGAGAGAGAGAGAGAGAGAGAGAGAGAGAGAGAGAGAGAGAGAGAGAGAGAGAGAGAGAGAGAGAGCTTGGAGACCAGTGGGAGGTGAAGGAATGCACTGTGACTCCCAGGTCAGTCAGTGGGAGCGTAATGGTCGGGAGAGGATCAGTGTGACCCGCGCCGACACCCCTGTCATCACAAGTCCTCCGTCTCATTGCAGGGACAGGAACAAGTGAAGGGGTGGGGGGTGTCTGAGGAAGAAGAGGGAGATGAAGAAATGGAGGGGAAAGGGGTGTGTGTGGGGGTCTCAGCACTGACAGCAGGAGGCAGAGTGTGTCCACGCTCCACGCTGTCTAACCAGGAAGTGGGGGAACATGGAACATACTGGGCCTGGGATGAGTGACAATATCTGAGTATATTATTAAATGTTAGAGAAATCGCCCATCTATTAGCTCAATGACTCTCAATGCGACATGTCTTTGTATATTGTCTATTTGGCTACTTCTGAGTTTTAAAGCATATACAATTGGGATTCTGTGATTAAGTGGCATCACTATTACAACAAGTGTGGTGCTGTATCTAGGAAACTTGACACAGGAAAACACACGTGGAGATGACATGTACCTGGTCAAGGTGCCAGCAAAAAACAATCACAAGATTGTGGTATAAAAGTGATCCTCCAGCTTGTGAGCAGTGGCTGTGTATTGTGGAGGAAATATATTTGACGGAGAGATTTACAGTACACACAAACTCATATTACAGGAAGAATTGGAAGGAAGAAATGGGGAAAGTGGACGTTATACTGTACAAGACACAACAGGATGACACCACCGTGAATGGACTATAAGTGAAGTGAAATGTGATACTTGAAATGTTGTAAAAGTATAAACCCGGTACTGTACAGAATATGACAATCTGCAAAATTAAAATTAAGTAAAAAAAAAAGTGGCATCACTATTCATGTTACTGCAGAGACCACTTGGTCATCTCTGGTCATGTTTTTAATTGGGAAGAAATTCTGAACACAAATATTGTAAGGCTAGTTTGCCAGTGAGCACACACTAATATCCATAGTTCTTATCATTTCGATTTGGATTTTGGATAAAGGGATGTAGCTTCATTTCGTGGCGTGGCATTAGCGATGTGGCATAACTGGTTTGAAAGGCTCTTCAGGGGTCACTTTTATTTATTTATATATCGTCATTGTCGGGTGGAAACCCTGTACGTCCAAAACCGTTTGT
Organism: Nannobrachium achirus; assembly: GCF_963921795.1. Lineage (NCBI taxonomy): Eukaryota > Metazoa > Chordata > Actinopteri > Myctophiformes > Myctophidae > Nannobrachium > Nannobrachium achirus. The sequence goes on from NC_137827.1 coordinate 25,829,459, forward strand.
TTTGTATTTATTATTTTTAAAATGATTTAAACTAGTCTAGTGAAAACAGCCGATCTACAAGCACACAACGCCTCGCACCGTCTGTTTTCAGTACTTCTGTGCGACAACCTTGTATGATGAAGCAGGGCTTTACTGAAAAAACGTACAAATTTGAAACTTGGAGATGCGAGGTTTCTGCCCGACACTGCATATTTTCTGCAGAGTGAGTACGAGGAGACCATCCTCGCGTCAAAACAACACGGTTTGGCCCCGGCAGGGCCGTGCATAAAATAAATAAAAATAAAAACCCAGACTAAATACAAATAACACGAGCCGAGGGGTTAGACGTGGGTTCACCAGACTGCCAAGTCAGCTGGTCAGCGGCGTTACACTGTGTCAGTCAAAAGCTGCAGGCCCCCTGGCTCACATATCAAATGCATAATCTATTCATTGATCAGCAGCGCCTAAGACCAAGGCCGAGGAGAAGCAGAGTCAGCCCTGTGAAATGAACTCCACCGTCTGTCTGCTTGTCTCCCCTGTACAATGATGAGGTAATCGTCCTAATAGGACCCCCCCCCCCCCCCCCCCCACCCCACACACACACCCACCCAACCTGCCCCCGCATCACTTTCTCCTCCTCTCTCTCTCTCTCTCTCCTCCTCTCTATTCATTCCAGTGCTCGGCCGGCCCCCATTGAAAGGTAATATTGTCTGTCATTTCCCGATGCCAGCATCATTAGTCTGCCGAGCGCCGTTCCGGCCCTTCTGGACGGATGTCTTTGTGTCAGGACCGGGTGCATTAGGCCGCTGCTCAGGTGCTGTAATTCACCCCGGCATGGGCAGGGGGTCAATAGAGAGACGAGGCCTGCCGGCCATTAGCCGCTCGGGGGAAGACACCGGGGTTGTGTCGGGGTCACGGAGGGTCGTCGTTGTTAAGCCCCGGCAGCTACTGTACCGCCGGAGGAAGCAGGAGAGGCGGAGAGAAGGAGGATTAGTTATTAAAATGAGCTGAAAGACTGCTGAGTGGCCGAGCGGAGTAAAGATATGAATGGGATCATTACGAGGGGTAAATTGGTCATCGGTCAGTCCAAAAGCGGTTATTTGATCCATGGTGTAATAAGGTGCTGCATTGTCAGAGCCAGGTTACATACTGTATGAGCGCACAGTAAAATCCTGAGTATCCTGACTCCTGAGTATCAATTTAAAGGTGATACAACATGAAATTTCACTTTTCCTATTTTAAAACCTTTTTTTGGGGTCCCACTAGCACCTTCTATCCTCACAAAGTCCCATTTCTGACCGTTGTGTCTTTCTCTTGTTTTGGGAAGGCGGAGGTTAAAAGCATCCCACGGGTTCTCAAAACAGGCTGTCCAGATTTGCTGCCGTCGCTGACGTCATAGACGGCCGTTTTTGAAGATTATTATTATTATTTTTTTTCAAAACGTTTGTTTTTTCAAAAACTTAAAAAAAAAAAAAAAATCTAAAAGATTTTGGGGGGGTGGCGCAGTTCAGGCCAAAGGTGGTACTGCAGCTGAAAATGCTCTGAGAGCCATTCAAAAATGAGAGAGGGTCTCTATTCAGGATTGGTAATTTAGCCTCAAACCTTTTGAAAAACGTTTTTGGGACATAAACAATATGACATAAATACTTTTTTAATGCATGGTGTATCACCTTTAAAAATGAACTAAACTAGTGAAAATAGCAGAGCTTTACTTGGTAAAAAAACTTACAAATTTGAAAAGATATGAATGGGATCATTACGAGGGGTAAATTGGTCATCGGTCAGTCCAAAGTTGATTGCGGGAGGCGGTTAATTGATCCATGGTGGAAAAAAGGTGCTGCATTGTCACCGAAACAGCAGAGCCAGGTTACATATTACTGTATGAGCGCACAGTAAAATACTGAGCGTTTGTTTAAATCTGATTGTGTAATGGTACCAAACGGACCTTTGTCCATTTTGCAGACAGAATTTGTACACAGTGTACAGTACAATGAGTCTGAGAGTGTGCAGATGTGGGATCCATTTGGAACCATTTGCACTCAGTTAAATTAATACACTCAGGGTTTTACTGTGCAGGGCTGGGACGAGGCTTGGTAATAGGAGAAAGTTCATTCAGGAACACATTAGGGATGGGACGATACGCGATATTATCGTTTATCGTGATAAATGAACGATAATCGATAATCGTATCGCAGAGATTAAATTTATCGTCATATCGTCCTCTGTCTTGCACTGGGATCAATTCACCTTTTATTTGCTGAGCTGCACGTCCGCTTAAACCCTCTATAATTGGTAAAAGGTACTTATGATATACATACTTGATACAGTATTTTTTTCACTCTCTATCAAATCAAAAAATAGCCGATCTACAAGCTCACAATGCGTCGCACTGCGACGCATTGTGAGCTTGTAGATCTGCTATTGTTTGGCAAATGTTCCACCCCAGGATAATAGACTTTGATTATCGCGATAATATCGTAAAACGCGATTTATTTTGTCACGATAATCGTGATATGAAACTTTCATATCGTCCCATCCCTAGAACACATTCTGTTTCAATAACAATGTCCATCCTTTTGAATCTCCAAAGGATGGCCAGCCAGCATAGTTACGTAGATTCAAACTCAGTTAACCATTGGTCTACTCCATGGACATCGTTATTTGTTATTGAAACAGAATGTGTTCCTCCATGGCTTATAGCTTCCACAGATTCTGTATTTCAGTTCATGTTACAGCCCATGCTTATGCATTCCAGCTGCAATTTTCTGTAATTATTCTCTCTTTAGTTTTTTTTTTCTCCCCTCAGATATTTCTTCCTCCCATGCATGGCATGCGTACAGTGACCTCATTTTATCACTTGTGACTGGAAGCTGTTTCTACACATCTCTGTATATCTGGGAGGACAGTGCAGGGGTGTCGCACCCAATTCTGGGCCCTGGGTAAAAGGATTCACTCGTATTTTGTGCTTTAACTATTGAAAAATATCAGATATGCATGCTCACAGCGAGCTTGTAGATCTGCTATTTTTTGGAAAAATCGTGAAAATGTGCGCTTTGAATATTTCAAATCCTTCTAAGGTTTTTTTGAAAAACCTATGTTTCTATGTCAGTGGTGGTCATACTTTTTCACGTGAAGGACCCCCAAAATGATATGCGTTTGGCCACAGACCCCCATCTCAAAATATTTAGTTCCAGGGACCCCCCCAGAGGCAAAATTTGAGATACAAATGTTCGCATAAAAAAAACACATATATTCAAAGATTTGCACACATTTTCACTACTTTTCAAAAATAGCAGATCTACAAGATCTACAAGCTCGCAGCGTGGCACGTCGCTATGAGCTTGTATATCTGCTATTTTTCAATAGCTAAAGTATAAAATAATTCCAGGCCCCTCCACCTTGGGCCCTAGTAACTCAGTCCCACTCCCCCCACCCCCCTTGTGACACCCCTGAGGACAGTGCAGTAGATCATCCCTACAGCTAAAGCGGAAGAAGGAGGGGGAAAAAAGAACACAGAGAATCACTGTATGCAGTTGCAGAAGAAGTACTCAGATGTTTCTACTTAAGTAAAAAGATCGATAACACAACGTAGAAATACTCTGTTACAACCAGGCCTACTGTATTAAAAGTGTGTTTTAGTACAAGTAAGGCAAATTTAGTCATTTAGTCATTTTGTGAAGATATTTCAAAACCGTGTAAAAATTCATTTTAAAATAGCAGATCTACGAGCTCACAGTGAGCTTGCTGGTGTATAGGTTTTTGAATTAGTAATACAAATCCACAAAGTGTAAGTTTTCAGATAATTAGTGTAAAACAAAATTAATAATACTATATTTGCCTCTAAGAAGTATAGGCCTACTGTATGAAGTATCAAGAAACAGAAATACACATTTAAAGTAAAAGTACTTTGAAATTGCTCTTAAAGGAGGACTTCACCACTTTTCAACCTGTCTTCATGTAATAGGTCCTCACTAATGGAGAGTTGTGGGCGGGTCAGAAATCCATCCACCAGTGACATCATCAATGGAGAATACAAGCTAATAGAAACTGCAGGCTTTCTATTCCTGAAAAGTTGCAATGTTATAATGGAAGTCATTGTTCTCGCGATAATAAAAATCTAAATATTCTTTTCAAAAATATTGTTTAAAAAAAAATCTGTCAAACGATAATGTCACTGGTGGATGGATTTCTGACCCACCCACAACTTTCCTAAGAGACCTAGACTGAGTAGGAAAAAGAAGTGCTATTTTATCATGAACATTAGTGAGGACCTATTATATGAAGACAGGTTGAAAAGTGGTGAAGTCCTCCTTTTAAGTACAATACTTGAGTAAATATACCTAGTTACTTTCTACCACTGAATCACTGAAGAATCGAGTGACTCAAGCTTGGCTGGCAATCACCGCTGCGACTCAAATATCTGTTAACAGACTACTTCCTGGCATAGTTACATCAACCCTGGCACCAGCCAGGCACAGAGAGAGAGACATTAGTCAGCACTATTCTCTCTCTCTCTCAGTTAGCTAGCTACTGTGGCGCACCAGGTGGGGAGGGGGAGGGGGGGGGGATCAACAGATCGGCAGATAACTCACCATTAGTGTCATTTACTGTAATCTGGGTCAGATATAAAAATCACACTCCCGGCTATATAAGTCGGCCAGCGTTCTTTTTTAAGAGCCAAATGCCGCGTGTAAAATAAATAACTTTAGACACCCACAAGTGTGTGTGCTACAACTCTTATACTATTACTATGCTGTGTTAAAAGGTAAGGTAAATTATATATTTCTTTTGTTAAAATAGGTGTTAAACAGCTCTATATTCTGAAAGTAATCATTGCTCTAGACAGTGTTTGTTCAGTAACATGAGTCTCTTAGCTTTTTAATAAATACTAATTATTCCAAATAATAAATGAATGAATAAGTACACTTACATTATAACTACATATACGTGTGTGTGTGTGTGTGTGTCTGTGTCTGTGTCTGTGTCTGTGTCTGTGTGTGTGTGTGTGTGTGTGTGTGTGTGTGTGTGTGTGTGTGTGTGTGTGTGTGTGTGTGTGTGTGTGTGTGTGTGTGTGTGTGTGTGTGTGTGTGCGTGCGTGCGTGCGTGCGTGTGCGTGCATGCGTGTATGTGCGTGCGTGTGCATGCATGCGCGTGTCTGTGTGTGTGTGTGTGTGTGTGTGTGTGTGTGTGTGTGTGCGCACGCGTGTGTGTCTGTGTCTATCTATATGTCTTTCTGTGTGTGTGTGCGCGTGTGTGCACGTGCAGGCTTCAGTTCATCATGATTGACAGTGACTAATATAGGTGGAAGCAATTTAACACCAGAGATTGCCGGACCAACAGGACTGTTTGTAGTGTTGAAAGGCTGGGACTTTAAATGGAATTCATCAAAGAACACAAACACGCCACGGTTTGTTTTGTTTGCGCCCACGTGTCCTGATGTGTGTAGGCGTTGCATGTATGCACACACATGACATGCATGTCTGTGTGCCGCTGCATTCGTATCTGCGCCGGGCATGCAGACATGCATTGAATGTCACCCCGCGCGACGTGATGGCTGCATAGATGCCCACTCTTTTCCGCAGGCAGGGCCTCTGTCCCCGATAGGGCCCATTATTCTATGGCAAATTGCTTTAATGCCGGCATTGAAGGCGAGGTGACAGGCAGAATGCAGGGGGATGAATCCTCTGCTTGTAATCTGAGGCGGGATGTTTCACGCTCGGCAGTGTTATCACCGACACAGCATGGGATGAATTCCGCCATTTTCTCTCCGCTGGGGCCCGCGACAGAGCTCTCCTTTCTAGTGGGCCCCGAGGGGGGGCCGAGGAGGTGGGGGGGGGGGGGGGGGGGGGCAACAGGGAATAAGGAAGGAACCCAGGGAAGGGAGCACAAAGACAGGACAGAGACGGACTGACTAGGAGCTGTTGATAAACTTTCAGAATAGTTCTCTGTTGGTGGAGGAGGCTCGGCCGGGCGGCCTCCGTCGCAAAAGAAAGACGGACTGAAAGAAAAGAGGGGGGGAGGGGGTAGGACTGAAGGAAAGGGATTGAAGGGTTTACTTAATCAGGAGCAGCTGAGTGAGGGGCGGCAGTTTGGGAACAAGTGCTGTTTCACTCTTTAAGGCAGAATGAGTTGCACAATGTATAGCGTCGTTGTCGGGTGGAAACCTTGTATGTCCGAAACCGTTCGTTTTGCATTTATCATTTTAAAAATGATTTAAACTAGTGAAAACAGCCGATCTACAAGCACACAACGCCTCGCGGTGTGCTTGTAGATCTGCTGTTTTCACTACTTTTGTGCGACGGCCTTGTATGATGAAGCAGGGCATTACTTTGCGAAAGAACATACAAATTTGAAACTTGGGAGATATGAGGTTTCCACCCGACAACGACGATATAGGGCCAAATGCAATAGCTTTGTCTACGCAGCAAAATCCCGAGTGTACATCTTACTCTGATGAACACCCGGGATTTTGCTGTGTGACTGCAAATGGGACGTATTACTTGACATAAATGATTATATCCCCACGGAGGATATCACCATATACACATACTGTATGACAACACAATGCAGTGAGTGCGAGACTGACGCACCGGTAATACTATTCACAAAGTTTCTCTCACTCACACAGTTTCTCTCATTTGTTCAAACATTCATAAAGCTGTCACGACTGTATTTCCCATTAAAATGAGTCATCACAAATTTCCCCTTCAATCAAACACAATTTGGTGTTATGATCCCCCATAAGAACTTGACAGGGCCTAATAATTCAACTTCAGAAAGTAATGCTTAAATAATTACTTATTCTAATTATGATGGCTGAGGAGTGTTATGTATTCTTTTTCGATAGCAAGTCTCTAATTAGCATATTTTCATTATCTTGGCAAATGAATAATTTAGAAGGGTCTGTAATAGACATGAATTATTAGACTTTCGTACAATGATGGATTTAAAGGGGCACTACACTCAATTTGTGTCTCAATCCCTCCCTGGGTGACATGAATAATTAGTGTGAATGGCTCCGAGGTTGTTGGTAATACCACACAAGCTTATATTATATATAAGACCTACACCTGCCATTTCCTATTGGTACCGCATCGCATCGTACCCCACCGTATCTTATTGTTGGTGTCTCTCTCCTTATACAGAATCACTGGCGGTTCCTGTCATTGAGCTATCACCGTATATAAAGCACTATAAATGGCAATCATACTCTGATCTCAACAGTCACATTTGTGTTACACCTATCTTATGGAATCAGGTACAGTATGCTGTAGGGGAGAGTGTTTTCTGCTGGTGTTTCAGTCCGAGTGTATCAAAGGGTGCGTTCGGAAATGCGCACTGGGTGTGTGCTCAGTGTAATGAGTGCCTAAACCTAACCCTAATCCTAACCCTAACCTCAGTAAAACTATGACTAAATCCAACCCTAACCCAAACCCTAACCTCAGTAAAACTATGCCTAAAACTAACCCTAACCCTAACCCTAATCCTAACCTAACCAGAACCGGTGCGCATTTCCGCACGCACCCTTTGATACACTCGGACTGAAACACCAGCAGAAAACACTCTCCCTATGCTGTAGTATTAATGCTAAGGTGATTCCTATAAATATGCTGTTATGACTCCCCCTCTAGGGCGGAGGAGCGCAACATAACAACAACTTTGTAGAAGCAATAATAACAACTTTGTAGAAGCAATCTCCACATTTTCTTGTTTTTCGTGAATAAGAGTGATCAAAACTTCAGGGTGCAGGTTTACATAGTAAGAACTGCTACACTGAAAAGAAAATATCCCTAAACTAAACCCCTAACGAAAATAAAATACAAATTACTAATCCTACTTACCTAAACCAAATAATTACAAAAAGAAAACACAGCCAGGCAGACTTCGTCTGCGTCTTTCGTGATTTCAACTGATTAATCCTCATCATGTTCTAATGACAGATGTTGTTTTGAATGTTATGTACTGAAGAAGATGTTAAGCCTCTATCAGAGTCCAGGGTGAAGAGCTATTCACTTCACCGTGGTGTAGTTTTTTTAGCTATCACCTAAAAATACATAACAAAGCCTAGGTGATAGCTAGGAAACTACAACGCAGTGAAGTGAATAGCTCTTCACCCTGGACTCTGATAGAGGCTTAAGAAACCCCACTCTGACAAACACATCGTACCTCGACGCTGCCCATCGCCTTTTACTCCCTCACTCTTTTACTTTCCAAGCCTTTTCTCTCCAGTCCAGTTCTAAACAGACTCTGTCAGAGTAAGATGAAAATAAAATGATTTATGTTGTCCCCCTCCCCACTTGTTCAAAGTAATGAGATTCCATATTTCAACTCGCTTGACAGATGGATTGGAAATTAAAAGGCCCAGATAAGTAATGCCTTTTTGATGTTGGACTGTGAATAACTCACATGAGCTGATTGATTTCAAAACTCTCGTGACAAACTGCGCATGCTGTTCGGGGGGGATAACATGCCTATACCGCTATATGTCATACATTAGTTAATGTGGAAGGTCCGTTTCGGCGAATGCTCTTTTTGAGTAAGCCTTATTCTCATTCATCTCGGTACGTTTGGAATATTATATGGTCGATATTTACTGGAGAGGATTGTCGCGAAACCACGACGAGAGATAGGTGCAATAATGCATTATGCAGGAGTAGGTTTCACCTTGGAAATGACTGTCGAGCGACGACTGTTTGAATTCCAGTGGTAGGCAGGGGTGTCGCACCAAACTCTGGGCCCTGGGTACAAGGATTCACTGCGTTATTTTGTGCTTTAACTATTGAAAAATAGCAGATATACAAGCTTACAGCGCGGCACCGAGTGCCGCGCTGCAAGCTTTTAGATCTGCTATTTTTGAAAAATCTTGAAAATGGGTGCATGTCTTTGAAGGCTTTTTTAAAAAACCTATGTTTCTATGTCAATGGTGCTCAAACGTTTTCATGTGAAGGACCCGTAAGATGATATGTATTTGGCCATGGACCCCCATCTAAAAATATTTAGTTCCAGGGACGCCACAGAAGCAAAACTTGAGTTGTTTGAATGTTCCCTTAGAAAATACATATATTCGGGGCGTCCGGTGGCCTACTGGTCAAGGCTTATACCACATGGGCACCGCCACATAGGCATGGTTGCCGCGGCGTCGCCGGTTCGAATCCCGACCCGGACGACCTTTGCCGCATGTCATTCCCCATCTCTCTCCCCATTTCCTGTCAGTCTACTGTCCTATCAATAAAGGCAAAAAGCCCAAAAACAAATCTTAAAAAAAAAAAAAAAAAAATACATATATTCAAAGATTTGCACGCTTTCACGTCTTTTAAAAAATAGCAGAACTACAAGCTCCAGTGCCGCGCTGTGAGCTTGTATATCTGCTATTTTTCAATAGCTAAAGTATAAAATAATTCCAGGCCCCTCCCTCCACCTTGGGCCCTTGTAACTCAGCCCCCCCCCCCCCCCCTTGTGACACCCCTGGTGGTAGGTGCCTTCTGGTCCTGATAAATGTGCAGAGTTGAAAGTCATGCGCAAAGGACAGACCTCTGAGTTGGCTGCACAGTGACAGCACTGTATACTGTATACGCTTTTTTCAGTCGCACAATATCATTACTGCATATGACCTTTGTCTTCAGCGGAATGCCACTCTCATACTTCACACACAGGATCCTGTGCGCCGCTACGGTTTCATTAGGCCCAACACCTGCAGTCAATTTGCGAGAACGGACAGCTGTCTATAGCTCTGGAAGAGACAGAGTGAAAATATCGAACCCGTTCCTTCCCCTGAAGAGACAACACCACCGGCGGAACAGTGATTCATCAGAAAAAGTGCTTGACGTGCAAAGTCTTCGCTCCACTTTTTTATTTTTCATCAGGCGTTTCAGACATAAAAAGTAATGCTCAATATGAGCCGGCGGCGGCCCCTGGATGCGCGAATGAATGGTATGAATGGTAATCCGTGCTGTCACCTGCTGCTGAAAGACAGAATTTTAAAACGCATGACCGCAAGTGATTGATTATGCCAATGTGTTTTCTAGAGGTCATATTGATTGGCTATCTGAGAGGTAAACTCCTACTTTTACTATCTGACCAAACTGACATCCTGATTGACATGACCCTCACATATTCATATTATGGAATATATAAACCATAATACATTGACATTGAGCAGGATGAACAGGTGCGATGCGTGAAAGCATTGACACAGTGATGGCAAGATTGGCAACGCACACAATCAACGTATAGCGATCCGTAGACCCCCACATGACTTAAACCAGGGGTCTGCAACAGGGGGTCCGGGATCCCTAGGGGGTCCTCAGAGTTACTACAGGGGGTCCTCCAAATCTTTCTGTGATTTTGATTTTGTGTTTTTTTTCTCCTTTTTTATATTAACCACTAGAACCCTAGTGTCCATATTCTGAGAACTTATAGCCAAAAATAGCCGATCTACAAGCTCACAACGCCTCGCGCTGCGAGGCGTTGTGAGCTTGTAGATCGGCTATTTTCGGCAAGGAGCTTTAGTGTAGAGGGGAAAAAGAGCAGATTAACTCATTGGCCGCCTCCCCCGATAGTCACGAGAAAATTCCAATGTCGCTCCCCGCCAGGCCCGATAGTCCCGAGAATTTGCTTTTATATAATGTAATGTTTAATTACATTATTCTGCAGCCCGTGAAAAAGTTTGAGCTTTCAGTCATATAACGAACCAAAGATATCACTCATCACAGTAAGTGTGTTTGAAAACAAGAGTGTAATAACGTATAAATCTCAATAGAAATGAATAAAACTCCCAATAAACCACAGTGAATGCATTTAGCGTGGCAGAGCGCAGCCCGCAGAGTGCAATCAGCGGCACACTGGCCACACGCATGTAAAGGGATGTGGGGCAGGGATGTGCAGAGAATATTTAGAGAGGCAGGGGCTGACATTTCTAAAGGGGCCTTTTGGTGGACAATTCTATTGAATGCAGCCCTCAGGGGCAGGGGCTCAAGCCCCCTTTGATGTCTATGTGTGTACATGCCTGGTGAAGGGGCTGGCAGAAGCGACAACGGAGCAGCTGGATCTGAGACCATTTTGCACAAATCAAACAAAATCCAGTAAAATGTTCACTTGGAAAGCCATGACCTGCCTCATTGGCCAACAACACACAGCTTCATCATAACCCCCAAAGTCTCGACAACAAAATATTATGTCCCAGGCAGCCAGACAACAACGAAGATCAGAAGATCAGATCAGCAGGAGCGTCACAAGGGAAAAGTGGGACGAGTCTGAGTTACTAGGGCCCAAGGTGGAAGGGGCTTCATTATTTTATACTTTTGCTATTGAAAAATAGCAGATCTACAAGCTTGCAGCGCGACACTCGGTGCCATGCTGTGAGCTTGTATATATCTATTTTTTAAATCCCCCTATGTAGAAAATTCATGGGGGGCCCGCAGTGAATCCTTGTACCCAGGGCCCAGCACCGACACCCAGTTGGAACAGATCCTCAGCCCACTACAAACACACGTATAGAAAGCCTGGTGAGGCGAGGTTACAAACAACACAATCACCTACTGGACAAGATGCAGCGCCGTCGGCCGGTCCAGTCGACCACCAACCGATCTTCAAGCCCTGCTACGGGAGTGGAGAGGAGAAAATATCCCCCCCCCCGGCGGAGTCCTCAATCAGGCGACCATTGTCTGAAGAAAAGCAACGTGTCGCGTCCATATAACTTCCATCGGTATGTAACAAAACTGGTGAAAATAGCAGATCTGCAAGCACACAACGCCTCGCATCCATGGAGCCTGATGGGAGGAGGAGTTCTTGGTGTATTATATTCCAGTTCTCAGGAAAGGGTCGCGTCCAAACTCCCAGCGGTGTAACAAAAAAAAGGAGTGAAAATAGCAGATCTACAACGCGTCGCGACGAGTGGAATCCAACGAGGAAGAAATGCAAACACGGCGATCGTCATTGTCAGTAAGTTTACTGTTGTTGTTTACATCCAAGCCTAAACTACTTTTCTTCCTCCTCACTTGGCTGATGCTGCAGCGTGCGTGCACGCGCAATCGCGCATGTGCGCGTGTTTGAGGCGCGCCGCGCAACGGCGCAAGTGCTTGCAGCCTGAAGGAAGGAAACGCGCCTGGAAAAAAAACCACTGGCCGTGTGTGATCGCTGCAGTCTGTTCCGTTCTAAAGCCCGCCTACTGTATCCGGTTATGTAACACTCACATGCATGCAAGAAACGTTTCCGCATCCGGTATAGACCCAGGCCGGATCAGCAACAAGCAGAGTAACTTGATTCCTATCAGTTCTCTACGAGGCCACTGAGCAGGGGCGTCAATTGGGTATGGCAGGGGTATGCAGCTGCCATACCTTGGCTACAGGGGGAAATAATAAAAATGTACTTTTCATCGTGCCTGTTGCTAAGGTATGGCAACATGACTGGTGTCTAGTCATGTTGCCATACCTTACCTTTTTCTGAACTGACGCCACTGCCACTGAGGCCAGCCAGCAGTTTGCGCACATCAACAGAGCATGAGAGCGATTCAATTCAAAGGAACGTTATTGGCATGAGAAAACATAGGCTACGTTTACATCGCCAAAGCAAGTGCCACAAATAAATAAAACAGTTGAATATGGGGAACATATTTACAGTTATACACATAGGCTTTGCCTTATATAAAGTTATAAGTTATAAGTGTGTGTGTGTGTGTGTGTGTGTGTGTGTGTGTGTGTGTGTGTGTGTGTGTGTGTGTGTGTGTGTCAAAATGTGATCTGTGCAAAATAAAACACTTGAATGTGAATAAAAGGTAAAAAGCTTATTTCTATTTGTGTGAAGTCAGTATGACGCCCTAAGGGCAAGAGGTGACCTATTACAGCCCTATTACACTATTCCAGTTATTGCCCTATTACACAATTACACTTATTACACTAGTAAACTTATCTGATAAGTGCCTGACGCCATAAATACAAATATCAACTGAATTATCCACTTGAAAAGCGATCGATCACAAAAAGGTCAATATCTCCAGTTTTATCAATTAGAGCTGGATTTTGGTCAAAAATGGCTATTTTGAGATGGCTGCAACTATAGAAAAAAAAGCTTTTTATTTTATTTTTTTATTTTTTGGTGAGACTAGAGGTTGTCTTCTTTCTTTTCAGGTACTGTAAGACATGGTCGAAAAAACACAGAATTTAGGAAAAATGTCAATATAAAAAAAATATATAAATTTTTTTATTAAACAAAATGGCAGGAGAGCCATACAGTCAATGTTAAAATGGCGGCCAATGTGTTAAGTACTGAGTGAAATGTCAAGTTTACCAAGTATTGACGGTTCACGGTTCAAGTGGTTAAATATATGAAAACACAAATTGACATGAATCCAAAATACAATGACGATTGTGCTGTCAAACAATTAAACTATATGGAATCTATGAACAGGTTGTGGGGGTCCCTGCTTCATCTCTCTGTCAACTAAGGGGTCCTTGGCCTGAAAATGTTGAAGACCCCTGACTTAAACACAGCTGGGAAAGATCCTTCCACAGTTATGGTTTTGCAAAAATCTGCATCCGATTACTTTGTTGCTTCGCGGTTCAGCCTCCCATTTGAGTGAAACGGCAGGCTGAAAACCCAGTTAGAGGATGTGACTGATGGCAGAGCAGCAAGCCTCATTAGGACCACAGGTGTGTAACACCATCATCCCTCCCCTGTTGTTTCCCAGGCTAGTTTCCGTTGTGAGGGGAGCGTATTAAGTGTGACAGAAGAGCCGAGGTTGCCCCGCTCAACGAGGAGAGGCGACGGACGCAAAACCGAGTACGTCGCTTCACCGCCGAGTGAACTGGAAGAAAACAAACTGGTTTCGCCAAATCAACAGCGCCATCCGAGTTATAAGCGTGTCTTCACGAGAAAAAAAAGGGGGGGGGGGAAAGTAGACAGACCGACTTGCGCAAATAATCCATCACGCAAAGAAATACGTACGAATGAATAAATAGAGACGGATTCCAGGAGCTGCCTGCCATGCACATCTCTGCCTGGTGTCTCTCTGCACTGTGGAAAAACAGTGGGCTCTCTCATTAGGCGCGGGGACGACATCTAGTGATTCATTACCCGTGCCATGCAAAAAAAAACCTGCTATTAAAACTCTAAAAGCCATTAGAGAAATCCATAATGAACCCCACCAGCAGCAGGTGCACATGGGGGGCTGGCACTCTGAGAACGACACAAACAGCGCTGCTACATGACAGTTTGGATCTCTGTCGCCCATTAGCATTTCCACCACCATCATTCCACTGTAGTGCAGTGGTTGGCTGGTTACGACTGGTGCTCTTGGCCCGTATTGAAGCGTGTCTCACTCTGGGCTCAGTTCATTTGCGATGCGACGTGCGTGCGTGTGTGTGTGTGTGTGTGTGTGTGTGTGTGTGTGTGTGTGTGTGTGTGCGCGCGCGTGTGCAGCTGTGAACGAGTGAGGAAGTGAGAGGCTTGTTGTTGGCCGGAGCTTCGAAGGTGTTAGTCAAACGTGGTGTGACAGCGTTGACTGGGGCCTGTTTACTGAAAGGAGTTCCGAACAGGATCAGCTAAACATATATTATGGTAGATCGATAGCGGCTGAAGAACAGGGCAATGAGAATGATATTAGTCTGCCTCGCCGCCTGCCTGCTGTGGCTGGCCTTCCCTTCCCTCTCTGCAGGCCCCGTCTCACCTACAGCTCCTGCGTTTCCACCGCACGGAGCGATAAACACTGTTCTTTCCCCTGATTGATCTGGTGTGAATCTGGTCTGAGCGTATGGATGTAAACATCTCCGACGTGCTGGCCATTGGGAAAAGCGGGACAACTCCCGAACGGCCGGTTCATTCTCGGCCGGTCCAGGCCGGGCCATTAGGAAAAAATTAAACTGTTTGCACAAAAGTAAAAATTAAACTGTTTGCACAAAAGTAGTGAAAACAGCAGATCTACAAGCACACAACGCCTCGCACAGCGAGGCGTTGTGTGCTTGTAGATCGGCTGTTGTCACTAGTTTAAATCATTCTTTAAATGATAAATACAAAACGGTTTTGGACATACAAGATTTCCCCCCAACAACAATGAAATATAGGCCTAATTCATGTAATTGGCCCACTGGCTTGTCACTTGTCACGATCTGAAATGGCAAATCTTTAAGTAGCAGCAGCGCTATAGAGAGAGATCTCTCTATAGCGCGCAATGAGGGCCTCTACAACTCTTTTTCCCAGGCTGAATCAGGGGCCCAGCACGTCCCTGACAGTTCAAGATCGGCTAATGTAAGAGATGGAAAACCGAGAGAGAGAGAGAGTGTGTTTGGCCTCCTGGGCCTTGGCTCACCATCATTATAACCTTAGTCATACTTCATACTTCCTTTCCTTTTATCTTCGACACACTCCATCTGTTTCTCATCATGTAAAACTCCAATATAAATGCAGTACCGGGCCTGTGCAGTGCACTGCACGGGGCACTTTTTTTTCTCCAGCATGGTAGTAGCCCCAGTATACAGTGTGTTGTAGCCTACCGTATTTGCAGCTCAAATATCACAGACATCTGAGAAATATCTCGGAAGACTTCCAATTTTATGTATTTTAAGAAAAGGCTTCTCCCAAAGTTTGCAGTGGGAAAGAAAGTCTACTGTACCGACCAGAAAGCACATTCTCACTCAGCATGATGGAATCGCACACAGCAGTGGAACACTGGCTCCATTTATACAGCACACGGCTCCATGCAACAGTACAGTACGTCCCGTCGGTGTGACCTAAATCCACACGGAGACCAGGGGTTTCTTCCTGTGAAGGACGGACACCACAGGTACCTCCCCGAGTCTGCAACCCTTCTATGTCAGAACACAACGGACATATTGACCTCCAGGGAGTGCAGGGTTCAAGACCGACTGACCCCTAAATTCCCCATCAAACGCACAACGCCGTACGTGTGCGCTCATGCAAGGGTCACAGCTCACGCTACCCTGAGAACTGCCCCTGCCTTTAGCCCGGCTCAACCTCCACAGTGTGTGGGTGGATCGAGCACCATATCCCGTGGGGAGAGGGGCCTAGAATTTGAAGTATATGTCTCCCCCGCTCGTGTATCAGCCACCCCGCTCCCCCACCCGCCGACCGCCGCCACCAGTGGACCTCATCCCTTCATCCAGGCCATGCAAGCATGAAGTCAATCAGCATGACACTGGGACATCAATCACCCAAACTCCCTTTGGGGTGACCTGCTTGCTCCTAGAAAAGCACACAGAAAGGGAAGGAAGATCTACGGGCAGATAGCCTACCTCAGGAAAAGGGCAGCAGTCGGCATGAGGCCTCTTTTGTCCCGACATTAGTTCCACCCCATTTCTAACATACAGTATAAGGTAGAAGTAATCGAGGAACCACAGGTCCATCAGGATGGACTACTTTCTCATCCCCAGGCTCCTCTTTCCTTTTTCTTTTTTTCCCCCCCTTCTTTTTGGACGACAGCGATTTTGATAAAAGAGCAAGAAAAAAATGATGTATTTTGTCTCGATCCCCATATCTCCCGATTTCACATTGTGGGAAAGGAAAATCATTATTATCCCAACCCCCACTCCCCCGTCTCGATTATCACACGTGCAGTTTTGCATCCTCCTCTCTCCGAACAAATCTCTCGCTCCGGAGGGCCCCGGCCCCCTTTAATAATTCCCCCTCTAATCTCCCCCATCCATCTGATCAGGGGTCTTTTCTTCACAGCTCCTCTCCATTTCTCACCTGCTCAGAAACTCCATCAACACCTCCTCCTCTCCCTCTGTGCAGAGTTCACCGCTTTTGATGTCCCGTTGTTAGCTTAAAATGAGCTTTAACAACTGTATAATCTGAAATAACATTGCCTTGGACCAATTCCTGGAAGAAGTGGGGAGAAAAACGAACCCGTTCTCCCGAGCTAATGATAGCTCCCTGGACGTGTAATGTACGAATATTTGGGTGAAAATGTGTAGGCGGCAGGGTATACGGCGGGTAAAGGGAGGGAGCAGTCAGACAGAGAGACAGATAGTGAGAAAGGACAGGGTTGATTTAACCCATTTAGGCCTGGGATTATTGAATGCTTTAACTATTGAAAAATAGCAGATATACAAGCTCACAGCGCGGCACCGAGTGCCGCGCTGCGAGCTTGTAGATCTGCTATTTTTGAACAAGTTGTGAAAATGTGTGCAGGTCTTTGAATATATGTATTTTTAAAGCAAACGTTTGTAACTAAAATTTTGCTTCTGGGTGGTCCCTGGAACTAAATATTTTGATATGGGGGTCCATGGCCAAATACATCATTTTGGGCGTCCTTCACATGAAAATGTTTGAGAACTACTGACATAGTAGTCTCTCAAGAACAGACTAACTGAGCTCCAGTTAAGTGAAAAGGACCTTTTCTTTGACGATGGCTAGCCAGATTGCTGACATAGAAACGTAGGTTTTTTTTTAAAAAAACCTTAGAAGGATTCAAAAGACACTTATAGAATCGGGTCAAAATTCAGATTTTCAAGATTTTTCAAAAATAGTAGATCTACAAGCTCGCAGCGCGGCACTCGGTGCCGCGCTGTGAGCTTGTATATCTGCTATTTTTCAATAGTTAAAGCATAAAATAATAATACACAACAGAGCATACCCGGTCTAAACGATTTAATCTTTTCTGAGGCCCTATGGTCTCTCGTCTCCAACACATTGTGACAGGCAGAAGGGATTAGGCAGATTAATCAAAATTAGATTCTCATAGCCCACTTACATCACACTGGCAGACGACGTACATGTGGTCATCCTCGCACGCAACCAATGACATTGAACCTGTCTGCATGCGTGAAGGCATATAGGCTATATATAACGATCTATTGAAGGGAAATGCTTGACATTGCCAGACCTTGCTGACTGCTGTGTTCATGTCACTATGAACACATTACTTACATGTACTGCCTTCCCCCCCCCCTCTTCTTTTTACTTTACAGTAAGTACAATGGAAAACTACAAGAGAATCAATTCTTTCATGTCTACATTATTTATGCAGTCAAGAGTCTAATGAGTTTCTGTAAGAAGCCCGCTTGGCTGGTCGGAAGAGCCTCTTGATGTTTAATTCATAATCGTTATGCAACGCGGACATCGGGCCGAGCCTTCTGGTTGACCCCGCCGTTGTTCTAAGAGATTGCATTCCCAGATACCGCGGCGGCAGAAGACGCCCCGCGCTCTAATTCACCCTGCCATGACTCATCATTACACTCCAGAGCCTCAGCAAGTAGCTGCACCACCTCCTCGTCAGGGCTAATTCCCATTTCCTCCATCCTCCCTCCTGCCACACCTTAGCATTAAGTAGCCCTCGCCCTCCTCCCCGGGCCCTGGCTCCATGCAAACCCAACGGTGTTGGATGTCACTAAAACAGCACTTACTGGCCCCTGCAGGCTCTGGCAGAAGAGCCTGCTGCTCAGGGGCGTCGCACCAAACCCTGGGCCCTGGGTACAAGGATTCACTGCGGGCCCCCCATGAATGTTCTTCATATAGGGGGAAGTTTTTTTTTAACCCATTTAGACTGGGAACGCATTATTAGGCGTTATTTTGTGCTTTAACTATTGAAAAATAGCAGATATACAAGCTCGCAGCGCGGCACTAGATTTGCCATTTTTGAGAAATCGTGAACATTTGTGCAAGTCTTTGAATATTTCAAATCTCAAAGGTTTTTTGAAAAACCTGTGTTTCTGTGTCAGTGGTGCTCGAAACCTTTTCATGTGAAGGACCTCCAAAATGATATGTATTTGGCCACGGACGCCCATCTCAAAATATTTAGTTCCAGGGACCTCCCAGAAGCAAAATTTGAGTTACAAATGTTCGCTTAACAAAATACATATATTCAAAGATTTGCACACGACTTTTCAAAAATAGCAGATCTACAAGCTCGCAGCGCGGCACTCGGTGCCGCGCTGTGAGCTTGTATATCTGCTATTTTTCAATAGCTAAAGTATAACATAATTAAGGCCCCTCCTCCACCTTGGGCCCTAGTAACTCGGTCCCACTCTTCCCCCCCCCCCTTGTGACGCCCCTGCCGGCTGCTGCCCGGCCGCCTGTCCCTGGTGTGGTCGAGGGGTAGGGGCCCTGTTGCGGCTAAGCCATTGATCGGGAGGAGTAATGGATCTGACTTAGGCTGATAATGCATGATGTAATTGTCAGAGGAGTTTAATTATGTGCTTATTACACGAGGCACTGAGCCTTCACGCTCCCTTCCCATTTACTGCACGCACTCTGTGAAGGCCACGGTGGAAGGGAATATGTGCGCCGTTATGGCGGAATAATAGATGAGAGCCTGAAGAATGCTGCATACAGTACATGTATGCTCACTGTTCGGCTGCAGCACATATATATATATATATATCTACTGTAATGTGTACTCCATTCCTCATCTTATAATAATATAAGATAATGCAATATTATGATAATACATGCTGGCAAGCTTTGTATTTGTTGGTTTTGTGGGTAAATACACAGTAAATGTATATCGTCACTGTCGGGCAGAAACCTCATATCTCCAAGTTTCAAATTTGTACGTTATTTTTTTCGCGAAGTAAAACCCTGCTTCATCAGACAAGGCCGTCGCACAAAAATAACGCAAGGCGTTGTGTGCTTGTAGATCGGCTGTTTTCACTACTTTTATCTACTAGTATTTTTAAATGATAAAAACAAACGGTATTGGACATACACAAGGTTTCCAGCCGACAACGACGATATGTTTCATACATTATGCAAACCTGGCCACAGTGGCCAGCCCAAGTGCAGTTGACCAGGTCAGGGTCTATTTAAGCCTTCTTTGTTTTATGTTTAATCAGCATTACTCAGGTCCTGGCGGCTGCCTGCAACCCACCACGCACATAGCCCTGTGCGGGCCACCCAGCCTGGTGGAGAACTCCTTTCTAGTTCTTACAGCGCTGCTGCTATGACAACTGGATTTCCCTTGGGATCAATAAAAGATCTATCTCTCTAGTAAAATCCTTAGAGTTAATATAAATCTGAGTGTGTAGAGAAAATACTGTAACCAAATGGACCCATGAGGGTCCAACTGAGGGTCCATTTGGTTACAATATTTTCAACGCTCTCGAGTTACAAATGGATAAATGAACACTGAGGATTTTATTATGCATGTAAAAAGAAAAAAAAAAGAAACTCCAGTTTGAGAAATCCCTCAGCGCACATGCTCCTGATATGAGATTCTGCATGCGATACTACACGCAGGTATTTCCAGTTCACCTCTTGACATTGAGAGGAGTGTGAGGGAACCCACTTAATCTAAAATTTCTATCATGGTGTGCGGTCCCGCCATCCCTCCATCCCTCCAGGCCATGTTTGAGCCGTAATGGTGGCCTCATCGCATGTCTGAGTGCATACGCTACACTGAGCAATGCTTTTCAATTACCTGCACTGGAGCCCCGGACCAAAATACATAGCACATATTTCTACGGCAAAATGCTTAGGTCAGACGCGCAGAGAAATAAAATATACCTTATGTCATTTAATTTGACACTTGTCCTTTCCCCAGCTATTGCATAGAGGTCGTCACATAGAGTACAGTATACGCCTGTGGTGGCGCGAAGCTGTGTACACAGTATATGAATATGTACATGATTGTGTGTATGCGTGTGTGAGTGTACGTGAGGTATCGTCGTTGTCGGGGGGAAACCTCGTATCTCCAAGTTTCAAATACGTTCTTTCGCAAAGTAAAGCCCTGCTTCATCATACAAGGCTGTTGCACAAAAGTAGTGAAAACAGCCGATCTACAAGCACACAACGCCTCGCACCGCGAGGCGTTGTGTGCTTGTAGATTGTCTGTTTTCACTAGTTTAAATCCTTTTTAAAATGATAAATGCAAAACCAACGGTTTTGGACATACAAGGTTTTCACCCGACAACGACGGTATGTGTGCACGTTTATGCATGCGATGCGTGCGTGTGTGCAGCCAGTACAGTATGCAGGTGTGCTTATGATTCAGGGTATTTATATGTCGGGGTGTAAACAAACATAGACGAGGCGTCGCTTCGGAAAGCACGGTGTTGCATCTAAGAGCACAGGGCTGGTCTGTATCCCAGCAACATGACTCGCCTCGGGGGGAAAAACGACTTATCCTTTATCTCCTTATCGTCACCTGTGCCTAAGAAGCAGAAACCTTTGGGTCTGTGCTGCTGTATAACATCCAGGGACGTGCTGGGCCCCTGATTCAGCCCGGGAAAAAGAGTTGGCGAGGCCCTCATTGCGCGCTATAGAGAGAGATCTCTCCCTATAGCGCTGCTGCTACTCAAGGATTTGCCATTTTAGATCACGACAAGTGACAAGCCAGTGGGCCAATTACATGAGTTATATTTCGTCGTTGTCGGGTGGAAACCTTGTATGTCCAAAACCGTTTGTTTTGTATTTATCATTTTAAAAATTATTTAAACTAATTAAAACAGCCGATCTACAAGCACACAACGCCTCGCACCGCGAGGCGTTGTGTGCTTGTAGATCAGCTGTTTTCACTACTTTTGTGCGACGGCTTTGTATGATGAAGCAGGGCTTTGCTTTGCAAAAAAAATTACAAATTTGAAACTTGGAGATACGAGGTTTCTGCCCGACAGTGACGATTTACTTTGTTGGCCACCCAGCCCCCAAAATGGAACGAAGGCTGACATTTTATTTTTAATTTTTTCCTAATGCCCGGCCTGGACCGGCCAGGAATGAACCGGCCGTTCGGGAGTTGTCCCGCTTTTCCCAATGGCAGCACGTCCCTGATAACATCTAAAAGGCACAGATGAACAATGTATTACACAAACCATTAGCTGTTAGGACCAGCCACCCTCTACGAATCAGATGAGCAAAGTTGTTAGATGCAGAAGCGAAAGACCCCGCAGCCTCTTTCTTATGCAATATCCATCCAACAAAACCTCACTTTGATTTCATCTCCGAGATATGCTTCAATTAAATTGTTTAAAAACGTTAAGCCCTGTAATATTCTTATTCATATGGCAGATAGCAACAACTTCCCATCTAGAGGCTCACAACAAGTTGCATCATGACGCGCTCTGAGCTTGTAGATGTGCTATTTTCAGTATTTCTGGACTTGTTTTTTATGAAAACTTTGGAACATTTCCCCAAAATAGGGATGCCAATGTGGTTGAAGGAAAAATCAAAGGTTTACAACTAGGGTTGGGACGATTTCACAGTTACAAAAATAATTGCAACTAGAAGCAGTGCTCTTCCGAGCACAGGTCTCCACCAGGCCGTGCGTCCTGGTGGTGCTACTGTATAATAGGCCAATGTAAAAAGGGTGGCATGTGTTCTTCACCTTAGATCTTTCATGGCAATCGGACGCTGCATGCATGATTTCAAGCATTGTGTTCCAAAAATGTGTTTTGCTAAAGTCTACCTGCTGGTGGCGCTATAACAGGACAATGTTAAAAAGGTAGCATTTGTTCCTTGACCTAGTGGGAATATGTGTGGCAAATGTCACGGTAATCGCAAGCTGCGTTGATGATTTGAGGCATTTTGTTCAAAAACTGAGCAATCCTGCAAACTTTGGAAGCTAATATTAGCCAATCAGGATGGAATGTGAAATATCAGATGGATCGGACTTGATCACATGACTATAGAGATACTGTGTACCGATTTGCATGATTTTTGGATAAAATCTCAAGGAGTAATATCCAAAAATGTGTTTTACATAAGTCGGCCCAAAGGTGGCGCTATAAAAGGCTGATGTGAAAAATGCAGGGCAAAGGTTTATCCTTAGCCTCTAGGGAGTGCGCTTACAAAGTTTGAAACTGATCGGTGGAGTTATAGGTAAAACCACAAATCGGGCTGTTATAGCGCCACCATGAGGCTGATAAAAAAAAAATTAAGTGGCATTTCTTCCTCGGCCTAGTGGGAACGTGTTTGCGCGATTTCATGATAATTGCACTTTGCGTTTGTGATTTGAGGCAATTTGTTCAAAACGGCTCAATCCCACAAACTTTGGAAGCCAATCTTAGCCAATCAGGATGGAATATGCAAAATCGGACAGATCCGTGTCGATCACATGACTGTCGAGATATTGCCTACCGATTTGTAGGATTTTTGGACAAAATCTGTAAGAGTAGTGCACAGAAATGTGTTTAGCAAACATCGGCCACTAGTTGGCGCTAGAAAAGGCCCATTTGAAAAATTTAGGGCAGAGGTTCTAGATTGGCATCCAGGGAATGTGTGTGCTCACTTTGGCAGCGACCGGGCCAACGGCGACTGAGATTAGGTGTTCACAAACTGCGAGGACGCACGCACGGACGCACGGACGCACGGACGCACGGACGCACGGACGGACGGACGGACGGAGGGGAAAACATAGTCTCCCCTCAGCCTTCGGCTGGTGGAGACAATTAACAGTATTATAACGTTAATCAAAATATGCTTAAAACCTAAAATGACACTTTCGTTAACCACTTGTACCCCCAGCATCTCTATTCTGGGGGGAACATTCGCCAAAATATATGGCTTGTACAGCTTGTACAGTATCTGCTATTTTTGGCTAATCGATTTGAGTGAAATAAGAGCTCTTTAGAGGTCAGTTTTGCAGAGTATCGCTCAACAAAAGCTAATTCATCCTAGCGTATGACGGAGGACAATTTCACGTTAAATATAAATCTCTGTGATATGATTATCGTGAGCAGTTATTGTGAGCAGTTTTTAATCACAAATTCACAATAAACAATAACGATTATCGTCCCATCCCCATTTAAAACACTAGTATAAGAAAGGTACTGTGTACAGGGGCCCGAAAGACACCAATTCAAATTCAAGTTCAAGTTGAAGGTTCGAGGTGTCTATTGTCTATGTCTATATATTGTGTGTCTGTGACTGTGCCCCATTGTTTATGTCCATATAAGGAGATCCCTACATCTGTCTATGTCCTTTTTATGCCCATGTATGGAGGTCACACTATGGTGGTCCCTGGTGGTCTAGTGGTTAGGATTCGGCGCCCTCACCGCCGCGGCCTGGGTTCGATTCCCGGTCAGGGAACAAATGTTTTTTAGAGCAGTGATGGCTGAGTGGTTAGTGTCCATACCTAGGACTCCGGAGACCCCAGAGGTCGCAGGTACGATCTCCAGCTATCACTGCTCCCCCCCTTGCGCTCCTTGTGGGCTGCCTCATAAGGGTTCAGCTGGGTTAAGCTGAAAAAAGCAGCTGGGTTGGGCTGCGATACCCGAATTTCCCCCGCGGGAGGAGTAGGTAACTATCATTATCATATCATGATTATGAGTTCTGCACTAAATACTCTGACAACGGGTACTCTGACAACAGGCACAATGGGTACAACTGGGTTATTGCAACCCAATACGTCTGTCTGTCTCCTTTTATGCCCATATATGGTCATCAATAAGATGTCATAGTCCTGATATGTAGGCCTATTGCATAATCGAGAGTGCAAGTGTTCCCTAGTATTGCCCTAGGTCCTCAGAGTGGGGTCCTTGAGGGTCTTCCAGGGGGTCCCCAGCAAAATTAAAAAAAGAAATAAAAATGGTCCCTTACAGGTCTGTAACTCTGACAGAGTACAAATGGAATCAAATGGACCCCGGTTCCATTTTAATATACTGTCAGAGTTATGGGGATCCATAATGCAAACTGGGGGTCCTTTAAAATGAAAAAGTTTGAGAACCACTTCCTTAGCATCTCTCTCATCATATCAAGGCATATAATGATAAGGATCCCTTAGGGACGGGTGAGGGGAGGGGTAAGGATCTAGTCTCTCTACAGTAAGTTCCAAGAACCTGTCCATAGTAGTCGGATACGTTAGGGAGATGACATGGTAATGTTGTGCTAATTAGTCTAAAAGCGCCAAATTTTGTACAGATGTAGCCCAGGGTATGCTCTAATGATTTAGCTAGGGCGCCCGAGTCTGCGACATTCGGGGTCGCCACAGCGGCCAAATCAAGTTGGGCTCCCATCGACTTTCAATACAGGAGGAAAATACCCAGAAAAACACTTTTTTTCTGGGTATTTAAGTAGGATGTGAGGGGTCTAACTAGGGGTTTGTCATGATGCTGAATCCACTGCAAGCATTTGTTTTGCACAAAAAACATTCCTTGGGCTAGAAATGGCCTCAGAAAATGATGCATATATGGGTGAGCATTCATGTTAGTCGGAGGCCTTAGGGTTTTTTTTCTCGTGCTAATCAGTCTAAAAGCGCCAAATTTTGCACAGATGTAGCCCAGGGCATGCTCTAATGATTTAGCTAGGGCGCCCGAGTCGGCGACCTTCGGGGTCGCCACAGCTCCAGAAAACACCTACAAAACTCTGAAAAGTGATGACTCATCACTTTTCATCACTAAACCATCGTTTTATGGGACCCCGAAGGTCGCCGACTCGGGCGCCCTAGCTAAATCATTAGAGCATGCCCTGGGCTACATCTGTGCAAAATTTGGCGCTTTTAGACTGATTAGCACGAGAAAAAGAAACCTAAGGCCTCCGACTAACAAGAATGCTCACCCATATATGCATCGTTCTCTGAGGCCATTTCTAGCCCAAGGAATGTTTTTTGTGCAAAACAAATGCTTGCAGTGGATTCAGCATCATGACAAACCCCTAGCTAGACCCCTCACATCCTACTTAAATACCCAGAAAAAAAAGTGTTTTTCTGGGTATTTTCCTCCTGTATTGAAAGTCGATGGGAGCCCAACTTGATTTGGCCGCTGTGGCGACCCCGAAGGTCGCCGACTCGGGCGCCCTAGCTAAATCATTAGAGCATGCCCTGAGCTACATCTGTGCAAAATTTCGCGCTTTTAGACTGATTAGCGCGAGATATCCTTAAGGCCTCCGACTATAGTATGCCTGTCTCGCAATACTGTATGCCCAAATTATGGAAATGACTGATGTCATAGTACTGATGTCATAGTACTGATGTCATAGACTGGACTTACAATGAGTGCTGATATTACATTACGGAGGCCTCAAGGTACTTTGACAACAGGAACAGACATCATAGTAATGACATCATATAGACTGGCCCGGGTGGCCCCCAACTGCTCTGACAATGAATACACTGACTGCACTATTAAAAATACCATAATAATGAATAAACCAGTAATTTTTGGTGTCTTTTGGACCCCACTACACGTGTTCAGTCATTTTGGATCTAAAAGTTCTACATCTCCAGGTTAAGGATGCGATAGATACTGTAGATGCACAAAGCTTTTAATCGTCTAATGGTTGGGACATGCTGATTGGGACGAAGAGAGTGGAGAGTAATAAACATAATATATTTTTGAGTTTCACTCACTTAAGCCCTATCCTACTGTATATTAAAATTGGCAAATGGGAGGGCAGACATCAGACGACAGGTACAACGGGTACTCTGACAAAGCTCCAACATACAGTAGGTGTGAGCACTTTGTCCACCACTGCAAACACTGGACGCTGACACGGGAGCAGCTAGTAAACAATGGCGCTGACACATCCAACCATATCAAAACAGAGGAGCGCAAGAGAGCGAGGACAGAGCATGGAGGGTGACGGAGAGAAGCGGGCAGATCAAGGTGTAAACCCGAGTGCACTTGTTAACTATACCCTCTCCTTATACTTTGTGTCTGTCTATCGCTGGAGTAATTGCGCAACACGCTACCAGCAAATCCCCACAGGCCGTATCTGGGAGAAATCCCTCATTGGACAACAGCTTACTCCACTGTTTATGGCCTCATCTTAAATTGCCCCATCTGATTCATAATGTTCCGCGAGACAGAAACGTGTCAGCGTTGCACCGAGCTGTGCCCGGCGAGGCTTTAAGGCTCAGGTTCTACCCTGGGTGCAGCCCCCCCCTAAATAAACCCCATTAATCATGTTTTTGGGAGGGAGGGATGGCGAGGGAGAAGGAGGAGGGAGAGGGAGGGAGGGAGGGGTTGGAAATCTCCTGATGTCCGCCCATGTTGGAGGCTGCATTAATGAGCTTCATGTTGGGAACAGAGGCTGAGGCCGGGGCTGTAATGGTGTCCGCCTGGAATAGGATAGACAGTTGTTTGTGTGTGTGTGTGTGTGTGTGTGTGTGTGTGTGTGTGTGTGTGTGTGTGTGTGTGTGTGTGTGTGTGTGTGTGTGTGACACACACACGCATGTGCACATGTGTGTGTGCCATAGATGGGGTTGTTTGTAAAGGGGTGAAACAGGACACCTCTGATCTCTCACACACATCATATTAGGGAATAAGGCTACAGCCGGGCACGTGCACACATAGACATCAAAGGGGGCTTGAGCCCCTGCCCTTTTATCCCTCTGTACAAAGTGCCCTCTCCAGACCATGAATGCAGTTTTCACTATGGTGGAAGAACTGCAAATGCCTCATTTGCATGCCATAACTGAAGGCAGTATTCAAGATAATTACCATGTCTGAACTCTCCTGAACTTGATTATTATGTTGAAAGAATTGCCCTCTCTGTGTAGAAATCCATGCCGTTACGCCACATCTCCAGTATTGACTTGATAATAATAATTAGTTCAGTGTGGTATCAAGCACTGAAAATAGCCGACGAAAATAGCCGACCTCCAAGCTCACAACGCGTCGCACTGCGACGCGTTGTGAGCTCGGAGGTCTGCTATTTTCAATATTTTCACCAAAAGGCCCATTTCGAAATGTCAGCCCCTGCCTCTTTAAGATTCTCTGCACGTCCCTGACAGACATCATATTAGGGAATAAGGCTACAGCTCTGGCTGCAGCAGTCCACCGTGCCAGTGATCCGGTCTGCGCAGCATGCATCCAACTAGGCTGCCGTTACCGGCAGTGAGGTCACCGCCCGCCAGCGAGGCTTGCACGTACCCAGCTTTGCTGCAGTAGGTGGTCTGTAACTCTACGTAAAGTGTTCATTCCTTTTCCTTTGAGTACAGTAAAATTTTTGAGTGTTTGTTTTTAGCGCAGGACTTTCACGGCACTATATCTTAAAACGAAATCTTGCAGGCTACTTTTGACTCCATTAGACTACTAATTAACCATTTAATGGTCTTATGACATCAAAATTATTTTTTTTTATTCTGAGGCTTTTTTCATGTTTCCTGACCTCAATTACACATAAAAAAAACAAAAAAAAAACCTAACCTTTCAACATTCAGTGGGAGGGAGGGTGTATCACCTTTGCTGTTACTTTACATTGTGTTTGCATCGGTCCAATGCACCATTTACCATTCATCACTTTGGTTGTTGAGTTCACCTTCCCCTACAACCACCACACCCTCCCCTGAATGATGATGCGTACGTCCAGAGGCAAATGAACTCACTTTTCTGAGCCTAGTAATTAAAAAATCTACAGATTACAGAAAAACCACTGAATGTTGAAAGATCAGTTTTTGGTGTAATTGAGGTCAGGAAATCTGACACAGGAAAAAAAGACAAAAAAAAAAAAGACATTTGATGTCCTTTGAAGACCTTTAAAGTTCCAATGAAATGACTATTTGGGGTATTTTATTTTGAAGTTTCAGTTTGAAAAGGAAGCCTGTATGTTTCTGAACCAATCCGAGGGGACCAGCCCTTCAGGCGATGGGATTTAAAATCTGAGTAATGGGAGTAATGGGAGCCAGCAATGGGAAACAAACAGGTGAACGTAATCAAAGGTTAATTTACTGTATATGCAAGCGGACCTGTCTATGTCATCACTTTTTGAATTTCTGTTCACAGGAAGTAATTAACGCTTCCAGTGCCAGCCCCTAGATGGCGCCGTTGGAATGCCAGACTTTCTCCCATAGGCGAGCGCTTCAGCATCCAGGGGCTCACGTTGCAGTGACGCGCGTGCTCACGTTCGTGCACATCATGGAAAGGTCCCGGATGTTAATGCTAACAGAATAGCTATTCCCATCTAGTCATTTTAAAGATCATTTTTAGGCGATTTCGCCGTAAATAAACCTCGGCGCGCATCCCTAAAAATACAATCCAGAGATATGGGCCTCCAAAGATGTGGTTTTTCATTGGATTCGGCGGCGATTCGCGGCTACGTTCGCGGCTCACGGCCGGCATGGCTTCCCCAGGATTTGGACCACTGGATTTTACATTTAGGCCCAGGCTTCAGAAGGCCTCGGATCATTTTATTCATTTCATTAAATATCCCGAACATGTTCGGGATAGGCACACTGGACTACGTTCCGGAAGCGGCGCTGAACATTTGGTGAACATTGGGGGTCTCAAAAATGTATTTTAAACCATTTTTAATGGAATATATCGTCGGACCATGTAAAATGGCTAGCTGGCTAGCGTAGGACGAGCCAGGACCACCCACGACTATACAAGCAGCTCAGGGTAAGTCAATTAATACAAAAAAAATTGTATTGGACTGAAAATATCCCAAACATGTTCGGGATAGGCACTAAATGAGTTAAGAATGGCCTATTTAGGGACCTTTGATATAACTATACACAAAAATTGTTTATTTTCTATTTTTTTGGCATCTAGTGTTAGGTATGGCCATATTATCACTACAGATATGCTCTAAAAGTGTGAAAAGCATGTTTTTGATTTCACCCTAGCTGTCTTTAAGCCACCATTTCAAATATAGTGAAAAGGCTGATCTACAAGCTGATCTGCGGCGCATTATGAGCTTGTAGATCGTCTATTTTCCACATTTTTGAATACTTGAGTATTTGCTTTAGTATAGTACACAGTACTTTGTCCACCACTAGCTGGAGGTTGGCACATACCCAGCTTTGCAGATATGTAGATTTGTTTTTTCTTCCATGTGGACTCGCCGGGGCTTTGACATAAACACACATTTGCCCGATTGCACACACAAACACACGACCAGCACACATAGAAAACACACTGAGGCATTTGAACCGAAACGTTTACATTCGGGTTTGCCTTGTGAACATTAGTCTGGAGGTTTACAATCCTGCCCTATTTGCGGGCATTTAGCAATTAGAGGGAAATGCTCAGATCAAATATGGAACAACAAACACTAGCAGTTATCTTTTTTTATAATCTCATGTATGGAAATGAGTGTTTGATTTTCCCTTCATGCAAATGAGATTTTCAATTAACCGAAAAAAAAAAGAGAAAAAAGAAAAACAGAATTCTGGGACTTGGCAGAGCGTTGCATGGCTGTCTATTGTGTCCTCCTCACGCGGAAATAAATTATGAATACGTAAATAGCATTTCACATTTGAGATAATTATGGTGCTGAGAGAGTCGACCAGAACGAGAGAGGGAGAGAGCATCCTTTAATCCTCAAATACCGGGAACGCGACCCGAGTCGCGTTAGATTTGAACCACTTTAACCATTATTTTATGCTTTAACCATTGAAAAATAGCAGATATACTCGGTGCCGCGCTGTGATCTTGTAGATCTGCTATTTTTGAAAAATCGTGAAAACGTGTGCAAATCTTCGAATATCTCTGATCCGATCTTTGACCCGACTTCTAAATCCTTCCTCTAAATCAGTGGTTCTCAATGTCAAGGACCCCCAAAATTACATTTATTTGGCCGCAGACCCCCATCTCAAAATATGTTGTTCCAGGGACCCCCCCAGAAGCAGAGATTTGAGTTACAAAATTTTGCTTTGAAAAATATATATTGAAAAAATTGCACACATTTTCATGATTTTTCAAAAATCATCTACAGATCTGCAGATCTACAAGCTTGAGTGCCGCGCTGTGAGCTTGTATATCTGCTATTTTTCAGTTGTTAAAGCATTCAATAATTGTAGGCCTAAATGGCTTAACATGCAAATACACCACTTTGTTTTCTCTTGCAAAGATCAATCATAATTGGGCAGGTACACACAATCACAGGGGTAATTTGATGACCCATTTTATTTTTGGATCACGCACCCCCAAATCTCTGTGCTGCCTCTCCCCGGTGCACTGCTCCCTGTGTAGACCTACTCCACATTCACTGACTTCCACGGATAAATAAACAGTCTGATTATCAAAGGCTCTCCTCCACGCAGCAATTCATTTTGTTCTCAGACTCACTGCATGTACAGTGTGTGTGTATATACAACACACATACGTACATATATACAGTACACACATACACATGTGTATGTATGGCATATGTGTGAAAGTGAAGTGAATGGCAAATCGAGAAGCAAATCGAGTGGCAAAGTGAGTTTGGCGTCGTTAATGCAATCAGATAGGACTTTTCTGTTCGGATGTATGGGCTGTCAAGGCCAGAAAGTAGGGTTTTTTTTTGTCACTCAGTAGGCGTTCCCGCATAACTTCCAGGTATATGTCACATGCATACCCTCTATATATACTGTAGGATAATATGCACGATTGCGCGCTACTTTGTCTTTACTGTTGTGTGTGTGTGTGTGTGTGTGTGTGTGTGTGTGTGTGTGTGTGTGTGTGTGTGTGTGTGTGTGTGTGTGTGTGTGTGTGTGTCCATGTCAGGCATGGAGAGGACGGTCATATTCTATTTGAAATGTAGCAGAGTGAATGTAATGAGTTTACAAAAGAAATATTCAAAACATTTACTCAAGTAAAGGCCACTACCACTGCCTCCAAGCACTCTGACAACAGGTAGTGAGGTTATGGTGTGATGTCATAGATGAGATGACGGAACAACAGCTACAGCACTAGTACATCAACAACAACAACTCAGTTGCCCTGCCGGTCTGTCAACTGTGACGTGGCAAGCGCACACAGGTACCATCTACGAGAGGTTCCGTTCGTCTGTCTGTGTGTGACAAATGTCTTGTGCATGCTGCCAGTAAGGAAGTACAGTAACCCCCTGATTTTCTTTCTTGCTTATTATGAACATGTCCTTCCTTTTAAAACGTTAGTTATAGTACTGATGTCGTATGATGTTATAGTATCATGTTATAGTATAAACTCATCTAATGCCGATCACGCGTATACTCGCGAAATATTAAACGATGTCCGGAGTGCTGATCCCGCGTACAGTATATGCGCGATATATACTGTATACAGTAAAGCTGGCACTGCTTACCTTGCGGTCCGGGCTATCCATCTGGCACTGGTTAAGTCCGCGATTTGTTTACATCGCACGTTCACGTGCACGCAAAGTGCCGTGCTTCCATAGAAAACAATCGATCTTGAAATCTTTGGACTTCATTTACTCAAAAAAAAACTTTTGATGCCAAGGCTGGCATGTTTACTTGCTAAAATAGCACTTGCATGATAACATCCATCTTCCATCTTTGTTTACACACTGCCCCGGAACTAGTTCTGGGTGAAACTTGAAGAAAGTAAAATGAGGAAAAGTCAGCGCAATCTCCTTCCGGTCCTTCAAAATAAGAGTGGCCGCCTATGGGAGAAAATGCCTGCGCTCTGTGCAATTTAACCCTTTCATGTCTGGGGCACTAACCGTTAAAAGGAACAAGGAACATATACCAGTAAGACTCCCTAATCGGGAGATAAGCGACCGTAGGTGGCTTATCTCCACAAATAGGGCAAAAATGTGTTTTTCCCAAATCTTCCTGATCCATGTTGATGACATGAGTGTAGACATGCTGTGTAGTGATATTCGTGATTTTAGGGCAAAAACTGTAGGAGCAGTGTCCAAAAATGTGTTTTAAAAATCGGCCTGAAGGTGGCACTAGAATAGGGCCATGTGAGAAATGAGGGGTGGGGTCTCCGCGTTGCCTTGGCGGACAAATAGGTACCGGCCCCGGCTCTCCCGGACGCTCCTAGCCCAAGTTACGGCATTTTATGTGCGCTGCAGTGGCAGGGGGTCCTCCACTGGGGGCGCCACCACTTTTGCATCCGTTCTGGAGCACCAGGAGTCGGTGGTCCCCGGGAATTCCCCGTGAGCAGCCCCGTTGGGGTGGTCATTTGGTCATTTTTGCACATTTGGTCATTTTCTACACCTTGGAGGTTGTAGTTTGGCAGGCAAGGAGTG
Source organism: Nannobrachium achirus (assembly GCF_963921795.1). Lineage (NCBI taxonomy): Eukaryota > Metazoa > Chordata > Actinopteri > Myctophiformes > Myctophidae > Nannobrachium > Nannobrachium achirus. The sequence goes on from NC_137827.1 coordinate 25,862,222, forward strand.
TGTGTGTAAAATCTGGCATGGATCGGGTCAACGGGTGCGGAGATATAAGCAGGGAAAAAGTGTGACGTGTGAGCACATTTGGTCTTTTTTTACATCTGGGGGTCCCCCAGGGACCCGGGGGTCCCTGGGGCTCCGGGGGTCCTTGGAGGTTGTAGTTTGGCAGTCAAGGAGTGTGTGTGCAAAATTTGGCATGGATGGGGGCAACGGTTGTGGAGATATGAGCAGGGCAAAAGTGTGACTGACTGACTGACTGACTGACTGACTGACGCACAGACAGCCCGTGGAGGTTTTGGTAGTAAATGCGACCTACGGTCGCAATCATAGACTAGCCAAATGTTATCCGTACTATAACATGATACTGTAACAAGGAATCTTGTGAAATAAAATGTCGCCAAACAATCATCAAGGACGATGATACACGAAAGAAGAAGAAGTATCATGTTTATCATGTTATAGTACGGATAACATATGATATATGTTCCTTGTTCCTTTAATCTTTCACCATTTGTCAAATGACGTGTTTTATTCCAAAAAGATGCATTAAACTAACCAATGCTGCATCCAGGGAGCTATTTTACTTTTTACCTTGACGAAACAAAAATCTACAAGAGAAAAATAATCATGTGAGGTCTGCACATCTGTGAGGTCCGAGTGTGAACTGGTCAATAAGTTATAATTTGCTATGCATCGTGTGCACATTATCACCAAGCTCCTCCACTTCAAAACAAGTCTTGTCTGTCAGTCCCAAGGACCCGACACGCTGCTGTATGCTTTATATAATATCAGTCTTTCCTTTTGAACAGCACAGCGTGCTGATTCACATTTCAGTCGCGCACATGCATCGCTCCATTCAAACAGTATTTCTGTTTTCCGAAGGCAGAGAGAAGTAATTGAATGGAGCTGCACTCTGATCTCCAGTCATTCTGAAATCTGTATCACAGTGTCTGAGTTCAAAAGACGAGGGGTTATGTGGCGGAGCAGCTCCTTATGCACCGCTAATGAATGTTCCAACAGCTGATTGGCAACGAGGCGCCAGACAAGTCATTAACAATGAATGCAGTACACACACAGCGAGCAAATCGACAGCACATTTATAGATGCACAGAGAAGGCACACACGTTGCTGTCTCAAGTTGTATCATATGGCCAGGCCAGTTAGCTTCATAAGCGTCATGGCAAGCCTTAAGTCAGCTTAACCATTATGAACCCTAGTTTCCATCCCAGCAAGCACGGTCAGGACCTGGACCAATCAGTGACGTCTCGATTGGGGCCAGATCAAGTCGAACCATATGACTAGTCAGAGCTGACCTAGAATATCACCTGATTTCAACAAACATAAATCCTGCCCACGAAAACGGACGCCCTGGATTAATCAGAGAGGGTCCGATATCGAGGCCAGATAAATATCAAAACTAGTCAGATAGGTCCCAGAATATAATCTTACATGCATATTTCAACTGACATTAGAAATACTGTTCCTACGAAACAGTGTGGGCTCGCACGTAAATAAATAATAAAAAATAAATTAAAAAAATAAATTGTTGTTTTTGAGCGGTGCTAACCGCTCCTATACGTGGCTGTGCGTGCATGTGTCAGCGTTTTGCCATAGTAAAAGCATAGCATCATGTTTGTCTAGTGATGTCATATGTCATATGTCTGTAGCCTTTTTCCTCAGCGTTTTGCCATAGCAAAACGTGTGTGTGTAGCATGCATACCCTGTACATCCTAGACTCAAATCCTAGTCTGAAGATGTTATGCAAGCACGGCCACCGCTCACTTCACATTGGGTGTGATTTTTTTCTTTATGTTTAGGCATGTATAGGCACAAAGATCTACCCTTTGGCACATTGGCACCTCAATTGCAAGTGTGGTTGCCAACGTGACTATATTCTGCAGCGTGCCAACTGTCATGTGAAGCTCAACCAATACTCCAGCTAACACCACTCCCATATGTTTTTCCGCCAATTTCCAATTGCACCTCATTGGCTAAGGGCCCTGCCTTTGTACTGTAACTTGATGAATAAATAAATAATGAAGATAACATAGCGTTCTCGCCTTTCAGGCGAGCCCACAACAATTACAAACAATAACAATAATCCATATGTCCATATGAAGTCCTGGTAATGACGTCAAGATCATCCCCATATGGGCTGTGATCTAGCTTAGCTCTGAACATCACCAGAGTCACAGGAGGACGTTATCATAACGTCATCATTGCAGGGATTCGATGAAAGTCGTCGATCTATAAGCCCAGAGTGCGTTGTGAGCGCTCTACATGGCTTTCAATACACATGGCCAAACGTGAGTGTTGGTTCTCTCCTTCAGGCGGCGGTTTGGGATTTCGGCGCTCGTCTAGCCCAGACACACGTGGCCTCCACTGCCCTCCTCACACTCCCTGTGGGCTTTGTGAACTCTACCCAAGAGTCACTGTTTCTAATGTAATCCTGTGGACTCAGGGGAACAAGGCCACGGCTCTTACAAAAGAGGGGGTGGGGTCACCGAAAGTCGTGCGCCGAAGGAAGGAGACTCGGCGTGCAACTGTGGACCGAAAGAGGACCACCCGGAGGTCAGATGGTGGAAACATGAGTCACCTTGCAGTGCAGCACATGCATGTCAACACGTAGCCTACCGTGCACTCACATGTCACTTAAGTACATGGAGCGAGCGGGCGCTGAAGGCAGGAGGGTCTCAGAGGTTTTAAAAGTGCAAAAAGCAAAAGGCCGGCAGGTGAAAACACGATGGCACACATTCTGAAGTCAGACTCGGAAATCTGTCGGGACGTAGAATCCCGTTTATACTTCATTGGGCGCCAGAAATAACTGATCTACAAGCTCGCACAACGTGTCGCAGCGTGATGCATTGTGAGTTTGGATAGGTGCTTTTTTTTCAGCTCAAGGCGCTTCCATGAAACAAAGTGTATAAATCAAGCCTTACAGACGCACGTGTGTGTGTGTTTAAATTGTAGGTGTTTGTGTGTTATACCGTGTTTGTGTGTGTGGAGTTGGGCCAAGATTGACATAACACCTTTGAGAGGCTACTAGATGTGTTTACCAGTAGATTTCCATTGTACCGGAGGCTAATACTGCGGGCCTCTGCACACTCGCGGGTATCAATCTTCACTGACCTGGCCCAGAGCCTCTGCTGTCCCAGAGGAAGTAACTCTCCCCTCTCCCTGCACACTCACTTTCCCTCTCTCCCTCTTCTCTTCCTTCTTTTCATTCTTTCCCCCCTTCACTCCTCCCCTCCTTCTCCATCTCCCCTTATCCCTCTCTCTCTCGGAGCCTCTCTTTATTTCCTTTCTCACCCCCCTCCCCCCCCCCCCCCCCCATCTCTCTTCCTCTCTATCTGACCTCATCCCTCCTCTAAATCTCTCCCCTGTCAAGCGGAGCACCAGGAACGCGGAAGTTGTGAACTTGTGAGGAGCGGAATCAATAAAGCAAGGACAGGCTGAACGATCTGCCCAGAGACAATGCATTTTGCGCCTGGGATGGGGCACCGCGAGGCCATAAATCCGTGTGTGCCGTGTGCCCCCCCCCTTCCCCCCCTCCCCTCTGCAGTCCACTATACGGCTGTGAGCCCACGGTCATCATCATCATCATCGGTGTCGTCGTCGTCCTCATCTGACGCGAGGAGAGGAGCACACATCCAAGTCCCCAGAATGTAAACAGTTACGTCAGCCATCACCAGCCAGGGGGGACCAGATAAATCCATATTTACAGGAGGGGCAGGTGGGTGCGTGGGGGTTGATGGGAGAGACTTTGATGCATGTTCATAACCGAGACCCGCATCCAAAAGAGAAATATGAGCGTCCCGCGCCATATATGTCATGACAGCACATCGTAGATGGGGGTTTTATATGATAGAGAAACATCCACCGCCCGGGATGAGTATTAGCCCGTTGATGATAAGTGCGATTGGCGAGCGAGGGGACGCGCGATCTACAAACCTGCAGTGAGAACTTGTGTGCGCATCCCTGACCTTTTATATGACTCTGTAATGATCCGTGCTACTGCACATACATATCGATCTACTGACGGATGACAGATATGTAAATCTAGATGACAATATACTGGAGTCCCTTGCGTGCGTGCGAGCACTCACCCGCGTTACACCCGCAGATGCACACACACACACACACACACACACACAGACAGACAGTCTTAAGTATTAGAGAATTCAATGACAGTAAAAGTGGAGCAACTATTTTTTGGGAGTAAGCAACGCGTGTATTTGTGTGTACATACAGTGTGTGTGTGACTGTGTTTGTGAGTGTGTGTGTGAGAGAGAGAGAGAAAGAGAGATAGAGAGAGAGAGAGAGAGAGAAAGTGCCCAAAATATTTTATTTATATTCCATACATAAATAGTAGGCTGTTTGGTCCCGTCCCAGCAGTCTTCATATTTCCCGGTGACATTATCAGCCGTCTCCATCGTGTGCAGAGCAGGAAATAAATTGCATTTTTGCCGGTGGTTCCGTGGGCTGCAGACGGCATGAGGAGCATTATAATATAAAACATGAATAAACAAAATCACTCATGAGCAAATGTGCAGGAGCATGGAGAGGTAATCTCCTTTAGGCATGGTCCTTGAAATTAACTCAAAGAATCTGCACATGAAACGTGTTAAGAAGATTAATCAAATATTTCTCCCTATCCCTCTCTCCTTCTCTTGGTCGCCCTCTCTCTCGCTCTCACTCGGCCCGCTTCCATTCAAAGTTAAAAAAATAATAATATTCAAAACATTATGGTAATTACTTATTATTGTGCTTACTTGAGGAAGATTGCTTGGTCACAGGTGAGTCGAAGTGGAGGCAAAGAATAACGCTATGTATGTGTGAAATAGTCATATCATCTATTTTCTAATGTGGTTTTAGACTTGGCATGAGTGTGCCAAATGTGTGAGATGTGCACGGCGGAGACGGCGCTTGTCTAGCCCATTTAGGCCTAGAATTATTGCTTAAACTATTGAAAAATAGCAGATATACAAGCTCACAGTGCGGCACCAAGTGCCGCGCTGCGAGCTTGTAGATCTGCTATTTTTGAAAAATCGTGATTTATTTTTGCAAGTCTTTGAATATATCTTTTTAAAAGCGAACATTTGTAACTCAAATATTTGCTTCTGGGGGGTCCCTGGAACAACATATTTTGAGATGGGGGTCCGCGGCCAAATACCTGTAATTTTGGGAGTCCTTGACATGAAAAGACTCAAATATTCAAAGACGTGCACGCATTTTCACGATTTAAAAAAAATAGCAGATCTACAGGCTCACAGCGCGGCACTCGGTGCCGCGCTGTGAGCTTGTAGATCTGCTATTTTTCAATAGTTAAAGCACAAAATAATGGTTAAAGTGGTTAAAATCGAACTCGACTCGGGCGTGTTCCAGGTATTTGAGGGCTAGGGTACACGGGGGTGGAGGGGCTTGAATAAGCCAAAGATAATATTTTGAAACTTTGAAAACTGTAATTGGAAAACTTGAAAAAAAAAAACAAAAAAAAAACAAGACTAGGTCAAAATCTAGTAAATGGCTGGACCATGTATGAAAGCCTGGAGGGCTTTTAATTTGACAGGACTACGGCTCCACTGAACGTATCAAAGAGAATATGGTCCCAAACCTTGCCTACAGGAGCTACCGATGACAATAATTATTTTGCGACTGCTTGCGATTATGAAAAGGCATGGGGTTGGGGGTTATAATAGAGGATTCTGATTACAAAAAAAAGTTTGAATTATTTCAAAGGAATTCTCTTTTTACTTTAGATTATAGGTTGGACAGTAAGGCTGTAATCCTGTGCTCACACATTATGTTTCTGGTTCTCACACATCTATTTTTTTAGGGGAAAATGCAAGTGAAATACTTGCACTGTAGAGCCGTGCAATTGATAAGAAAAAGTTGACATTATGATAAGATTACATCCCATGTAGACTATAGGGATAATTGCTTTGCGATTGGCTAGTTCGATGTTAGGGCAACCAGCTGGCCAATGGTGTAACTTCACCGCTCAGTCAGTCCATCAGTCGGAGACGTTCATGTTTACACTGTTATGGTCCAACCAAAAAAAAGGAAAACACAGAAAAGCGAGGGTAAGCAGTGGTACAGAGAATATTGGTTGACTTCCCCAGTGAAATTACAGGCCAGAATCCTTTAACCCTTAAGTGCTGTTCGGGTAATTTTGACCCGTTTTACAATTTCATTTGGAAAAAAAAGGTAGAAGTTAAAAATGTTTCCACCTGAAACTCACTGGCCTTAAAGATTCTTCTGAGATGAACATGTAAAAAAAATATTTTTGCATTACACCCATGCTACACCCCCCTCATATTTTTTGAACCTTAAGTGCTGTTCGGGTCATTTTGACCCGGAAGCACAGAAATACACAGTATTATGCCAAAACACAGACACACAGTCACCCCCACTTTTAACACCCCCCTTCCGAAGCCCCATTCCGAACCCTCCCCCCCTTCCTATAAGCATGAGCAATATTGCCCAGTATTAAATGAAGTAGTTTTTTTTACATGGATTTCAGCTAAATCAGTAAAAACGCCTAGCTCTTTCAGTGTTTAATGTGATATAGCAAAGCAGAAATGCAATTACAATTATATGAATGTTTGTAAAGTCAATGGAATGTGTTTGTTATTGATTTAGTTAATGTATCATGATGTTTGTGGTGATTTGATTGGGTGATGTGGTGGGGGGGCTTGTTTTAACAAATCCCGGGAAATGACCGAACAGACGAAGGTGTAGTGAATCTGAACAGAATTAAGGGTTATGGTGCGTCATGTAAGTTAGCTTCCGCCTGTTCCATGAGTGTTGAGTGAAGGGAAAGTGGGGGGAGGGGGGTCAAATAAAATGTTCAGATATAGCCAGAATTACACCAATGATAGGCCATTGTATTGGCTTGCACTTAGGGGAGGGTGATAAGGAAAAATACAATATCACGATATTTTCCCAAGCTGTATCACAAATTCACGATACAGGATTTTATCACGATTCTTTTTCACGTTGGTTTTTATGATTATTTTTCAAGTTACTTGACAAAAATTAGACTCTCTGGATTCCTTTTGGGGGGGGGTCTGAATTGAACTTTACAAGTATGTAACACTTGACAGTATACAAATGAAAACAAATGGACCCTTATGGTCCATTTGGTTTCATTTTGTCAGAGTTAAGTGGAGACCTTGACATTTTAACGTTTGAGAACCAAATTTAGACCAAATTGCAGGTTTAAATTGAATTCTGCAATGAATCTCTGAATTAACAATTAAACAGGAAACAAGGCTCCCTCAATTGTATCACAATATACACGATATCTCTGAAAAGGCATATTGTGGAGACATTGTATCGTCTCAACGATAATTATCACCCTATCGCCCACCCCTACTTGCACTGTCTGAGCTTTTATACTCTACCAAGGTGGAGGGGACTATTTACAGGGTATTTTGCATTGTAAATATGTTTCTTGTGCTGTATATCGAGCACGCTGAAACCCATAAATGTATTTGCATTGCTTTGAGGTAAAAAATTGCAAGATAAACATCACCGCCACAAACCGCCTTCTTCTTGCGGTCGGTCATACATCAATTACTGGATATAATGTGAGTTTCATTCAGGTGCTACAGTTGTGGAGCACGGGATCAGACGCCACTCATATGTCCCCCATCCAAAATGGCTGTCAGACGTAAGCTCAGGTAAATCACTCATCTGTCCATGTAATCATGCAAATTTGCATTATCCCTCATGGCCTACACATCTCTTGTCACTCGTTCACGCGTGTTTGCTTCTCACCTCGTTGCATGCATCATGCTGGTGATATGCCGGATGGAACGCAGTGGCTGGGATTTTCTTAAGAAAAGAAAGACATGGGATAACCTGTGAGTATGCTTGTATCCTCTTTTTCCAACGTGCTTCTGGTATAGGAAACTTGTACCCTTCCCTCTTTCCTAGAATGAATTTGATGCATATTCATCAACTTACTTCTACACCGGGAACCCAAAAATAATCATATTTGAACTGGGGATCCCTCACCCTGACCCACCCAAGAGTTGAGGCATTACATTTTGTATAACACGGTTCTATTGTGAAAATAGCAGATCTACATGCTCGCCTCGCGTTGCGAGGCGTTGTGAAGATCTGCTATTTTCATAATTTCTGCCTCTAATATTTGACAATTTGGCCAAATGTCATTTTAGAGGTATTAAAAAGTCCTTAAATTGTCACTTTAGAAATGTGCAGATAGATCCCCTCTTTACACTTATACTGTATGTTGGTTTGTTTACTGTTGAGTGAAAAAACAATGTTTCACATTAAGCTAATCATCTGGGGACCCCCCAAAATAATGTGGGGTCCCCACCCACAGGTTGAGAACCACTGTTCTAAACTAGAGTATGTATACAGTAGGCATGGGTTAAAGAATCCATATTATACACTGGCAAAGAATATACAGTATATATCTAATTATAAACACTTCATACTGTTTGTCATACTGTGTGAAACCCTTATTATGGGAAATAATTGGACACTATAGAGCAGATATGACAAATGGCCGTGGGGGGGTTCTTCTGCAACCTCTACCATTCCCACTGTAAACAAAGTATGAACCCCCAGACGGACCAGCTACAGTGTTGAGAGAACACGCCACTGTGGCCTTCACTTTCACATGCGATATAGGCAGAATGACAGAATTTTGAGAGGCAAAGTCACACTCGGGCCTTGGAATATGTTATGGTTAGATCTCCACGAGGGTATGGATATTGGTATGGATATGGCGGGGGGGCTGAGTTTGTGAATGTCCCCAGTGTGTGTGTGTGTGTGTGTGTGTGTGTGTGTGTGTGTGTGTGTGTGTGTGTGTGTGTGTGTGTGTGTGTGTGTGTGTGTGTGTGTGTGTGTCTGCCCGCGCATGGCTGATCAGTCCCTGGCCTGGTCCTGGATGACTGATGAGTTGGCGGTGGACCTTGGAGCTTTGGGTGATAGCCTTTCAGTGTGTGATTCACGGGTAGCGCTCGGCGCTCTGACATCCCCACGCGCTGTGATTGAGTTCACAATCCCGCACCATTCCTCCCGTATACACGGCTCCCGAGTAAATAAATGGCAGAATCATGGGATCCCAACTGCAATATGGTAGCGGCACAATCGAGGCTACACAGCCACCTACGTTGCAGATGTGATTACCTATGAAAGTATTTTTTCTACCGTGTCTAGACTCGTACTTCTGTGAGATATGTTTATGCTCAGTTGTGACCTAGCTTTGTTAGTTTGAACGATGGCAACGGCGCTACATAAGACAACATTATAATACATTATCATATGTTTTAATGCAAGTAATACAAGTTGTCCTGAGTTATCAAAGAGGTTAACTGTCACCAGTTTTTTTGGCATTGCAGGTCTTTAAGCCCGAGTGTATCAAAAAAGCAACTGGGTTAAGCACCATTGTTCCGACCAGTTTAACATTCACCAGGTTAGCATTCACCAGCGTCGGCAGGTTAGCATTTCACCAGGTTAGCATTCACCAGTGTTAGTTTTACTGAGGTTAGGGTTAAGGTTAGGTTTAGGTGTATCTCCGTCCCCCAGACTTTCGTCACCTCCGCGCAGCCAATCACAAACCTCCGCTGCCTTAACCCAGTTGCTTTTTTGATACGCTCTGACTGAATGACCTGCAAAAACACTCTCCCATTCAATGGTCGGTATAATGTGCCTATATTGGCCTGAGAAGCTCCTGGCTAGGCTGATGTCAGCAGCTTTGTTATCGGACACATCCTTTTCTTCTCCCTGTCACCTTCTCTCCTCCCTCTATCGTTTTGATCAGTGAACTGGCACTCCTTGAAGTGCTGTATAGGTTCATCGGGGGACTCAGACAGGCTGATTGTCCCTTCGCTGCCTCGTGCCCAGACCCCTGGCAGAGGATTTGATATCATGTAAAAAGAGGATTTGCAAGAATAACTCCCTAATCTCTAGCCGCCAGTTACTGGGTGACGTAATGGTTGCTGCCTGTGAGTAACGAGGCAATATGGAGGTGAGTCATTCCTGAGTGGGAATGGGGTCTTAGCCAAAGACTTTAAGCAGATAAGCCTGTTTGGGCTAATGAATGGACAGACTCTGGGATGTCATCTGAGATGCATCGTCCTCAAGTAAAATGGCAACAGGACAAACTGAGAAAGGGCAAACGACTGTGCTCGCACGGGACTGTCGATATCAACAAAAAACCACTGAATAACGCATTAGAGGCACAATGTGATATTTCCATGCTGGTTTTGTCTCAGTCTCAGTTAAGTGAAATTGTGTTAAGATACTCCAGGAACATAATTAGCGGCGTAATGCATGCTGAATAAATTATACGGAACGAACGCACAAGAAAATTGTCTACGAGACTTTCCAGTGACTGCTGTGCCAATATCAAAGCATCACTATCAACACAGTAACATTTGTTTGCCTCCATTGCACCCTTATTAGGGGTGAAATTAGCTGTGTTTGAAATAAGCCAGGCGCATACAGCAGCGCTCATATGCAGCCACCACTGTGGACAGATAGGGATCAGGGACAGAGCGGGCTGCAACGTCTGTCCAGACCTCAGATGTTCAGTATGAGAGCTGCCCGTCTTATCAGTCCCCCGAAATGGCCCTCTAATTGGGGACATGTTTCTATGAAATGTGTATAAATTGACGGTAATTGCTTTTGTATGCATGGAAATGCTAATTTTCTCTATAATGGCTATCAAGAGAAACATGCAAACTACTTCGGCGGGTTCCTCTATCATGGAGGAGTAGCGCAATAAATAAGACTTTGAAAATGCAAGCCATATGCACGGTCCTAATGTAAAGCAAATGCAAATTTGAAATGGAACTACTATATCTCATCCTTTCGGGGCGCTTCCTAAGGATAATTATTGACTAAAACCTACACGATTGTGGCCTCGCCATCTCGTGTTTTCCTCCCATGTGAATAGAACACGGACATAAAGAAGTGGCATCGACGCACTTTCCACAAGGCGCAGCGCCCACTTGAGATGCTGACTGCTCGTGATAACTCCTGGGTTCAACGTCCCATCGGCAGAGCTTTGGAATAATCCATTCTCCATACAGATTTCTCGCATGGAAGCTGCTTTATCCCATTATCACAGGCATTATACAAATGTATACCGCTGTAATCCACACACTTAGAGCTCCCGATGCCTTTGGAAACAGCCATATTCTGGGTGACAAACAGCCTCCGATACACCACCACGCACACAAAGTATCAGTGTGGTACAATTCAATATACTAACAGGAAGTGGGTTCGCTGCAACACGCGCGACAGTGAGGCTGATTGTGTTCTGTTTGTGTTCATGTGTATTGTGTTCAGAGAGAGAGATAGTGCAAGGGTCTTCAACAGGGGGTCCTCAGAGTTACTACAGGGGGTCCTCCAAAGCTTTGTGTGATAGAAACTTTTTTCTCCTTTTTTATATTAACCCTAGTGTCCATATTCAGAGAACTTTAGCCAAAAATAGCAGATCTCACAACGCCTCACGCTGCTTGTAGATCGGCTATTTTTCGGCAAAGGGGTTTGTTGTAGAGGGGAAAAAAGAGCACACTAAGTACAGACTGAGAGGTCAAGATTATTAGGTATTGACGGTTCAAGTGGTTAAATATCTGAAAACACAAATTGACATGAATCCAAAATACACTGGTTGATTGTGCTGTCAAACGATGAAACTATATGGAATCTATGAAAAGGTTGCGGGGGTCCCTGCTTCATCTCTCTCTCGACCAAGGGGTCCATGGTCTGAAAACGTTGAAGACCCCTGCCTTAGAGAGAGAGAGAGAGAGAGAGAGAGAGAATGTGAATGTGAATGTGCATATCGTCACTGTCGATGCAGAACCTCGTATCTCCAAGTTACACATTTGTATGTTTTTTCGCAAAGTAAAGCCCTGCTTCATCATACAAGGCTAGTGAAAACAGCCGATCGACAAGCACACAACGTCTCGCACCGCGAGGCGTTGTGTGCTTGTCGATCGGCTGTTTTCGCTAGTTTAGTTCATTTTTAAAACGATAAATACAAAACGAAAGGTCTTGGACATACAAGGTTTCCACCCGACAACGACGATATGGTTACTCGGCCCAGCATTTTCTGAGGGAGAGGCTGTGTGTGCGTGCAGAATGCGGGGCGGTGTGGGGGTGTTTAACATATCCAAGGTCTCCAGCAGAGACACACAGAGACACAAGCGGGTCATGGGAGATGCTGATAGCTCTGTGAACTCGGCAGGTGGTTGAGCGTGAGACGTGATAACTAGATGTTCTCGATGACAACACGGGTGGAGCCCGGTCTGTCCCTAATGTACTGTATATTTGCCTAATAACGCAGCAGGCAGCAGAGGGTCTGGGTGCGACGAGGAGAAGAGATCCCCCCTCGCCGACACAGAAGATGCGCAGACATATAGGCTGTGTGCAACCCCCTCAGGCCTTGTGACCCGTGAAGGACGACGTAAAGACATGAAAACATTTGAAAAAAAAAAAACACACACACATCTAAGCATGTCTACACATCAGAGTGCCAGAAACAAAGCAACAAAGAACGATAGAAATAAAGCAAGACATCAGGGATAGAAATAAAGAGAAAAAACGTCAATGTATAATTAAATGAGAAGTACAGTACAGTATGATGTATGAATTAATAAAACACTTTACTCTCTTATTCCTAATTGTGGGGGTCGGCTCATATCCCTGAAACGGCGTCTGCCCGTCTTCTAGCTCTCACAGTCATTATTGTTAAGGTGAAGCTTGCCAACCGATGGCTGAGGATTTATGCTTCATTGGCTCACGCGGTGGCGCTGGGGGAGACATCACCCCACTGGCAGATGTGCACAGCTCACCACTCTCTGCCACCTCCATAATTGACATCTGCATGTAAGAGAATGGCAAGCGTGCACCAGTCTGTGCCATGTTTCTGGGAAAATAAGGCAGAGAAGAAGCGGAGCACATCCTGAGAGGTTTGCGTCAACTGTCTCTCTAATGCCTGTGAGTGCTCCGGCATTAATGGAACATATTATGCCTCAAATTATGGAATCATGTACAGCAGATGCTGATCCAATTTGGATTCAGTGCTACAGCTAAAACATGTCCCTCTGGGGGGTGGTGGTGGTGGGGTGGGGTCTAGTTTTTGGTTTGTGTGGCAAGATTCTGATCTCCTCGGTTGGCATCCGCGGTGCGTTTCATGACTTTATGTAAAAGCCCTCCATTATCTGAGGTGGAGGGAAGACATGCCGCGGAGGACGGACGTGCGGAACCAAGCTACAAAGGAATGATCAATAGAACAATAGAATCTGCGGCGGGTTCTGAGCAAGCCATTACATTCCAGTGATTCAATCCATACAGAGTGTATCCCTTTATTGGTCCAAGTCTGGCGCTATTGGATTCATTCAGTTGTAACAAACTGACATGGAGCTGGCTGATAACTTAATATTCCTTGTTGTTGTTGCCTTTAACTTTGGGCTCTCTCACACATGGCTGAGATACTGCAAATGTTATTTGAACACACACAGCGTTCTAAACCTTTTCATCTAACAAATAAATACTTTCTAAAGTTTCTCACAGCAAGACATCATAATAACTCTAGTAATTATTGCTTACAGACAAGATTATATCCTATATTGGGGTGCAACATATCGAACCGAATATCGAATACCAAACCGAAAGACCCTGTACCGAACCGAATGACCCTGTACAATACAATACAATACCACTCCACATCCACATTCCCCTGGAACACCCTCAAGGACCCCTAGGGGTCCACAGAGCCCACTTAGAGAACCACTACCCTAGAGGTTGGGTGCCGTATTGTTCAAAGTTAAAACAAAAAAAATCATAGTTTTAAAAATACATTTATAAATCATAAATACATTTCGGTTTACTTTTTGTACCGAAAAAGTATCGAACCGTGACACCAAAATTTCAAACCGAACCGTACATTTTGTAAACTATTGCACGCTTTATATATATATATATATATATATATATATATATATATATATATATAATCTTGAATTACTGGATATGTGCCGGGCAAAATTAACTTCTACCTTCAACTGGGATTAAGTACAGCCAGTGTGACTAATCTGATTTCTACAACGGCGGCGAATTCATCGAGATTTACTGCCGGCTCCCCTCCATTTGGGGTTAATGAGTGTCTTCCATAGTCTCCTCGTGGCCATTTCATACCTCGGGGATTTGAATAATTCCCATTGATAGTTTCAAAATCTCCAATGAGACAGGATTAATCAAAAAGCAGAGAAAGTGGAGCTGACGAGGGAGCGCCGCGGCGCAGCGCAGGGAGGATGAGGACGCTCACATCTGGAGGAAGGTGACACTTATACACAGTGGGGGCTTCATATTCACATGATACAGGGGTGTCGCGCCAAATTCTGGGCCCTGGGTACAAGGATTCACTGCGGGGCCCGTCCATGAATGTTCTTCATAGGGGGAGGGGTTTTAACCCATTTGGAATGGGAACGCGTTATTACATATTATTTTGTGCTTTAACTATTGAAAAATAGCAGATATACAAGCTCACAGCGCAGCACCGAGTGCCGCGCTGCAAGTTTGTAGATCTGCTATTTTTGAAATACCTATGTTTCTATGTCAGTGGTGCTCAAACTTTTTCATGCAAGGGACCCGCAAAATGATATGTATTTGGCCACATACCTTCACTTAAAAAAAAACATATATTCAAAGATTTGCACACATTTTTTTTTTTTGCACACAACGTTTTAAAAATAGCGTTTTAAAAATAGCAGATCTACAAGCTCGCAGTGCCGCGCTGTGAGCTTGTATATCTGCTATTTTTCAATAGCTAAAGTATAAAATAATTAAGGCCCCTCCACCTTGGGCCCTAGTAACTCAGTCCCACTTTCCCCCCACCTTGTGACGCCCCTGTTCACATAACTGTAATGGCCGACGGATGTGGGTCTGCCGGGGAAAGAATAAGCGGCTTCACACAAGAGCATAATGATATTTGGAGCTCACCATACAGTACATACATGCCACTGCCATAATCAAAAGATCCTTTTGCATATCTGTCACTTTTAATGAAAACCGGAGATAGCCAAGGATATCAAACAGTGAACTCACTTTTCTTAAGTTGTTGCAAGAAGAGCCGTATGTGGGCTATCCATTATGGCGGTGCTTCATGTGAAGGACTAGGTAACGCTAATGCAGACATTCTGTACAGTGCTGTTTTAATGAGTGACTGGCTATTCATGTGCAGTCCTTCTCCAGTCTTTGTGGTACAACAGCAGAGGGCTGTTTTATCTCAGGGCCAAGGACGAGATTTTAAACTGCTTTCACCTTGAGGGACCACTTTAATCAAAGGTACACCCAGGAATAGGACCTAGGATATAATAAATCCATTATACTTTTAAATGCATTATTTTATTTTTACAAGTCTCTTCAAATGGCTCACGTTTCAAACAATTTATTCTCACTTCCAAGAATGTGTCACGTTTCCACACTTCCATAATAAGCCATTTAGCTGCTTTCCCTTTCCATTCAGTAACTTATCCACAGGCCTCCTTAAGTTCAAATTCTGACAAGCTAGGATAGTTCCGCTTTAACTAAAATCATTAGCCTTCGACTTCTAGACAGGTAAAATCTCTATCCGTGAAGAAAATAACTTGCGTCCCAAGGCGTAATACTTTCTTTTATCGTGTCTGGTACTTCCGAGTGAGAAACACAGTTCTCTCCACTCAGACTCACTCATTCCTTCACTTTAGACAAGTCAATTTCACCACTCACAGTAGGGCTTGGAAAAAATAAAAAATAAATAGAAATGATAAACTCAAACTATGCAGAATTCTTTAAACACTGCAGGGTGGCAGCCCTACGTGGTACAGGCGCTGGTATTTAAGTTCCCCGGGATAAATCATTTACGTCAATTCGGTTACTGATGAGGCATGAATACATATGGCGAATTCTGTTCAGACGTGATTTATTTTAATTGTCACACTGGGACCCGTCATTACACTGCAGTGGAATGGGTCACTGCATTAGAAAATTAAAGCAGAGGCCCCTTCATTTCAAATCTATTTGTAAATTCTGGCCTGTGGGATAAAGATGTGCTGAGCGAATATAAATACCTGCCTAAGTCCTCGGAGTGGCTTGAACTTTCTCCTGAGCTGAGGGTACCTGTCACCTGGTGCACCGCCACTCTGCTGGCCCTAGTCTGCCACGCTGCATTGTTGCCAGGTCTGCTCATTATAAGCTAATTTATGGGATTGTTTTTCTCCAAAGTTGCGGATTGCGTTTTTCTTTTTTGGAGGGGGTGGGGGGGGGGGGGTGGGGTTGCTTATTTGGCTTGCTTGAGCCTTTGCTTGTAAGTTTACATGCAATTATGCTCGCCTACACGCAATATTTATCGTCAAATAGGCCTAACCAACCATGTCTCATATGCATTATGTATATGTTTCTTTTTTGCAATTGTTTTTTTGTAAGTCTAAATTATAGTCAAATTAGCTAGCACTCTCTGTGGTCGCTACTTGACCTTAGGGAGTGTTACTTGTTATTATTTAAACCAGTGGATCTCAAATATTTCCATTTGTCATGACAAATATTCAACATTTTATTTCAGAAAATAGCAAATCTACAAGCTCACAATGCGCCTTGGCACGTTGTGAGCTTGTAGATCGAATATTTTCAAAAGGCTGGGTACAATATAAAGGTATAATATGTAAGTGCTCATACTGTATGACCCTAGTTTCTTCTTTTTGGGCTCGTTTTCATAGACCTGGTTGCTTATTTCTCTCACAAAAATCTGGCAACGCTGCCCAGTCTGCCACGGTGCTCAGTCTGAGGGAACTCAAATTAAACTGCAGCACAGGCACACGTCTTACATGGATGAGCATATGTGTGTGTGTTGGTTAGGTGTGTGTGCATGTGTGTGTGTGTGTGTGCGCACTTGACTGAGTGGGAGGCGGGTAGCAATGGTGGGGGTCAGCAAGTGTGTGGCATGCCGGAGGCTACCTATGTTCTGGATTTCATGTGCTCCGTTTCCACGGATCATTTCACAGCTTCCCTTCATACAGTTTTGAGGAAATATTGGTGGAGGTTATAGCGTGTAGGTGGAGTTGGAAATGAACCCCGCACCACTAGGGGTTTAAGTAATTAAACCTGACCAAACTACCGTGTAACAATGCGATCCCCAAACTAGCGTTTTGTGGCGTGATAGTTAGTTGCACATTTACAGACATACTTTGTCAGTGTCAGTTGACAGGTAGTCACTATTTGTGTGTGTATAGTGTATAGAACCCGAAAATGACTGGGACTTCATAGGAAAGCCTAAAGCGATCCTTTCTCCCTTAATAAGGGTTTTGTTTTGATGTTAATATTATCCACCTATTTCTGCGAGAATTTACTGTAGCATTATCAAACAGCTGACATACAAGCTCACATCGCGTCGCAGATGCAACCGTTGTGAGCTTGTAGATCACACTCGGCTGTGGCGCCGGAAGCTGCCGCACACCTTCTGCGCAATGCACGATGGGACGTTGGAAAGTTGTGGATAGATTCCACTGCAATTAAAACTACCATGTAACAATGCGATCCCCAAACTAGCATTTCGTGGCTTGATAGTTAGTTGCACATTTACAGACAGTGTCAGTTGACAGGTAGTCACTATTTGTGTGTATGTGTGTGTGTGTGTATAGGCGGTGTAAATTTAAGTCTGCAATCTCCAACCGTTTGGTTTGAGAGTGTTCCCAGTGGACCTCCACCCTGGTGGCGTGTCATATCCACTGGCAGACAGGCCAGGGCCCCCCAAACCCTTCCTGACAGGTTAGAGTGCATTGAATAGCTAACAACGCTGCTTTTTTCAAATGGCCTTTTGTCTCTGATTCTCATCAACGTCTTCCCAGGCTTGTTGTTTTGCACCATATGGGCTGGCCTTTGTTCCAAACGACAGGAGTGCTTACTTGCTTTAAGTGAGTAAAGGAAGATACAGAGGTTACAGTTCCATTTGGAGTGTCTGTGAAAAATACGACCTGTCTCCTTTCTGTGCAGCTTTTCTTTGACTTGCCTTGCTTGCACCCACTTTTGGCAGCAACGGTGCAGAGATACGTTAACGTTAAAATATAAAAGCACAGCCTCGAGACAACTTGAATACAGCTGAAGAACGGTTATGTCTTCATACTGCAGATGACCGAGAAGCAGGACTAAATTATACTTGATGGCCACGTGGCTGATGTGACAGCTGCCTAGCAAAGCGCTTTTCCAATCAATCACCTTTGAAATATGGTGACGGTTGAAAGCGCCACTGTCCAACAGACAAGAATGAAGCATTGTTAAAGATCCCCCGCTATGCATAGAGTGGCATTATTAACAAGTCACAGTTGTCGTCTAAACAACTAATTATTTCTAATTGGGGGAATGAAACAAATCAGCTCATATCGTTATTTCTCTTGTAGATCTTGCTGTAAAAAAACATTAGCTGATGCAGGATAATGTTTCACAAGACCCGATAGCTAGATAGTTAGAATTACTTGAGGATGAGCCAGCTTGCATTCGTGAAAAACATTCACGTCTACCTCCTAATGAGTAACTGAAAGAGCTATAAAACCTAAAGATAAAATGTGGCACCTCAGTTCACTTTGCACTTTTGTTTTCTCCATTTATCCCTCCGACTCTATCTTCTGTTCTCCGTTCTCTCGTTACTTGTCAGATAAGCATAAAACTCCCATCCCGGTGACTTACTGAGCATACATAAATATAATCCTAAACCTTATTTAGAGGTATGCTTTATGTGCATATAGTGAAAGACTGATCTTTTTCATCATAAAGAGCCGCATGGAAATGTGTGGCCTCCCCCCCACCACCACCACCACCACCACTACCACTGTGAAGTCTCACAGAGTATTATTTTCATAGGCTTATGTATTCTTCTTCTCCTAAAGCAGAATCACTTGCCTCCAAATGGGTTCTTTGGATAATGATCAATCATGAGCGGAGCGAGTGGTGGGTCTAAAATAATGAGATCCCATTTCCTTTTCATTCTACCTCTGCCTTCCAATGTTAAAGTCAAGTTTAAGTAGAGACAGCGCATGATGGATTAGTTGAGAGGAGTTCTGAGGAGAAAACGGGTGAGAGAGAGACGCAGAGAAGGAGAGAGAGAGAGAGAGAGGGAGTACAGGACATAAGGCGTTCCACCGAGCTTGAATAAAAGTGCTGCGTAACGTTGTGCCCCCCTTTTGAAATGTCACGTTAACGCTACCCCACCCCGCATCGACATCTCTGCATGTAACGATGGAAGTACAAATGAGATCTCGACAATTGAAAGAATTCTCCCGAATGTCATTCAAATCTAGAGACAAGAAGGGAAAGCAGAGTCCATTATCCACATATCGTCGTTGTCGGGTGGAAACCTCGTATCTCCAAGTTTCAAATTTGTATGTTCTTTCGCAAAGTAAAGCCCTGCTTCTACCACTTTTTCTAGTCACATGTTCAAATACTGGATTCTGATTGGCTAAATTCCGGAGGTTATGGCAGAACAACCGCCGCAGTTGTGTGAGGACGAGATCAATGCGCCTCAGTGTACATCCGGGGACTTCAGGAGGTAGTCGGAACACCTTTCCCCCAACCAACATATGACGGTCGTAGCGGTCCTATGTTTACTAACGTGCGTACGACGTCGCCGATTTATTTGGATCCAATGCAATCCGCCAACTTTAAAGCCCCTTTTCTCTGAACCTATGCCTTTCTGGAAGCGAACAGCCTCTATTTACGGCCGGAACGGTCCTTCTAACTGACGTTAGCTTAGCTGTATGCTAGACATCTTTCTCTGCATGGAGTTGGCGTCATCTGGTGGTGAGTAGAAGATGTTGTTTGTGGAACTATTTGCTGTCGTCGCGGAAGTTTTATAGGCAATAATGATTGTAACTTAATATCCTTGCAAGTTACAACTATGTGTTTTCTTTCATGTATACGGAAAAAAGTGGTAGAAAAGCTATTTACCACTCGGGGTCGGACATTATGCTCTGATAATGTCCTGTGTGATCGGCTTCGCCTCGTCCGATCACCCCCTCACACAGGACATTATCAGAGCATAATGTCCTCTCACTCGGGGTAAATTGCTTACTTCATCGTACAAGGCCGTCGCACAAAAGTAGTGAAAACAGCAGATCTACAAGCACACAACTCCTCGTGATGCGAGGCGTTGTGTGCTTGTAGATTGGCTGTTTTCACTAGTTTAAATCATTTTGAAAATGAAAAATGCAAAACGAACGGTTTTGGACATACAAGGTTTTCACCAGACAACGACGATATGTGGCCTACTAAACGGACTGTGTGAAAGCACACAGTGCTCAACTAAACTCAACATTTTGGAAGCACATTGTGAGGCAATAGGCATTCATATTCACCAGATGAATATGAGTGTGAGATCTTTAATTGACGTTTCACCATATGCGTGCTCTGTCCCTGGTGGGAGGGGGGAGGGGGGGCAATGACTCATGAAGACTGACAGTGACGCCGAGAGTGATACTGACAGCTATCACAAAAAGTCGCAATCATACATTTCCAGATCCTCTTACTCCATCTTTATTTATTCTTCCCTGACAAATTTATAGGCCTCTGCCTTATTTTAAGCATAAGTCTCCGGAATCCAAAAAAGACACGCTGCATTTCTTATGAAGCCCCGAATTGAGAATTCATAGCTCCGTCTCGTTCTTCTCACCGGGAATGAGAAATACACTGTAACCCTAACATCTATTTCTCAGGGCTGAAAATAAGGTTCGAATCAAGCTGAATGACTGTGGTTTTGGTTGTCTGTGCCGCAGTATATCTCCCGGCACTCCTTTTCCACATTTCCCATCTTGTGATTGGTTCCCTGACAGTGCATAATACAGATGTGATATCTAGGTCGCTGGATATCCCAATATGGAGGGCCATGTCGCCCGTATGATAATCAGTAATCCACTTCACTCAGGCTTCGGCCTGGGCCACTGACCCCTACTGACCTCGCTGAAATTGATTTTGCGCCTGAACCCAAAGCAAGGTGCAAATTAAGGCAAGACTTTCAGCAAAGAGAAAGACAACGAGGGACACGGTGGGTGAGAGAGAGAGAGAGAGAGAGAGAGAGAGAGAGAGAGAGAGAGAGTCGAAGTCAAGAGAGGCGAAGAGACAGAAAGAACTAACTAGAGGCGGGACGTTCGCGAACGAATCAAGTCTTTTGAACGGCTCTTTGAAATGAACGATGGGATCCGGTTCGCAGTATAGGGAGCCGTTCCTTTTTTTGAGGAGGGGGAGTAAATTATTATTTTACTCAAGTAAAAGTATCAATACTGCAATGTAGAAATACTCTGTCACAAGTAGAAGTTCAGAATTAAAATGTACTTGAGTAAAAGTACAAAAGTATTGGTATTAAAATGTACTTAAAGTACCAATAGTAGAAAGTGCTCATTATGCAGAAGGTCCCATTTCACAGGTTTTCCAACGAATACAATTTCGAAAAAACATTTGAAAATAGCAGATCTACAGCTATTTTCAAATGGCAGGAATGTACCTAAATATGTCCAAAATAAATGTATATAGGGTTGAAGTGATTTGTAATTATAATCAAAAAGTAACTAGTAACTAAAATGAGACAGTCTTTTGAACGGCTCTTTGAAAGGAACAGATCCCAGAGATCCGGCTCACTTCAAAGAGCCATAAATCCCATCTCTAGAACTAAACTTGAAAGAGCAAGAGTAAAATCCTTAGTGTCAGTTTAGCTTGGAAAAGTGGTTCCATTTGTACACTCTGTCATGGAGGAAGAAGAGGAAAAACAGCATTTTGGGTCAGTGGCGTCAGTTCAGAAAAAGCTATGGTATGGCAACAGTCATGTTGCCATACCTTAGCAACAGGCACGAGGAAAAGTACATTTGATTATTTCCCTCTGTAGCCAAGGTATGGCAGCTGCCATATAGCTTGCCATACCCAACTGACGCCTCTGTTTTGGGTACAGTGAAGGAAAGGTATTTAGCCATGGGAAAGATAGATGGTCTCAATGACTTACTTTGATAGAACATCTGTAGGAAAGCAGGGGAGAATGACAAGAGGCCTGTGAAAAGCTGTAATTTAATAGCCTAATTTCCTGCCCAGCCCGGCAGAAATATCTATCTGACACTGACAGCTGATGAAAATGCACCAGGATTTGATTTTCTCCCAAGTGGAGAACAAGTTCAGGCCTATCTCTTACCCTGTATGGTCCCCGAGGCAAACCTGTGTGCATCTGAGTGTGTGTGTGTGTAAGAGAGAGAGAGAGAGAGAGAGAGAGAGAGAGAGAGAGAAAGAGAGAGGGAGGGAGTGGGAGAGCAGACATTCTGGGTATGGCTGCTCCCTCCCCCAGGCTAATGACAAATTTACTGATAATTTTCGTGTTTTAATTGATGTTTCTGCACCACTGAATCAAACCACCGGTGGATTGCATCAGGTTGATGAGAGATATGCGTGGTATTGTAACAGCGTGGCCCGCAGTTCCCAACTAGTTTGCATCTAATAATCTGTCCAGTGCTCAAGGCTCTAATGCATAGCAGAGCCCACCACTGGGAGAACCCAACCTGCCTCAGAGTCGCCACATGGGGTTGAAGGTACACTCTGTCCCATCTTCTCCATGCTGCCGGTGGTGGGGTGTGTAGACTAGAGCAGCAATGTACAGTATGTACGTAGGCTGCCTGATTGCCCGGCGGCCCCCCAATGCGCCGCGATATGGAGAGGACTAATGTATTTATAACCCCGCTCATATGTGCACTGGGAACAAATTAGAGACAAATGAGGCAGGATTCCTCGGCTCGCCCCAGAATGCCATGAAATTAGGGCAGCATCGTTTACAACAAGCCACAGCTCGCAGCGGCAAACTAATGCAACTTTAAACACACTTCTGAACGTGGAAACATCTCCGTATTGTTCTGTACTTTTACTGTCCTCCTGTTGCCCTCGCCACAAGCTTTGCGGGCTTGGTTTGCAGTTAGCGAAGGCTTAGATTCAAAAACACTCTCTGTTTTCCTGTTTTGCTTGCTTCTGTTATCATGAAAGCATTGTTTGGATGTTCGGGACATTCATTAACTGGGGTTTATACTGTAGCATTAAGAGCCAGAAAGTTTCAGCTGTGAATTACTTAAGGCATGAGGGATAGAACTCGCAACACAAGGGCTCTAAGTTTCTCATACACCTGAGTACTTTGACTCTTGAGCCAGGGGTTATCTCTGCTCCATTTTTCATTTGTGTATCATAGTAAGGTCAATGTATAGACAAGCCAGAGGCCCAGACCTGGCTCATTATTGAAGACAAGGTTATTCTGTTGTATTGCTCAGCATGTTTCTTCACTATACTGTCCATCCCTAACAGAAACAAACTTTACAGTATTACCCGTATTGCTTCCAAGATCATAGGACTTCCCACACCCACACTTGCCGATATGAACGATAAGGCCATCACACGCTTAGCACTTTCAATAACAAATGACACTGATCATCCTCTGTATCACTACTTCGACCTCTTGCCATCGGGGCGAAGATATAGGACCTTGAAGTGGCACAAGGTAAGGTTTAACAGGAGTTTTGTCCCCTCAACCATCGCTGCTCTAAACAATCTGCTAAGCAATCGCCCCCGCCGCTGATGGTTTTCTGTGAATAGTGGGGACCTGATGATCTGTCTTGTGATGTTTTGTGTTATATGGTTTTGTGTTGTTTTTTGTGTTGAACAGCCTTGTGAAGACAAATTTCCCTTCGGGAACAATAAAGGTGATTATTATTATTATTAAGTCATATTTACCTAAAAAACAACCCGCAGCTCAGTTTGACCCATTCAGTGACACATCAGCCACAATACCACACACAATACAGTGTGAATACACTGACATAGAATAAATATAGATAACAACAATAAAAACATCCTCCAGATAGTGATATAGTTTTTTCCCCCCATTGACTGGTCAGTGGTCATGCCCACGACCAAGCAAATGGGCACATGGTTGAAGTAAAGAAGTTAGACTTCCCCATCCTTACTCTAAACAATATAACCATACCAACATTGCTTAACTTTAACTCAAATTCATTACATGCAGTATGCAGTACTTGACCATCAATATATTGTCCTAGTGATATAATCAAACTGAGAAGCATTGAGTTACACACCATTGACACTACCAGATGTCCAACACATGGTGGGCATCACCCTTGGGGGAAAATGTCTCCCTTGTTCATGCCTCTGTGTCAAACAAGGAAGGGGCAGTAATCAATACTTGCTGGCCTCTGGGACACGTTTGACTGGTATGAAGATGCACTATGGTATCCATACCAATAAGCATCATTACGTCCCCCTGCAAAGTACTAGCTGTGAAGTAGGATGCTTACTTGTACATCTATGGGCAATGCTAACTTCCTCCAGCACAAAAACAGCAACAGTACACAAAGCAGTCAGCACAGCACCAAACACAAACAGCACCAAAGAAAAATATAAACATAGCCTAAAGAAAAACATCTACAATCCCCGATATTATAGCAAAGCAAACTCCTGCATAGCACAACAACAGTCCCTAGCTTGCGTCCACAGAACAGTCAAAGCAAAGCAGCAAACACAAACAGTAGGCTACCAAATCAAAAATGAACATTCTGTTGCTGTAGGGGATGAGAATGTTGATTTAGCCTGAGCCTACTAAACCAACACACACCCAGAAACAGATGTACAAAAACAAGCACTGCACTTTCCAAAAAACAAACAGAAACTCCAAAAACTAAAGAGAGCAAAAGTAAAACTTTTGATTACCTGCTCTATGTTGCTTGAGCAAAGTAGATCCAGTAGATTGACCATGTAGCCTAGATCAAACCATTTTTATATTCACACTTATAGCATCTACAGATTGATTGATTGATGGTATGCTGCACACATCACTGGTCTGACTTTTCATCTTAACATTATTATTTCATAACACATGCCATCATTCTTCTTCTTCTTCTTCTTCTTCTTCTTCTTCTTCTTCTTCTTCTTCTTTAGGTTTACTGGCGGCCATCATTCTTCTTCTTCTTTGTTGATTCTTATTGGCAGGTTATGACAGGTTATACCGCCACCAACTGGAGGAAAAACCAAAACCAATCCCAGTGGTGGAAGAAGCACTAAACACAAAGTTCTACATACAAAATAAAATCTGACCTTTATTTTATACTTTGGCTATTTGGAAATAGCAGATCTACAAGCTATATTGTGAGCTTGTAGATCTGCAATTTCTTTGATTAATAATTATTTATTTATTTATTAATCAAAGATTTATTTATTTATAACGAGTCAAATAAATATAGTGGAGTAAAATGTACACTATTTGTCATGTATTGGAGTAGAATACTGTATGAACAATCAAAAATATAAATACTATAAGTTAAGTAAAAGTACTGTGGAATTGTACAGCACTTGAGTAAATGTAGGCAACTATAGTTACAGATCAAACCTACTATGCTCCTATCATGCCCTTCATTTAAATTCTAGAAAAATATAATACGATAGCCTTGATCAAGTTGAAATTCAGCAGACTGCTTAAACTCCAAGTACCAGCATGCATCATGTTTCCCAGTGGCATTTGTGGCTATTTGAAACAACTAGAGGTCTGGCCGTGCGCCCGCCGGAATATGATGTCTCGTGAAGCTGACCAATCATGGAGACCACCCTTTCCCCCTCTCTGATTGGCTAGGGCAGTGACAGGCTGCCTGTAGCCCCTCTCTGACCCTTACCCCTCTCCTCACCCGTCCCAAAGGGATCCTTACCCATCCTTACCCGTCGTTACCCGTCTGCTCATGTCTAGAGATCTATTAAATACCGTATGCAGCCTTATATGCGTTGCTATTATGACGTCACCCTCTCTGATTGGCTATGTGCCAATGATTGGTTATGGTCATAAACACAGTCTCATGCACACACGCACGCACACACACGCACGCACGCACGCACGCACACACACACACACACACACACCTGTAGACATACATAGATTTGGCTCATTTATAGATAGAAGATAGATAGATGTTTCTCTCACAAATTCACTGTAGAACAGTATCAGTTCTGATACTACATGAGCCAGGCTCACAACGTTATGAGCGTGTATACTGTATCAGCTATTCTTCCACAAAGTGATTTGGGGTAGAAGGAAAAAAGAAGAAGACCAGGTGTAGAGCCCTGAGGGACCCTGGTCAACAAAGTATGTAGGGTTTAAGTGGTCAGGGCTACGGTTAATTTGCAGATGACTTAAAGGTACAGTAGTACGAGACGACCAAATAAGGCGATCCCATAGATTGGAGACAGAGCTGGCTGTTTGGTTTGACACACAGTTTTTTACAAACCATAATGGCTTTGTGGGGCGCCCAGTATAAAGTCGACGACTAAAAAAAGAAGGGGGGAAAAAAACAGGAAGCAAACTTGTCAAAGTGACAGAAAACTCCACACTTCCAATATTTCATTCCCACACTCACACCGTCTGCTCAGCAACAAACAACACACTCTATATATGTAAATCAGATCAATAGGATATCCATACAAACGGCCTGCAGCTGTGTGCTGCCATCAAGCAGCTCACCTAATGTAATAAGGAACATCAATAGTTGATTTTCAAACCTAGTGGTGCAGGGAAAGAAAACGAGGATGATGAGATTAGCACAGCTTGGCTCCCGACGTCGAGCTCCATTTTATAAACAGTCACAATTAACAGAGACTGTCATTATACAGGGGACAATGAGATGAGTTGGGAGAGAGAAAAGATTAATAACTTCACCACATGAGGCGAACACTGCTGCACTACAAAGACACATGCATATTTGTTTCTCATAGTCAACAGTGGCATTTGGACGTTTGGATGAGATAATTAATCATGATAAGCTAAACTCCATGCATGCTTACAAGACAGACGGTGGTGTGTAATGACTTACACATCCGTGGTATGTTGCTCTCCAGGCAGGTGAAATAATGCAATTTGACAAACCATTGTACTATGTGATGGCACGGCACAGCACGTGAACAGGTATGCTCTGTAGCCAACCATTCCATTATCACACTCTGGGCTGGTTTCCCAGAACCTGGATTAAGTGTACTGTACCTGACTAATTTTTGGCGATACGGTATGTTTTGTATCAATAGTTTTGGTCAGGGGTCTTCAACAGGGGGTCCGGTACCCCTAGTAGGGTCATCAGAGTTACTACAGGGGGTCCTCCAAATCTTTGTGTGATAGAAACCTCTTTTCTCCTTTTTCATATATTAACCACTTGAACCCTAGCGTCCATATTCGGAGAACTTTAGCCAAAAATAGCAGATCTACAAGCTCACAACGCGGCAAAGAGGTTTTGTAGAAGGGGAAAAAGAACAGACCAAGTACAGAGTGAAAGCAAGGTCAAGTTTATTAAGTATCGACAGTTCAAGTGGTGAAATATCTGAACACAAATTGACATGAATCCAAAATACACTGATGATTGTGCTGTCAAACAATGAAACTATATGGAATCTAGGAACAGGTTGTGGGGTCCCTGCTTCATCTCTCTCTCAACTAAGGGGTCCTTGGCCTGAAAACATTGAAGACCTCTGGTTTGGGTTATAGGCAGAGATGACAGCCATGCCCGACAAGAGAAACGTTATCCCGTTTCCAAACAAAGTATTCTCCCTCTCTCTATGAGATACATGAGCCGTGCTATTTTTAGGTATGATATGTGAACTCTCCATGTCTCTGTTCACACCTAAAGAAAAGGCCCACACACTCTGGCACTGTGGCACACGGGAAAATGATCTGCCTCTCCGTATGTAATCATGTTTCACCTCCGTTCCTTGCCTGAAACTCTCCCACACTCGTTCAAACAAAGAGCAGAAAGAGCCTCCGAATGCCTCATAATCCGTATTTCCTGCATAGCCAGGGGCTATGTTGATAGTGTTTTACTAGAGGAGGAAGTCGAGGCAGATGAGGGAACCAAATGCGCCTTGTCTCGCAGCCCAGGCCTTCACTTAACCTTTTCTCTCTCTCTCAGGGACGTGCTGGACATTGGGAAAAGCGGGACAACTCCCGAACGGCCGGTTCATTCCCGGAATGGACGGTCCAGGCCGGCCTTCGTTCCATTTTGGGGGCTGGGCGGCCAACAAAGTAAATCGTCACTGTGTGTATATCCAAGTTTCAAATTTGTAATTTTTTTCGCAAAGCAAAGCCCTGCTTCATCATACAAGGCCGTCGCACAAAAGTAGTGAAAACAGCAGATCTACAAGCACACAACGCCTCGCGGTGCGAGGCGTTGTGTGCTTGTAGATCGGCTGTTTTCACTAGTTTAGATCATTTTTTAAATGATAAATACAAAACAAACGGTTTTGGACATACAAGGTTTTCACCCGACAACGACAAAATATAACTCATGTACAGTAATTGGCCCACTGGCTTGTCACTTGTCATGATCTGAAATGGCAAATCTTTGAGTAGCAGCAGCGCTATAGAGAGATCTCTCTCTCTATAGCACGCAATGAGGGCCTCTACAACTCTTTTTCCCGGGCTGAATCAGGGGCCCAGCGCGTCCCTGCTCTCTCTCTCTATCTCTCTCTCTCTTGCTCATTCGCTTGCTCACTCGTTCAGTTGCCCTGGATTAGTCAGTGTGCAGTGAATCAGCCGTTTGTCACTGACATAGTAACAACCTACCGGTGTCTTTCACAGGCACCAGGTGAACCAATAAAAGACTCTGTTATGGTGGCCTAGGGCCGTCAGAACCACCGCACTTCATCTGCAAACAGCAAGGCCATGAAAAAAAAACCAAAAAAAAAACAGCATTCACTTTAACACCCCACCAGAGGGGTGTTTCAGGTTTTTTATTTCACAAATCCCCCAATCCCCAACACCCACACTCCAGCCAATTACATAAATTGGAAATCACTCTTCGGAGGAAAACACGTGTATTATGTGACAGGGAAGGTGGGGGTGGGGGGGGGCGTAGGAGGTCGCCGACAGCAGGAACAGAGCAGAAACTTCATTTAAAAGTAAATATGTGCTTACATGGCTGTGTGAGTTACCGGCCTCACAGATTATGGAAGCATTGTCTGTTCTAATTGTGTTGGGTAATGTGTTTTTGAAACACTGTTATTGCTATTCATGGTATTCAAGCAGAAGCAAATGTCTCTTCCTGCCCATGAACACATAATTGAAGAGCCAGAGGAAGATTACCAGAGTGAAAATGTAAAAAAAGAACATGTGACTGCACGTGTGCGTGCACGTGTGTGTGTGTGTGTGTGTGTGTGTGTGTGTGTGTGTGTGTGTGTGTGTGTGTGTGTGTGTGTGTGTGTGTGTGTGTTTGAGAAAGGAGGGAAAAAAAGACAAAACAGAGAGAGAGAGAGAGGGGAATGGAGAGACAAAATAATATTTTGCATCTCAGTTTGGAAAGTGTTCAGCCTCATGCCTCCCATTTATAATTAACTTCTTCAAGCCTTTTCGCAAGACAGAGGCTGCGTCTTAGCGCCAGGAGAGCTGTTGCGTTTCACTGGCAGACGTGTCTCTGCAACGGCTTAATGTTTTTTATTTGTTGTTCCCTCACTGCTGCCCATTTGTGAGGTGGTTTGAGGTGACAGAACTAGTGAGGTTGCCAGAGGGCCTCACCAACAAGCCCATGTCTTGTTTGGAGGAGAAATATAATGTCCGTGGACCACAGCTTTCCTCAAGTATATAGTAAATGACCGGGTGGCTCGTGGGGTAGGTGGGTTGGTGAGTTGGAGATGGATGTATATATTGCTCTTGGGCTACATTTACTGTAATCACTGGCCGGGCCCAGAAAGAAACACATCGTAACCACTTCGTAAGAAAGTGAAACATAGCTTCCTTTTCAAATGAGTAAACCTGGGTTGTCCCCGCACTTCATCAGTGGCCCTCCAAAAAGCTTTCCGAAAGGTTAATTATCCCACAGAGCTGTTCCACTTCCATACCTTTTATACCTTGGGCAACCACCATACAGTTGAGTTATGTGAATAATCAAAGAGCAGCTCTGCAAATGAGAGCTTTTGGAGCTCTCCCACCGAGTCAGCCAGCCGTGCCAATGTTTACAAGTAA
The DNA here is from genome assembly GCF_963921795.1 of Nannobrachium achirus. Taxonomy (NCBI): domain Eukaryota; kingdom Metazoa; phylum Chordata; class Actinopteri; order Myctophiformes; family Myctophidae; genus Nannobrachium; species Nannobrachium achirus. Next base: position 25,892,244 of record NC_137827.1, read on the forward strand.
ATCACTATCACTATTGACAATTGCTGATTAATGATGATGCTGACTCATTGGCTCCTTAGTAACAAATGGTGAGTCAGTCATAAGTCTTTAAAAAAATACATTTAAACCCTTAAATTATTCATTGTTGTTTACTATGTTTAGGTAGGTTACATTCAGGAAGGGAGGGAGATAGAAATGGAGCAAAGCATTTTTAAAGAGCAGCAGGGTGCCTGTTCTGTCCTGAAGTGCCTGTTCTAATCACTGACCAGCGGATGTGGTCTGTATACTGCTCGTTAATCCCCTCCCTTTCTTTGCAATAAGTTATGCATCAGAAAAAGCTTTTTCCACCTCGATGGATGTGTCCCTTAATCCCTGACTCCTAAACCCAGTTTAATCTGTACCAAAAGTCATTAAAACAGTAAAGGGATATCACAAAGGACTTTCAAGCCAATTGGCTTAACGGTAACATGATTAGATCATTGATCTCTCGGCAAAGCCTTGGGCCTCCAGGTGCGAAATGACTATTTAATGAAATCAGAGAAATCTCGTTACTAGAAAATTACTGATCAAAGTTAAGGCCAGGTGACTGGGGTGGCATTGCTATCCGTGTATCTGGGCAAAGGTATTTATTCTTCAGATCCCCCTTGACATTACCCAGAATGTATGGGAGTGAAATGAGAGCTCGCCGCTAATCCCTCGCCAGCCACTATCCATACCTCCATGCATCTTTAAGAGGGATTGCTGCCGTTAAGTCCCCGATAGTCATCACTGTCAAGAACCACATTTTTACCAGATGGACAAAAAAAGAGTCGCCTAATGTCATTATAGTCTGATTAATACAAGCACTGAGGGTGCCACTCTATCATCTTAAACATCCCTCTGCAATTGTGTTTCCTGTCCTGCACTCTATGGAACATGGATCGCACTTCTGATGTTATCATCGTCAGCTTGAGGTTTTGATATTATCCTGAATACACCTAACTGGGCCTGCAGTTATCAAGCACTAGGCAGATCAGAATCCCTCTACGGCAGTGGTTCTCAACATAGGCTCCGGGGACCCCCAGGGGTCCTTGAGGGGTTCCAGGGACCCACCTGCTATAGTAGTATGAAAACTTGCAGCTCATGGCCAATATATATATTACATAGATAGTAAAGGATTATTTTGTAATAAAAAAATACAGACATTACATTAGACAACAACAGTAAAATGAAAATAAATAAAACAGACAAAAGACGATAAGCACACCACCGGTTTGACATGATTGCATATTACAGGTCACCAGAGTCTTTTTCCTTGAACTGTTCAATAAAGTACATTGAAGCTCAGCCTAAAGGGCAGTAAAGGAATTCTAGACCAAATAATAAACCATATTATTGGACCAAATCATGTCTAACACTAAAGATTTTCATAGATTGGTTTACCAGAGAGAAAACGGGTATCCATGTCCTGATGCCTATCAAAATGAATAACATCACTAAAAAGCTGTGCTATGCAAAGGACCTGCAGTACATAAAGTATAGTGAAAAATGAAAAATGATCCCCTCTGCAACCTTACCTGAGCCGATGTAATACCTGACATCACTGAGAGGATTACCAACGTCCTCTCATTTTTCTATTAATAAATAATTATATCATAGTACCTCTTCTCTAATTAATGAGAGCGGATGAAATATCACTTAATTTTGAATTTAATTACAAGCCATAATATTTCCTTCATTGGCCCGCCTGCTAATGCAGCGTGGTTTCCACTGCTGATGAATGTGCTGTGTATGAAAACATGAACATTTACGGCTCCCCGAACCTTCACGTGAAATTTCCAATGATGGAGGTGAAAAATGCCAGGAGATTACTTATCCCATTTAGAACGGGTACACAGTATTGTGTATCATTATTTTATGCTTTAACTATTGAAAAATAGCAGATATACAAGCTCACAGCGCGGCACCGAGTGCCGCGCTGCGAGCTTGTAGATCTGCTATTTTTGAAAAATCTTGAAAATTAGAATTTTGACCCGATTCTCTAAGTGTCTTTTGAATCCTTCTAAGTTTTTTTTTGGAAAAACCTATGTTTCTATGTCAGCAATCTGGCCAGCCATTGTCAAAGAAGTCAAGTCCTTTTCACTCAACTGGAGCTCAGTTAGTCTGTTCTTGAGAGACTACTATGTCAGTGGTTCTCAAACCTTTTAATGTGAAGGACCCCCAAAATGATATGTATTTGGCCACGGACCCACATCTCAAAATATTTAGTTCCAGGGACCACCCAGAAGCAAACTTTGAGTTACAAACGTTCGCTTTGAAAATACATATATTCAAAGATTTGCACACATTTTCACGAATCTTTCACTGGTTAACTAGGCCTATATAGGTTATACGCCGTGCATGCACATGCGCGTGCGTGTGCGCACACACCCGCACATATTTATGATACACACCGAAAGGACTGTACTCAAGACTGTATGGGATAAAAGGTTAATACACACTTGATAATGAAAATTAATGATACAAATCATACACAGTCCCTGACACATTTTTCCCTGTTTAATTGCGATGGCTGAGACCCTCTCATTTTAATTACCTCTGCTGCAGCACTGATGTCCTTCTGTGTCAGCCACAAAAAGTTCTCTGCGAGCATTATCACTGCACCGTAGATGAGCATTTAAAGCCATTATCATAACCATGACAAAGGTATTGACTTCAAGCCTCAGATGAGTTTTGCTTATGCAATAAGAATCGCCATTAATTGGCTTAATGAGGCCTGCATTCTGACTTTCACCACCACTTTTGGTCTTAATCATATAGTGATGATTTAGCATAAAGCCGTCTGGCCGGAGTCCAGCCTATAAGGTCATTAGTAACATGTCATTTTGCGTCATTTCTAACATCTTTATAGGCTAATAACCGGGGCCTTCATACTGTAAACCTTGCATAAAGCTTACATGGCACTTCAGTTAACATTCATGGGAAAATATCAATTCTAAAAGCTAATGACAGTGACACACATATTTTACTTTGATAGAAACAACAAGACAGAGTGTAATTACGGCATGGCTTACATATGGATCTGGGACTTCACGGAGCCAGTCTATAATGTCAGTCATCTAAACTTTTCAGGCTGTGCCCCCCAAATAATCATCATATTTGAACTGCATGGGGACCCGAAAACTTTCATATGGACCCACCCAAATTAATCATATTTGAACTGGGACCCCCCATCCTAATGAGTTGAGGCATTACATTTTGTTGAATACGGTCCACAGTATGTTTTCATACTGTGGACCTACAGACGGACTTGCAGCTCATGTCCGTCTGTCTGTCTGTCTGTCTGTCTGTCTGTCACACCTCATGCTCCATATATGGCCAAGACACTTGCAAATTGACGTCTGACATCATAGATGTCTGACGTCATAGACCACATGAGACTGACACAATATGTCCATATATGGGCATTCCCAGATGATGCCCTGCTAGGGCAACCACACTAATACAATACCTTTTATGCCCATGCGGAGATCCCTGATGTCATCAACTTTAAGACTCATGTGACGTCAGACATCTATGATGTCAGGTGCCCATATATGGACATATTGTGTCAGTCTCATGTGGTTTATGACATCAGACATCTATGATGTCAGACATCTCTGATGTCAGAAGTCAGTCAACACCATATGGCCAAGACACTTACAAATTAATTCTCTCGTATCTGGGATATCTGCCCATATCAGCAAACGCCAGTGCAACGTCCCCGTGCACTACCCATATATGTATGTATATATTTTAATGATATGTGACAAACTTTCAGGGAGTTATTCCTGGTTCTACTGGCTGTGTGCATGATAGATCTGGCACTGATCGGTCCAGTGGTTTGTGACATAAGCCCCAGAAATACAGACATAAACTCACAGACCCTCTTCTATAGATGGCTTACCCTATAGAAGCCACGCCATATGAAACTAAACTGTCCCAGTGTTTCCGTCACATTCATACCAATTACTAACTTTCACAAAATATATTTAGCAACAACAATTGACAGATGGGATTTGAAATGGATTATCACCCATATGCACATTGAAAATAGATTTGCTGGTCTGGAACTGGAATGGTACAAAAGCTTTGGCTCAGAAATATAACAGTTTACCAATGACTGTCTGGAATCATCTCTAGGGAATGAGTAAAAATGCACAAATTGCAACCTGCTGATTTAGCAGTTTGTTGCAGGAAAAAAAGAGAGAGAGAGAGAGAGAGAGAGAAGAGAAAAACAGATGCCCGCTGCCGGCTACATTTTGATGATGGATTTTGAATAATGCAAATATGATAAATCGGCCGACACATAGCATTTCACTAATTAATTATAATTAATCATGTTGAAGTCTTCAGAGGTGTAGTCACTGATAATGTTGTCTGTTTGATGTATAGCGCATACGAGGACCGACGCCTGGATCAACCCCTGTCTCTGGGCAGAAGCATGGCGTCGTTGTCGGATGGAAACCTTGTACGTCCAAAAAATTCATTTTTTATTATTATTTATTAAAAAAAAAAGATTTAAAATAGTGAAAATAGCCGATCTACAAGCACACATCGCGAGGCGTCGTGTGCTAGTCGTAGATCTGCTATTTTCACTAGTTTTGTGCGACAGTCTTGTATGCTGAAGCAGGGCTTTACTTAAAAAAATAACTTAAAAATGTTAAACTTGGAGATACAAGGTTTCTGCCCGACGTCAGCGACGACAGACTAGTCTTCAGGATTGTTTTGGGGCGTGCGCGTGCGTGCGCCTGCGTGTGTACGCGGTGTTTGCGTTGAAAGTGTCCTCCTCGTTCTGCTCCACAGATGGGATTTCATTTTAATTGACAGTTACCCAGATCCATTCGTCAAGCAGACAAGCGTGAGGGAGGTGTTGTGTGTAGGCAGGGGGGGAGGGGAGGAGGGGTCTGCGGAGGTGGGCGCCTGAATGTAGTCAGTGGGGTAGAGGTGGGAGTCTGTTGTGTGTGTGTGTGTGTGTGTGTGCGTGTGTGCGCGCCTGTTTTTGTGTACGCTAGCATGTGTGTGTGCGTGTGTGCGTCTTTCAGTGGGTCAATGTGTCCGTCTATACGTCTGTATGTCTCCCTTCAGTTCTCTGACAGGCTGCAGATAGGTCAATCTAGGCATCAAAAGGGAGTATCTTTATTGGTGCGTTTGTGTGCGTGCACGTGTGTGCGCGTGTGTGTGTGTGTGTGTGTGCGTGCGTGTGTGCGTGCGTGCGTGCGTGCGTGCGTGTGTTTGTGTGTGTGTGTGTGTGTGTGTGTGTGTGTGTGTGTGCCTGTGTGTCTGTGCGTACGTGTGTGTGTGTGTGTGTGTCTCTGTCAGCCAGGGGTGTCGCACCAAATTCTGGGCCCTGGGTACAAGGATTCACTCACATTTTGTGCTTTAACTATTGAAAAATAGCAGATCTACAAGCTCGCAGTGCGGCACTCGGTGCCACGCTGTGAGCTTGTAGATCTGCTATTTTGGAAAAATCTCGAAAATGTCAGTGGTGCTCAAATCCTTTCATGTGAAGGACCCCCAAAATGATATGTATTTGGCCATGGACGCTTAAAAAATACATATTCAAAGATTTGCAAACATTTTCACGACTTTACAAAAATAGCAGATCTACAAGCTCGCAGCGCGGCACTCGGTGCCGCGCTGTGAGCTTGCATATCTGCTATTTTTCAATAGCTAAAGTATAAAATAATTAAGGCCCCCCTCCACCTTGGGCCCTAGTAACTCAGTCCCACTTTGAATCCCCTTGTGACGCCCCTGCGTGCGTGCGTGCGTGCGCGCGCACGTGCGTTCTCCGCCAGCCTCTGAGCGCAGGGTGCATTGCCTGCCGATGCATTGATCTCCAGTTCCCTGTGTGTGGAAACGCTGGCCTTTGTCTGGCAGATCTACCTCGCCTGCCGTCTTTCTCTCCGCTGTCAGCCGGCTGACACGCCGGCTCCGACACTTCCTCGAAGCGCCGCACCGGTGGGAAAATAACACATATCTCTGACCTCCTGAACCCTCCCCTTCTCCCAAAGCCCCCCAGAGAAAGAATGCTTTAGCCGGCCCCCGCACCTCTTTAAATGTCTGCCGAGGGACAGGCGGCTATTGAGACGAGGGGAGGGGGAAGACGTCCTGGTGACAGGTATAGATCTTCAGTTCGTGTCAGGTATGGGTATCGAGCAAAACACCGGAGGACTTATATAGCGCGCGGACAGTTCATGTATTGTGCATGGGCTGCGGAGCAGCCCCACAGTAACAGACGGTGTTGTCAGCAGTTCTCGGCCAGGGTTTTATTTATTTTTTCTTCTTCCATATAAGCTATGGTCACTGTTAAATCACAAGACTGGACCTTTTCCAGACCGCTGCATTCGCTGTTTATTATGTCGAAGGTCCGCAAAACAAATTGACCCCGCGGAACACTTTTTATATCATGAGCATCTTTAAAGGCCAAGAGATTGGCTGAAATGGAACCACTTAGTTTACATAAGGAGGCCCGTGATGTGCTGTCGCATGGACGCAACATATGAAACCCCCCCAAGGCCAACTCAGTATGCAGCTCACACTGCCTCGGCCACACAAACGGCCATAAACACCCTGCGTCCAGACACTCTGAAAGCTGGAGAGGTGCATGACTGCATGTGTGCTGTATACGTGTGTCTGTGCATGCGTGCGTGTGTGCCTACTTGTATTACTGTGTGAGGGTCCCCACAAGTATACAGTATTAGAATTTATCATTTAAAATAGTACAGACCAGTGGTTCTCAAAGTGGATTCCAGGGACTCTGTGGGTTCCTTTATGGGGGTCTAAATTAATTGACCCATACAATTCTGTCACTCTAACAGCATACAAATGGAACCAAATGGACCCTAACGGGTCCATTTGGTTCCATTTGTATACTGTCAGAGCTAAGGGGAAACCTTGAAATGTAAAGGTTTGAGAAACACTGGTGTAGACATTGAGCGGACAATTGTCCTCAGGCTTACAATTAGTAATAGATTCAGCTGGGGGTTAGGATTAGGATAAGGCATTCAGAGGTTAGATGTAGGGGTCAGGGTTAGAGTTGTGTCTGACGTATACGTGGGCAGGTGTGCAACTTGTATAACCCAGGCTTTAGACTTGGGGGTTAAAAATGGCCCCCAAATAAATATATCAAATTGTCGCCCTAAAATATTGATGTCCTCACAAGCATAGTAATACAAAAGTGTGTGTGTGTGTGTGTGTGTGTGTGTGTGTGTGTGTGTGTGTGTGTGTGTGTGTGTGTGTGTGTGTGTGTGTGTGTGTGTGTGTGTGTGTGTGTGTGTGTGTGTGTGTGTCTGTATGTGTGTTGGGGGAGTGGGGTCGCATAATATTATCTTTGGATCAGCCCAAGGAAGCTACGTAGCGGATCATTCATGGAACCAGGGTTGTATACAGTGGGTGAAGGACAGAGGGGATTGGTGGAGGCCTCTCCACAGCAACAGACGACAGCCTATGGAAAATGAGCTGGCCAAGATGGTGATGTCATCAGAGTGGAACATGCGTTTCCTCATGCTGTCTGCTCTGCGTGTGTGTGTGTGTGTGTGTGTGTGTGTGTGAGAGAGAGAGAGAGAGTGCATGTGTGTGATGGTGCATGTACTGTATGTGTTGATCTAGCCTACACATACGTACACACACATGCGTGCATGCACGCACACACACGCACCCAGCACACCTACATGCTGCATCACCTTCAGGCTGTCCTCAAGTATACCACAGGGACGTTATGTCTTGAATTATTCTCTCATGTATATTGAATGGACAGCACAACAAGCTCATGTTCATGGGTGATTTATCTTTCGCAGGTGCGATAATGTCGATACATATTGATTAATCAACCAATCAAACCGACCCATGACCGAGTGCCACGTGTTCTCCCCGTGATTAATATCGATACGTCCCCGCATTGCCGCGTGTAGTTTGGTGATATGAATTTGATCACACGCGTGTCCACAGTGTCAGGACGCGAGGGTCGGGTGTGTTTTTTAAGAGCCTCGGCAGTGTGCAAGCGCCCGGCGACCCGAGGGATTACATCTCTACCTCGGCGCTCTGACTCACACTGCTGTGGGCACGCTGTCTAGTGTTTATAGGCAAGCGCTTTAAAGAAGTTTCTTTTTCTTCTTTTTTTTTTGGATGTTGCGCCGGCTTTCTCTTTATTCCTTGCTTTCTAATCCTTTTTGGGCCGACACAATGGCATTTACTCCACAATGGCAGAGGCAGAGAAAGCATGGCCCCCGCGTCTGAGCGCTGATTTCATGCACTCGTCGTCGCGAGGAGAGAAACGGAGAGAGAGGGAGGGGAAATAGAGACAGAAAAAGTCTATGTGTGTGTGTGCACACGCGCATATCGGTGTTTGCGTGTTTCGGCGTTTGCGTGCCTTGTCTGTGAGTCTGTACACATGGTATTAAGGCCAGTGTGGACATGCCAGTCACTTTGTATGAGGTCATTACAATGTCCCCCTGGTCCCACTTCACACACACATAAAAAAAAAAATAGTATGCATGTAAGTTGTACTGGTCGGAGTGGCGACGACGTGTTAATCGAGTTAGGGGGAGCGTTTTCAATGCCAGCGAGCGTGACGGCTTGTGTTTAACAATGTACCTCTTCAAGTCCCCGGGTCCCTATGTGTTGCTCCAGCTGCCACCACTTGGCATGGGGCAGGGGACAGAAGGGGGGGAAGGGGGGCGGTAGGCATCAGTGCACTGGGCAAGCAAGGCCTGGAAAAGAAACCAAAGGCAAGAAGAAGAAGAAGAAGAAAAAAGAAAAGTGTCTTTTCATAGCTGGTCTCTCCACAAGCTGTCAGGATGCCTTAGAACGTGAATGGAAAGCCGAGAGGAGAAGACAGTCTCTGCCTGGACCTCGTTGGACTTCAAAACACTTTCTTTCTAAAGTAATAATATTTCCGAGTTATAATGGCTTATATAATAAAGATTATATTGTCGTGGTCGGGTGGAAACCGTGTATCTCCAAAACCGTTCGTTTTGTATTTATCATTTTAAAAACGATTTAAACTAGTGAAAACAGCCGATCTACAAGCACACAACGCCTCACACCGCGAGGCGTTGTGTGCTTGTAGACCTGCTGTTTTCACTAGTCTTGTGCGACAGTCTTGTATGAAGAAGCAGGGCTTTAATTTAAGAAAAAACATACAAATTCGAAACTTGGAGATACAAGGTTTTTGACCGACAGTGACGATATGGCGAAAACCATGCTCTTGCATCATTGCAATGTCAAACTATTACAATATTTTCGCTATGGGTGAATAATGCGGTCCGGTTTAACAGATGGACAGATGGATGGGGAGAAAAATCAATAAATCAATCAATAATTCAATGATTCATAAGAAAAGCAAGTTAGCAGGAATAATGTCATATAATATAATGTCCCACATCTGGAGGTCCTGTAGCAGGACAAATCAAAGTTTGCAGCCAGACTCTGCCTCTCTCTGTGTGTGTGTGTGTGTGTGTGTGTGTGTGTGTGTGTGTGTGTGTGTGTGTGTGTGTGTGTGTGTGTGTGTGTGTGTGTGCGTGCGTGCGTGCGCATGTGTGTGTTTTCCAGCTATGCTTCCACGGACAGAGACTAGTGGCTAGAGTTGATTTGCGGCGCCGTATTACAGTGACAGATGGACTGATTGTTTACAAACAGCTCAACTCGATGCCAGCGCCACCACAGTCGTCCCCGGTCCGCGGGGCCGCCGTTTGCCGTTGTCTAGTGATTTGCGGGAGCATCCAGATGACAACCATGCTTCATCCTTCACTTTCATTGCACCATAAAAGGGTCCTCTGTGGTGCGGGATGCTGGTGTTTACTGGTTAGGCTTTGTCATCATTACCGTGTCACCGACAGGGATAACCAGAGGAGGGGGTTGGGATGGTGGGTGGCAGTCAGGACATTGTAACCGGAGCCAGGGCAAGAGTCACCCATGTCCCCCAGTCCAGTGGAATTAGATCATCTGCCCATTCATCTTCATACCATTCAGACCATCTCCCCGAGTGGCAGGCTGGACTCTGGGTTAGCCCTGGAGGGCAGGATACAGACCACTGCCCGGGAGGAGCAATCTACCACTGACACGGTGCTAAATATTCATTCAGAAACCGCCACGAGGCAGAAATGAGCTGTTGCTATTTTGTATTAGTTTAAAGCAGGGGTTTTCAAACTTTTTTGACTCGGGGCACCCCTGTAAATAACTTTCTCATCCACGGCACCCCTGAATTTCACTGTTAATTTTTTAGAATCTTACATCCTATTGGAGAAATATCCGTTTCCATCAGAACTGAATGAAAATAACGTTATACTTGACGTTTAACCACTTCATAACGCATCACAACGTGACACGTTGTGAACTTGTAGATCTGCTATTTTTGGTGAAGAGAGTTGTCGTAGATAGAAAAATCACACCCGTGTGAAGTGAGCGGTGGTTGTGGAGGCTGCGCAACAGCATTACTGGGTGGGTGCAGCGGGGGTTGCAGTACTTATGGGTCAAATAAATGCATTTCAAGATTGCTCAACAGAGGCACTTGAAGGTAGGTCAGCCAGATGTTGGAAGTAAATGGTGCTGGTATAGCAGTGGGGCCAAAAGCAAGGTGAGTGTGATACAGAGACAGTAAGGTTATGGCAAACAATTGTGCTTTCATTAATATTTCAACTTAAAAGAGACTTCAGCACACAAAATAAATGCAATGATATTTATTACAAAAGGTTTACAAGTGAATATAATTAAGTAGGCCTACTTTTTTTACTCTTACTTGTAACATTTTGACTGAGTTTACTGTGGATTGGAGTGTGACCAGGAGTACTCTGTACTCTTACTCAAGTACTTGGGTCGAGTAGCCTACTGTCCATCTCTGGCTGAAGCCTGATTTATACTCCGCCCCCGGAGATCTACAAGCTCACAATGTTGGCATTTGCAACGCGATGTGAGCTTGTATGTCAGTTGTTCTCAGACGTTCCCTGAACACGGTGCAGGCAGAGGTGGGACGTTCGCGAACGAATCGAATCTTTTGAACGGTTCTTTGAAGTGAACGATGGGATCCGGTTCGCGCAGTAGAGAGTGCGAAGTAGAGAGCGCATAGTGAGACAGATCCTTGGCTCGGTCTCACTTCAAAGAGCCATAAATCCCTCTAGTTGCAGGGTGAAGTGTCTCGCTTTACGCTGTCGCTTCTCAACACAGAGGAGGTTCGTTGAAATGAAGTGAAAGCAGCGCTGTGCAGAACAACATGTTTGGGGTTCTGTTGGGAATTATTTTCCTCACAAACTTTATTTAGCAGTCAAATTTCGCCGGGATGGTAACGTGTAGCGTTTGTTGCATGCTACGTCACTACTGGAGTCTAAAAATAGCTACGCTACGCTACAGCTACGCTGGTTCAAAAGGAGCTGCGCTACGGTGACGCTACTGACAAATGTAGTTAAGCTATGTAGCGTCGCTACTTGTAGCTCGCTACTGCCCATCACTGCCCGTGTGTGTGTGTGTGTGTGTGTGCGTGTGTGTGTGTGAGAGAGAGAGAGAGAGAGAGAGTGTGTTGTCTGCCTGCCCTGCTCAATAGTGCCCCTCCTTTAACGTGTGTGTGTGTGTGTGTGGTCTGTGTGTGTGGTCACGAGAGGTATGGCAGGCGACAGACATACACGGCCGGCCAGCCAGCCAGCCAGTAACATCTTGAAAGCGAATCACAGGAGCGGCGGGACCACCGCTCAAAAAGAACTCACTCATCAAGTACAGTGCAAATCAGGTCTATTTTACTAAGCATAGGGAAGTGATATTGATGTAGTGATATTGATGAATTACAAATATTATCAAATTATCTCACGGCACCCCTGGACTGGCATCACGGCACCCCAGGGTGCCCCGTCACCCACTTTGGAAACCCCTGCTTTAAAGGTGTAAAGGGTTTTACTTTTAGCATTCACATTCAAAATACGCTGTATGCTTGGGGTCTGATTCAGAAACATGAATTGGATTGAACTGAAAAGAACTTGCACAGACTCTTTGATCTAGATTAGAACATGGATTTGTGTACTGACTGATGACACAATGCACACCACAGTGTGGTTTTGGATCTGCAAGTTTGCAAGTGTATGTGTTTGCTTTGCATGTCTATGTCTATGTCTAAGCATATTTTAGGTCTGTGTGTGTGTGTGTGTGTGTGTGTGTGTGTGTGTGTGTGTGCGCGCGTGTGTGTGTGTGTGTGTGTGTGTGTGTGTGTGTGTGTGTGTGTGTGTGTCTGTGTGTGCATGCGCGCATGCGTGCGTGCGAGTGTGCTTGTTGTGTCCGACTCCTTACAAAGACTCGCTCTGCCGCGCACCCGAAATAGAGGCTTCACCTGCAGATGAACCTGAGCTGTGTTTGGGCTGTGTGCGCCGCAGACAAACAGCGTCTCTCATATTTCTCAGAGTGTGGTGGAGGAGCATTAAGGTCCGACAGCAGTCTGCTCAGCTACTGGGACGTCTCCAGCCTCTGATCTCAGCGCGCCTCGGCGGCTCAGCTTGCCGGGAAGCGGGGGGATGATGTAATGCTGTGCACTCAGCAGCAAGCACTCACTCTTATCAGTTACCCTGAGAGAGAGAGAGAGAGAGAGAGAGAGAGAGAGAGAGAGAGAGAGAGAGAGAGAGAGAGAGAGAGAGAGAGGCAGAGGAGCTGACATCAGCACCACCGTGATCATCATCGGGAGCATCATCATCATTAGTATTCATCAACCTGATCGCCGTCATCCTCAATGCTGCTTCATCATCGTCATCTTCATCATCGTCATTCAGAGATGATGAGGCCCCATGAAGTCACCATCCGGTAGTTGTGTGTTACGTTTTTTTTTCCCCCAAGTGTGAAATATATTAAGATTATACAGTTCCAGTAGCAAGTTGTGTTTCATTGATAAACCTGTATGTTAGAAGTATCTGCCGATGAATTACGTTAATGTATGGTGCACAAATCACAAGCTAATAGGCTACTAGCAAGGCCTCGGTATTTGACTTCAACCACTTTCCCCGTACTTCTCGATATGACTCCGGGCCAATCTTGGCCACGTATAGTGCCGCAAATCCCTGCCGAGATTAAGAATGATTGGTTGGACAGTTTAATTACTCGTCGCATATTCCATCCGGTTCACCTTCTATAGAAATGTATAAATTACCAAATTAATTCATTGCTTTTTACGACGTCCTGGCGATGGGAGCCCATCCATTTACATTGCCATCTCCCCTCCCCTTCCCAGCTTCCCCACAGTCCCATGCAGTCACCTCCAGAGAATCATACGACTCCAGTCCTTTGTAATAGTGGGGTGAGCATATTATACTGTGGATTTTATGTCAGGTAATTAAAGAGATCACTGTTTTATGTCCTAGGCAGGGACAGACCTTCCCTGATTCACAACCCTACACACTAAAGTGGAATAGCTTTTTACTCTTGACTCCTGGACTTTCATTGTCCTTTGCCGGGGAACTATTCCTTCCTTAAGCAGCCTAATATGTGATAGGTAGAGTAATAACATCCCCCGCTTGGATGTTAAGAGACTATTGATGCACTGAGGCGAAGCATCGCACCTGCCAAAGTGTAATGATGACTGAAGCTCCCTCGCCTGCATCCTCCCTCTTACCTCATGCCTGTTTTTCTTTAGCTTTCCACCCTGTAAAATCCAGAGTGTTCATTCAACTCCGAGAGAGTCCAAATCGACCCTTTCTGCAAGCCCATTTGTACTGTCTCAGAGCTAAACGAACGCTCAGGGTTTTATTGCACACGTGGCATAGACTCTTGACATATAGACTACTGAATAGCCTGCGGTCATGGATTCGCGGCCTTGGTTCCCTCTTGTCCGCTGGAGGTGAGGCATGGCTGAGGGTGTGTCATGGTGGCTGAGGACAGGAGCCAGGGAGCGGGGGAGATGAGTCAGTAGAAAACACTTGTCAGCTGATGTCATCTCCAGTGAGCGAGCGCTGACGACCGGGCCCAGCTGTTTGGGTGCACTGAGGCACCGCTCTGCGGCACCTGTCTTGAAGGGGGATCATCCCACGCAGTTGTAGCACACACAGCAGCCACGCGGGCCTGCTGCTGTGCGTCACAGGGCTTTCGTAAGTCCCCGGTGACGATGCCAAGAGGGAGGTCAAACAGGGCAGGCGCTGTGTCTCCAGCAGTGCAGGGTAGGCGGTGTGTCTCCGGGCAGAGCGTGGCTCCTTACTGCCACCGTGGTTCATGGCGAGCGACGGAGGAGTGGGACTTGACGGTGCAACGGTTTACAAAATGTACGGTTCGGTTCGATATTTTGGTGGTCCCGGCACCCTGACGAGCACTAAGAGTTGAGGAATTTTGTATAACACGTTTCTATTGTGAAATAGAAACGTTGCGAGGCGTTGTGAGCATGTAGATCCCAATGTTTAATCAAAGACAATGCATAGCTATTTTTTTCCAGGACCTTCCAGGACCCTTTCCAAAACTTTTCCAGTACTGGAATAATATTTTTCTAATTTCAAAATATTTCCAGGAATTTCATGACCGTGGGAACCCTGTGTTTCGTAGGAACAGTATTTCTAGTGTGATGATGAGATAGATTCAGGGTGGTGACTTCATCCGTGACCCAGGCACCTGCGGGTCATCGTCGGCACAGGGACACGTAGTCACCCAGTGCAACGCCCCACATCACAGCTGTCCTCAGCTCAAGTCACACCGATATTTTTGTGTCACGGATCTGCTATTTTCACAATAGAGCCGTGTTATACAAAATGTAATTCCTCAACTCTTAGTGCTCGTCAGGGTGGGGGCTCGCCAGTTAAAATATGACTATTTGGGGGTCGCGGACTGAAAAGGTTGAGAACCACTGATATAAATAACAACAACACCCACATGAAATCTTTTGTAGTATGTTCTCCCAAATCGTTATCGCGACCGAAGGTCACATATACCCTGAAAAACCTTGTCGCTTGTCTGTCTGTACAGGAAGTGATGTCAGTGTGATGTCACATGTTTTTCAGTATAGGAAGTGATGTCACGTGACATCACTTTTATGCCCATATACAGTATGAGTCATTCTGTACCACATCACTGTGACTCACTGTGCTCTGTGCCACATCACTGCTCTGAAGTGTATTGCATGGCAAAGCGAAAGTTGATCACAGTGATGTGGTACAGAATGACTCATATATGGGCATAAAAGGGATGTCACGTGACATTGTACAGAAAATGGAGGTCGAAAATGAGAATGTTAGGGTACCCCCTTATGCCCATATATGGAGATCCACAGGCATCAAACCAAGGCCCTACTGTTTTAGCCCATATATGGAGATTCCTATATTGTCAATATTAAGACCATTATTAAGGATATTAAGTTACAAATATTAAGGACAAATATGGGAATGCTCATATTTGGTAATGTCCATATATGGGCATGTTTTGACATAACATAACTGTCATGAAGGGGTCTCCATATATGAGTAATTGGCACGACCTGGCCCTTTAGGGCGAGGTCGCATGTCACCCTGAGGTCGCAAGTCACCCTGAGGTGTCTTACTAGTATACTAACGTTATTCTCCTCAAAAAACTGTCCGATAGTACAAAGGCAGGGCCTTTAGCCAATGAGGGAGCAGCGAGCCCACATTGTTTCGTAGGAACAGTATTTCTAGTGTGATGATGAGATAGATTCAGGGTGGTGACTTCATCCGTGACCCAGGCACCTGCGGGTCATCGTCATCACAGGGACACGTAGTCACCCAGTGCAACTCCCCACATCACAGCTGTCCTCAGCTGAAGTCACACCGTGAACAGAACAAAGTAGTCAAAGTTGATTCTTATGCATTGTTTTATTCTAATGGAGTCCTGGGGGGTGAATTGAAATGTGGAGACACGCTGCGCAGAGAGCAAATTTATTTCCAAACATTGTATAAAGATAGAGTAAGCTTGTACAACTTCCCATACACACATTAATATTATATCCCCCTCTCTCTCTCCTCCCTCCTCTCTCTCTCGCTCTCTCTCACACACACACACACACACACACACACACACACACAGACACACACACACACACACACACAGACACAGACGCACGCACGCACGCACGCACGCACGCACGCACGCACGCACGCACGCACGCACTCACGCACGCACGCACACACACACACACACACACACACATACCATCTCTCTTTCTTATTCAAGGGCGCATACTCAAGCACAGAGCCATGCATGGGTGCATGAGTGCGCATGCACCTGTGTGTGTGTGTGTGTGTGTGTGTGTGTGCGCGCGCGTGCGTGCGTGCGTGTGTTTGTGCATGCGCGCGCGCACACACACACACACGTGCGCGCACACGCGCGCACGCACGCACGCACGCACACACACACACACACACACACACACACACACACACACACACACACACACACACACACACACACACACACACACACACACACACACACACACACACACACACACACTACGATACCCTACAAGTACGGCACAACAAAGCAGCAGCTCTTCTCTCATGGTAAATCAAGAACCATTTCACTGTAATAGCTGTACTTTGTAATAGCCATCGCAGTGGAATAACTCTGATTTAATCTGGCCGGCAATCAATATCTTTTGACTGCTATGATTGATGAGTATTAAGTAGGACTATTAACTGAGAGGAGAAAAGTGTCCAAGTCTGAAATCCACTGCCGGCTGCTCAGTCAAAGTAATAATGTGAAAGGGAATAATTTGTCAGCCAATTCACAAATAGGTTTGGAGCTGCCGTGGACACATTTTCTTAATGAATATGTGAATTACTTGTGCATTGATTTCTATTGTGTGGGAAAATGGGAAATGTATGAAGAACTGTCTGCGCGGACGCCTGCAGACACACTTCATTGACGTTTTACTTGGGTGGACGACGAGAAATATTGCATATGCTGAACCCAGCAGATTGTAT
The DNA here is from genome assembly GCF_963921795.1 of Nannobrachium achirus. Classification (NCBI taxonomy): domain Eukaryota; kingdom Metazoa; phylum Chordata; class Actinopteri; order Myctophiformes; family Myctophidae; genus Nannobrachium; species Nannobrachium achirus. The sequence goes on from NC_137827.1 coordinate 25,909,124, forward strand.
ATTCAAAAGTCCCCGTTGAATCAAGGTCACGGCGGTGACCCTTTTAGTAGCAGCCTGTCATACGCTTAGCAGAGCAGAGGGGATCATTTCAAACTGTCCCCCCATCATGTTATTAGAGTTCTTAACCCTCAAATACCGGGAACGCGCCCGCGTCGCCTTAGATTTGAACCACTTTAACCATTATTTTATGCTTTAACTATTGAAAAATAGCAGATCTACAAGCTCGCAGCGTGGCACCGAGTACCGTGCTGCGAGCTTGTAGATCTGCTATTTTTGAAAAATCTTGAAAATGTGTGCAAGTCTTTGAATATCTTTGACCCGACTTCTAAATCCTTCCTCTAAATCAGTGGTTCTCAAACTTTTTCACGTCAAGGACCCCCAAAATTTCATTTATTTGGCCGCAGACTCCCATCTCAAAATATGTTGTTCCAGGGACCCCCCGGAAGCAGAGATTTGAGTTACAAACGTTTGCTTTGAAAAATGTGCACACATTTTCACGATTTTTCAAAAATAGCAGATCTACAAGCTCGCAGCGCGGCACTCGGTGCCGCGCTGTGAGATTGTATATCTGCTATTTTTCAATAGTTAAAGCATAAAATAATGGTTGAAGTGGTTAAAATCTAATGCAACTCAGGCGCGTTCCCGGTATCTGAGGGTTAATTGACTACCGATACAGCACTGCTGAGTAGACGAAAAAAATCTGATTTTAATCTAATCACTGCAATATACCTGATTGGTTCCCAGCAACACTCTGACATATTAAAAACATTTGCATTTGCAGAGCCGGGTCAGGGGGATCGGGAGGAAGCGCTAATCCTACAGACTGTATATCAGGTCCCCCTATGGAATCGTTATGGGTTTTATACAGCGCATTATGGGAGGCGCGTTCGGAATAAGGTCTGGTTCTATGCGTGCGTGTTTAATGTATTCTAATCAATACAAGGTGTTCCTCATTTTACTGCACTTTGGCAGCTTGCCTCCGGTACCACTTTAGCGAAGGGGGTTTGTTGATAGTACGTCCATGCCAGCAGTAAAAAGCTTTCACATGCAATGCAAACACTCTGACAATGAGAATGTATAAAGTTTGATAAAGAGTTCGTAAACATTTGCTAAACACTGCTTCGAACATAGTGACATAGTGCTCTGCAGCCTCTCTGGTCTATGCAAAGGAGCGCCCCTTCTTTTTTTGCGCTTATCCTACTACACAGAGACAATTTTCCTGGCAGTCAGTCAGTCGGTGGGCCCAGGTTTATCACTGAACCACATCATTAAGAAGTGCCCCATGGATCCATGTCTAACCCATGTAGGCCTAGAATTATTGAATGCTTTAACCAGTGAAAAATAGCAGATATACAAGCTCACAGCGCGGCACCGAGTGCCGCGCTGCGAGCTTGTAGATCTGCTATTTTTGAAAAAAGTTGGGAAAATGTGTGCAAATCTTTGAATATATGTATTTTCAAAAGCCAACGTTTGTAACTCAAATGTTGCTTCTGGGTGGTCCCTGGAACTAAATATTTTGAGATGGGGGTCCGTGGTGGCCAAATAAATATCATTTTGGGGGTCCTTCAAACGAAAAGGTTTGAGAACCACTGACATAGTAGTCTCTCAAGAACAGACTAACTGAGCTCCAGTTGAGTGAAAAGGACCTTTTCTTTGACGATGGCTGGCCAGATTGCTGACATAGAAACATAGGGTTTTTCAAAATGTCTTAGAAGGATTCAAAAGACACTTATAGAATCGGAGTCAAAATTCAAATTTTCACGATTTTTCAAAAATTGCAGATCTACAAGCTCGCAGCGCGGCACTCGGTGCCGCGCTGTGAGCTTGTATATCTGCTATTTTTCAATAGTTAAAGCATAAAATAATGAAACACAAAATGTGTAACCCGTTCTAAATGAGCTAAACTACACATCCAGCGGCCCCTCCTATAACTCCCTGGATGAAAGCCCCCCAAGGCTGAGGAGACTTGACATTCCGCCACACAAAGGTAAATGATGGCACGGAGGATGGTGGTCCGGTGAAACATAACCGCCGCCCCCACCGCCACCCCGGTAGTCTTAGGGGAGAAGACAGAGGACGGAGAATGATGATAGATTGCATATAAGAGAGTGGGGCTTGCAGGGTGGAATGGAAGCAGAAGGCCTCTCCTACCCAAAGAGCACCATCTGCTGTCAGCTCAGGCAACTCATTCTGCAGCGGTGCTGACATGTACACGGGGAGAGGAGCATGCTGAGAGCACGTCAGACTGCCATCAGCCACGATGGTGATGTGGGGGAAATATGAAAGGACGTCTGAAGAGGAGGAGGGTACAGTAAGTGTGCAAGGAAGTGGGTGGGGGGGTGCTGTGCGTTCTCTCTCTTCTCTTATCTCGACAAACACATTATAATTATTTCCAAACAAACAATTGTCTTATTGTTTTTTATATAAATATATTATCGTTGTCGGGTGGAATGTCCAAAGCCGTTTGTTTCATATTTATCATTTTTAAAATGATTTAAAATAGTGAAAACAGCCGATCTACAAGAACACAACGCCTCGCATTGCGAGGCGTTGTGTGCTTGTAGATCACCTGTTTTCACTATACTTTAGTGCGATGGCCATATGACGAAGCAGTGCTTTACTTTGTGAAAAAAAATAACGAATTTGAAACTTGGAGATACGAGGTTTCTGCACGACAGTGACGACATACTGAAAACTGTATATAATATATATAAAAGATGTTCGGGTGTTTTTGTGTGCGTGTGTTGTTTTTCGAAGGTGTTTTCAGATCATGTTTTTGTCTTCATTAGTTCTTGTTATTGTTGTTTTTTTATTGTGTGTTACTCCAGTTCTATTTTTACCACACACACACACACACACACACACACACACACATAGCCCCCCCCCCCCCCCCCCCCCCACACACACACACACACACAAAGTACACACAAACAACTATAAAGAGAATAATGCAAATGTGACATGAAAAAAAAGAAAACATCTTTGATGTGACTGGCATGCTTCTTAATGAACGCACACAGGAGCTGTTTTACAATGATAATAAATGCACTGTGACGTTAATCCGCCATAAGTTTGCGGTCTGAGCCATTCCTTTCTCCCTCTGTGTAAGAGCGCGGTTCTGCACTGTACAGTACACATCAGCTTTCCCCCGTGCAGCAAAGTGCTCGTCTTATACCGGCAATATTTCATCCATTGAACCCCATGTGTATCGCTAGAGTGAAATAACAGGATAGCTAGGGGGCGAGAAGGCAGTCTAGTGCCGGTATCAAATGACCATGTCTGGCCCTCTTAAAACAATGAGCTGTTTATGGTCAATTCTAGCCCAGCTAAAGTACTTCTGACTGCTGCCTTCTCCTCAGGGGTGTCGCACCAACATTCTGGGCCCTGGGTACAATGATTCTCACTGCGTTATTTTGTGCTTTAACTGCTGAAAAATAGCAGATATACAAGCTCACAGCGCGGCACCGAGTGCCGCGCTGCGAGCTTGTAGATCTGCTATTTTTGAAAAATCGTGTTTTTTCTTTTTTTTTTTAAACCTACGTTTCTATGTCAGTGGAACCCCCAAAATGATATGTATTTGGTCACGGAAACCCTCTCAAAATATTTAGTTCCAGGGACCCCCCAGAAGCAAGATTTGAGTTACAAATGTTCGCTTAAAAATACACATATTCAAAGATTTGCACACACATTTTCACGACTTTTTCAAAAATAGCAGATCTACAAGCTCGCAGCGCGGCACTCGGTGCCGCGCTGTGAGCTTGTATATCTGCTATTTTTGAGCGGTGGTCACACCGTCTCCATAGCGTGGCCGTGTGTGTAGGTATGTATGTTTGTTTGTTTGTTTGTATGTATGTATGTATGTATGTATGTATGTGGGTGGGTGGGTCTGTATGTAGCCTCAAGCCTGTGGTGTAGTACCTTTTCTGACCACACATGTTAAGGGAGGGGCGCTGTTGTTCAGGCCAGGCCAGAACAGGCAAGGCACACTCACACTCACACACGCACGCACGCACGCACGCACACACACACACACACACACACGCGCGCACAGACTCCACCGCTCAGTTCACACGGGTGTGATTTTTCAACATAATTAAGGCCCCTCCACCTTGGGCCCTAGTAACTCAGTCCCACATTTCCCCCCCCATGGTGACGTCCCTGCTTCTCCTGAAACCCCACACTGCTCCGAGCATCCGAGAGAGAAAGGAGTCTCACAAGATCCCAGAGTCATTACAGATAGGACATATAGATGTACATCCTCACTGTACACACTGTGGCCCAGTGGAACATAAAGCACATAAAACACACGGCAATGTATGTGGGCCATCTTCTTTTATGGCTAGAAAATGACTGTAACGTGGAATGACAACACCCTCGTTTGCCATTGATTACAGTTCCCCCCATTCAAGAAACGTGCCAGCTCCAAGCACTGACAGTATTATCTTTATCCATTCAAAAAATATCTAATAGTGTACATAATGTTACCAAATGAACCCTGAAGGGTCCATTTGGCTACATTTCTACACCCTCGGTGTTACAAATGGATCGAGGTGGTGCCGTAGTTTTGCGCGTCTTCTGTTTTGTATGTGTCTATGGAGTTAACATTACTCTAACAGACCCCCAGGTGTGGTTATAATATGCAAATATGTCTTCCCTGTGTATTGGTTTCTTCCTGAAAGCTGAAAGCCCCAGAATCAAAAGGCCCAATTGAAATACACAGCTTTGATGAAATCATCCCCTCCACCTTTTCACCATCCAGCAACATCTGTGGGTGTGGCTAACTTCAGCTGGGTCACCATCCAACCAAAAACCAGGTAGGCCTATACATAATGAACAGGTGGGTGTGGCTACATAAAAATGTAAAAAGAAAAAAAGAAATAAACATTTTCTGTACACTTTTCTGAAGAAAAAAATCTTCCTCCAAGTATAATCACAATACCTGATGATCATGGGGAAATCACGGCACCCCCTCCTTAACATTGAGGATTTTACTGTTTAAAGGGACATGAAAACCCAAATCACTTTTTCTATAAATATATCAATGAGTCACTTGTGATAGGGAGCAATAATATGGTTCAATGTGCCCATAGACTTGTGGAATCAGAGCTTTCTGCTGTTTTTGTAGCTATTTCTGTGTACTTCCAGTTTCTGGGTAGAAAATAAATATTTGGCGACACTCATTACATATTTCCTAAAGTCCTATGACGTCTATCTACTCTATCACATCTGACATCAGTATATGGGCATTCCCATATGAAGTCCTGTTAGATATGGGCTTAATATTGATGACATCAGGGATCTCCATATATGGGCAAATTGGGCATAAAAGGGATTCTGTTAGAGTCGTTTCCATGACATCACAAGCTACAATCCCTTTTATTCCCATACGTGGAGATCCCTGTCTGAACCAGCCACACCACCGTGATGTCAGCTGTTTATGCCCATATATGGAGATCCCTGCACTGAGTATCTGACATCACTGTGATGTCACCTGTGATGTCACAGTTGTGTGTCAGGGGAACCACAGTGTCAGGCGTTATCCCTGCTCTGAGTATCTGACATCACTGTGATGTCACAGTGATGTGTCAGGGGAACCACAGTGTCAGGCGTTACCCGTCCAGACGGATACGGTCAAGATCAGAGGTGTAATTTGACCAATATCTAGGGTGTTGCAAGGAATGGAGTAATGTTCGGGTTTTATCCGGTTTTGGGTGATTTGCATTACAGTTTCGGGTGTTTATTCCACACACAACAGTCTAACAATGAGCTAAGGTAGCTGTATAGTTAGGCTACTATTTAGCAAGCAGCGAAACACACACACACACACACACACACACATGCACACACACACACACACACACACACACACACACACACACACACACACACACACACACACACACTTTTATTTTTCTATTAGGCTATGTACAAACAATACTCCACAGGTTATGTAGCCTAATGAATGCGCCAGTATGAATAAGAGAGTGAACTTAATCAATGACAGTGACGGTTCTGACAGTAAACTGCGACCTACGGTCACAATAAGTGCCTTGGCTTGGAGGGGCCATGGTTACGTCCAGTATGTTCCTAGGATGAGATATGGGGTCGAGATCAAAGCCAAGGCCCTGTCATCTCTGCTTTCATTTCAGGGGTCCAGAGGAGCCTAATTGTCAATAAGGAGCAGCTGTATTGACACCTGTGATACCGTGCTGTTAGCCACAGACCGCCGGCCTCTCACACAGCCCACTGGAGAAAGCCACGACCGCGGCTGTCTCCGGGAGCGACTGGGCACGCCAATATTAACCCATTTAGGGCCTAGAATTATTGAATGCTTTAACTAGTGAAAAATAGCAGATCTACAAGTCGCTGTGCCGCGAGCTTGTAGATCTGCTATTATTGAAAACCTCGTGAAAATGTGTGCAGATCTTTGAATATATGTATTTTTAAAGCGAACGTTTGTAACTCAAATTTTGCTTCTGGGTGGTTCCTGGAACTAGATATTTTGAGATGGGGGTCCGCGGCCAAATACATATCATTTTGGGGGTCCTTCACATGAAAATGTTTGAGAACCACTGACATAGTAGTCTCTCAAGAACAGACTAACTGAGCTACATTTAAGTGAAAAGGACCTTTTCTTTGACGATGGCTGGCCAGATTGCTGACATAGAAACATAGGTTTTTAAAAAAATCTTAGAAGGATTCAAAATACACTTCAAATTTTCACGATTTTTCAAAAATAGCAGATCTACAAGCTCGCAGCGCGGCACTCGGTGCTGCGCTGTGAGCTTGTATATCTGCTATTTTTTCAATAGATAAAGCATAAAATAATGATACACAATATAGTGTACCCGTTCTGAATGAGTTAAAAAGGTCACGAATTATGAAAGGCCTTCGACATCAAAGCGCTGATCAATGGTTTCCATAGGGCACCGCGTGCAGCTTTGAGGATCGATTCTATAGGAGATATTGTTACCCGTGATCTGCGGAGTTTACCGCCAGGACCGTATGTGTCAAAAGGGAGGATGCGTGCTCAAAGGGGGGCGTCCGGATCGGAGAGAAAACGGCATTTCCATCGGATTTGCGTCAATCAGGCGGCGCGGTTGGACAGTGATATGAGACCCCGTTGACCCAAGCAGTCCGCCACGCGCCTGTCAGTGTGAGACAGGTTTAAAGTGCAGACCAGAGTGGGGAAGATTATATTATGTTGAATGGCCTTCGTGCTGGTCAGCAGCATCAAGCGGCCTCTCTGCGCCGAGAGCATTTTATTATGGACAGCCGGACGATGGATATGGAAATGGTGCCAGGCCTGGAAAATGGATGGATGTATGGGATTGTGATGAGATGATCTAGCCCACGAAGACCTGGAATTATTTTATGCTTTAGCTATTGAAAAATAGCAGATATACAAGCTCACAGCGCAGCACCGAGTGCCGCGCTGCAAACTTGTAGATCAGCTATTTTTGAAAATTGTTTGCAAAACTTTGAATATATATATATTTTTAAAGCAAACATTTGTAACTTAAATATTTGCTTCCGGGGGCGTCCCTGATACATAATATTATCAGATGGGGGTCTTCGGCCAATTACAAATAATAATTCTAGGGGTCCGTGACATGTAAAGGTTCGAGAACCACTGACATAGAAACATGCGTTTTAAAAAAAACCTTAGAAGGATTTTAGAAGACACTTATAGAATCGGGTCAATATATTCAAAGACTCTCTCAAAAATGTCGTGATTTTCCCAAAGAAAATAGCAGATCTACAAGCTCGCAGCGCGGCACTCTGTGCCGCGCTGTGAGCTTGTATATCTGCTATTTTTTGATAGTTAAAAACATGAAACAATGGTTGCGTTCCCGGCCCTGAAGGGCTAGACAGGTGTACCCGGGGGGGGTGGAGTACATTAGTGTACATCAGCGGCAGAGTGGGAGAGCTGGTTGTGTGCAGTAGGGCCCCCCACGCCACGCCGTTACGTCCATATGAACACTCTCCAGAGCCAGAGAGAGAGGATGACTTAGGAAGCCCGGGATCTCTTCCAAGAAGAGGGAAACGCATCACTTCCATAATATATTGAGAGTATAAATAATATCAAAAAATAAGTAGCCTCGTGTCTGCTGCATTATGGATGCTTCACAGCTTGACCTGGATAACAAATGCAAAAAGGCTGTTCACAGACACACACACAGACACACACACAAACAGACACACACACGCACACACACCTCCCGGCATGTCCATTATATGGATTTCCAACAAGAGGCGTTTGGCTGCCAAAAAGCAGCACACAAATAACACGCAACTTCACCCTCCCACACACACACACACGCGCACACACATTCATGCATCATATAGACATATTATGCACAGTGGTGGAAAAAGTACTCGAATGTTTTACTTATAGAATATAGAAGTACGGTACTCTGTTACAAGTAGAAGTACGGAATTCAAAATTGACTTGAGTAAAAGTGTAAAAGTATTGGCAGTATTGGCAAGTACTTAAAGTAGCAAAAGTAAAAGTACAAAATGTTTGAAAATAGCAGATCTATAAGCTCACAACGCGTCGCATCGTAATGCGTTGTGAGCTTGTAGATCGGCTATTTTCAAACAGCCAAGGTATGAAACATACATAAAAGTGATGTATGTTTTATAATATTATAATGTATAACTGCAAAGTAACTAGTAACTAAGTTTTCAAATATTTGTAGTGGAGTAAAAGTACAATATTTGGATCTGAGATGTAGTTAAGTAGAAGTAAAATCATTGGAATTTGGAAATACTCAAGTAAAGTACAAATACCTCAAAACTGTGCTTAAGTACAGTACTGTAAGTAAAACTACTTAGTTACTTTACACCACTGATTATGCACACGAACACCCGCACACCAGACACACACATCTTCCACCACTCCTCTGATTCTGATGATGTATTTTTGACCACCGTCGCCGTCTTTACAGAGACAGGCGAAGAAACAGTACGAAAATGTCTGTGGTGGGGGGGGTATGGTAAATAAATAACTCCAAGTCCAACCATATCTTTTCATTGTGCTGTATATGTTGACGCTGGCAGGAGCTGTGGGTGCAAATAAGCAAATAAATAAATAACACACATCCTCGTTCAGTCTGGTGACCAGTCTGTTGCATCATCACAGTACCACATGCACGGACATGCACTCACGCAAGCGTGTGTGAGTGCACACACACACACACACACACACACACACACACACACACACACACACACACACAGGCACACGCACATATGGATCCGTATACTCCCACTCGGCTTGCCTCATGAATTCAGAATAAAGACCTATTAGGTTCTAATTCTTTTTCTTTCAGGTTTACAATTATTTTTCTTTCAGGTTTACCTTCCTACCTATGTTTTCCACTCTCGCAGTATAGTTTAATACTCTTGCTGGTTATGGATGGAAATGTAAAGTGTGCGTTGCATTTTAATGTAAAATGATACATTTGATTACCTTGACAACCAAACGCTATTACCAAACGGCAAGATGGAAAAGCGCTTTTTTTGATAAATGACAGCGTGCTCATAAATAAATAAACAAGACTGATGATGTGGAATAAATCCAATTCACCATGCAGGAAGATAATCAATACATTAACCTGGGATGGCGTGCTAAAGCACCTTTAGTCGACACTATGCGCTTGTTGGCTTTAATTGCAGCTGTGCTAGATGCAGAGGCAGTGGGCAGACAATTGATAGTGGCCATTAGCAAATGATTAGGTGGACAGAGATGAACTATATGCCATTGATTGGCCGGGCTTACATTTCCGACTTTTGCCGGAGAATGAATAAATTCACCTTCCGAATCCATAATGCATGACTTTATATTCATAATTTCCACAAGAGAGGATTCTTGGCTCCCCGTGTTCCAGAGTGTACAGAGAGCAGGGGCGTCACTAGGGGGGGGAAAGTGGGACTGAGTTACTAGGGCCCAAGGTGGAGGGGCCTGGAATTATTTTATACTTTAGCTATTGAACAATAGCAGATCTACAAGCTCGCAGCGCAGCACTCGGTGCCGCACTGTGAGCTTGTATATCTGCTATTTTTCAATAGTTAAAGCACAAAATAAAGCGTAATAATGCGTTCCCAGTTCCCACTATGAAGAACATTCATGGGGGGGCCCGCAGTGAATCCTTGTACCCGGGGCCCAGAATTCGGTGCGACACCCCTGACAGAGAGGCTGCCAGCTTGATGCTCAAGTCAGCCCGTCCACCGCGTCTGCTTCGTGCCAAATCATAGCTGTTTATTCAACCAAACACGACATTATAAAAATCTATTGCTGTGAAGATTTATAATGAGACTGAGGGGAGAAAAGGGGGGAGAAAACCTCGGGCCTCCGTTTCACACTGCATTCCAGACATAGCCCACCGAAAGACCGCTTCATATCAAAGCAGCTTCCTTATCATTTCCAATTATTGGGAAATATTGTCACTTGAGCCATCTGAACCGCCAAGTCTAATTTGTTTACTTCAAGTGTCCTGGGAAGTCCCTTTAATGTCTGAAATGAGATCCAGTCTCTGTGGATTGTCTCTCTCTCTCTCTCTATACCCTGAAAACAAAATGACACATCCTAACTTTTCAACAACAGACACATGGCACTCTGCTTCTCACAGGATGTTTAGAGAGCTCATAAAAACACTGCCACTCTGTGGCTATTTTTCAGGTCAGTCAAAAAAAAAAGTTTGTCAAATGTTTCCTTTGCTGTTATTTTTCTTTGTTTTACCACATCAAACAGGGAGTGGTTCACTTAAAGCATGAGTCTTCAACAGGGGGTCCAGAACCCCTAGGGGGTCCTCAGAGTTACTACAGGGCGTCCTCCAAATCTTTGTGTGATAGAAACTTTTTTCTCCTTTTTTATATCAACCACTTGAACCCTAGCAGATCTATAAGCTCGATCAACGCCTCGCGCCTCGAGGTGTTGTGAGCTTGTAGATCGGCTATTTTCAGCAAAGAGCTTTGGTGTAGAGGGGAAAAAGAACAGACTAAGTACAGAGTGAAAGGTCAAGTTTATTAAGTATTGACGGTTGAAGTGGTTAAATATCTGAAAACACAAATTGACACGAATCCAAAATACACTGATGATTGTGCTGTCAAAAGACAAAACTACTGTATATGGAATCTATTAAACAGGTTGTGCAGGGGTCCTTGCTTCATCTCTCTCTCAACTAAGGGGTCCTTTGCCTGAAAACGTTGAAGACCCCTGTTTTACCACGCGAGGTCTCAATCAAACAACGAGTGGTGGTTCACTTAAAAAGAGAACAATGGTCGATGTTGAAGGTGACTGAATTACTAGTGTGCCTGTGTGTTCACCTTCAGATTTCCTGACATTTTAAGTCACCGTGGAGCCGGGCCTGGTTGTTTGTCCATGTTGCAGGGCACATGGCGAGCAATAATCCAATAGAAGGGAACTGGGCGTATGGTGTCCTCAAACCTAATTTGGCCGCTTGCAGCTCTGACCCCTTGACCCTTGACATTCCAACCCGGCTGGCGAGGGGTTCCGAAATCATTTATTTACTTTGTCAGACATAAGCCAGACAAGGGGATTTCTGCCATCGGGAAAGAATCTCTGGACACAAATAGAAAGCTAGATTAAAATGTAAACAGCTTAGGCCTTCCCATAAGTGACCCTGCAATGAGTCTACCTTTTGAAAAATGAGCGTTCTCTACCGGAAAACAAAGACAAAAAACAAACAAACAACCCGTCTTCGCCTGTTAAATCAGTCACGTTGTTGATTTCCAATCAGTGAGATCAATTGTATCAATTATTTAGACAATAACTTATGGTAATGGCAAATGGACATCGATAAGCATTGTTCAACTGCAGAGGAGTTCTAGCCTGTGGAGACTAATATACATATCAATACCTGAGTCATTGCTCTCCACATGTTCACAGAAATCTGTTGTGTTCTACAAATGACATTAATGGAGGATCATTCTGGGGTCAGGGGTGAAAGGGAAAGGGCAGAACCTGAGAGAGCCCTTATTACAGACCTTAATGACAAAAGCAGAACGCAGTGGGTGACCCTCTCTCCCTCCCTTCATCCCTCCTTCTCTCTCTCTGTCTCTCTCTGTCTGTCTGACTCTTTCTCTTTCACTGTCTTCACGGCTCCTTTGGCGTTAGTAAGCGGTGCTTTCTAACCATGCCTCGAGAGGATTATGCAACGGTGGCCGGGGCCACATATCTTCATCCTAGGCTGCACCGCGTGCCCCTTTACACCGAATTCTCAAGGCACACCCAGCATTAAAAATTAGTTTCCTGAGTTGACGGTGCCTCTATGCAAGCAATTCATCTCCGGCCTCCCGCGTTCCCCTGTAACCTCATCGCAGCGTGAGCCCTGTGTGCTCTCATAGCTCTCTAACTCTTGCTTGTTTTGCCCGGGCAGTCAGCTGCATGCCCACATGTACTGCTCAACTGCAGTTGGGCAAGACCTAACAAACCTCCCCCTACGCACGCACACACATGCACACACACACGCACACGCACACACACGCACGCACACGCACACGCACACACACACACACACACACACGCACATGCACGCATGCACGCACGCACACACACACACACACACACGCACACACCCACATAACCTTCCTCTCCCTCCTCACCCCCCTCTGCTGTCCTAAAATAGACCCATCGCTGGGCCTCCAAATGTTTGGCTGTTTCCTTCCTCTCATCCTCCCTCTCTCTCTCTCTCTCTCTCTCTCTCTCTCTCTCTCTCTCTCTCTCTCTCTGCACGCCTATTACAAGGCTACAGCTGCTTTCTAGCTGCCCACAGTTTCCATTGCTCATCACTGTTTAATTCTCAGGCCCCTTCTGGAGTCCATTAACAAGGCTAACTTCCCCAGATTTATCACCGCTCTGACCTGCGGCAGCCACGGCAAGCGGTGGGAGCGTGCTGAACGCTGAATGGGCTGTTCTGACCTTCTACACCCCGGACCCCACCGTACAGTGGTTTTGGGAGGGCAGTAGACAGGCCAAGGCATGAGAGATCTTTTTGTTCACAAAAAGTATATCTTTATGGAGATGTTTGATAAGTCCTGCTTTTTGTCACATCGTTTAACAACGTTGTCCAAGTGTTGAACGGGTGCGTGGCCCCGGGCGTTTGAAGAAGAATGGGCGTAGCCTTGGAGAATCAAGGCAGAAAAGCCTTTTGATTGAGTGTGCTCTCGCTGAGTGGGTAATGGGAAAGGTGCCATTCTTCGTTCATAGTTATAGTCATTTCCATAAAGTTAAAAGCTGCACTGTTTGCAACTCTTACCAAACAGTGATCGAATGATCAACACACATCCCCCATCCCATACATCCCATCCACTCCAGCCTCTCCTATCCCATCTAGTCTCTAGTCTGTTGGCAGTTGCCGGCGATGCCACATCTGATGCAGCTGCGGGAGAATGCACTCTGTCCTTCTGCAGAGTCTTCAAGTCTCTCAAGAACAGGAAGCTGTCATTTGCTCTTCAGACCAGAAGCATTCAACCAATCACAACACAGTGTTCGTGAAAATATATACAGCTAGATAAGCTTTGACTCATTTGGATTCAAGTATGACTTACATGTATTTACACAACTGCAAAGGCAAAAGAAAATTGGGGAAATTCACCCTTTGTCATGTCCCGCCCCCTCTTCGCAAAAAAGTCCTTACTCTCCATCCACTACCATTCAGTTGCTTCTTATTGTTATTTTGTGCATTCATTCAATTCTCATTTTAAACTTGGTTTCGGTAAAAATTAGCCTCTCAGGTGCAGTATAGTGACTGGCCATGTTTTTAAATGTTTTTATTCCTCAAAAAATTATGTTTTAGCTAATTCAACATAAAAAGGCGGAACCAGGGCGGGACAGGACAGAAAGAGTCTGCTGGTTGGTAGGGACCAATCAGAAGGCTGACAAAGGGTGAATTGCGTGGCATCCGCTTTATTTTCGACACTTTTTCAGAGACAGCAAGTACCACAGCCTTAGGCGGAAGAATTTGAAAACTATGGGAGCCAACATGTCTGTCTTGAGGACTAATCTCATCCCATCCCCACTTTCATTTGTGGATTCATGAGAGTTCTTAAGTTCATCACTCACATCCTATACTCAAAGTTTACCGAAGAGATAGTGATTCAAATCACATCATTATGGCGTGACCACACGTTGGCCAAAGTTTTAGCATTCCCCGCGCAGAGAGGAATCTGTCGACTATAAGTAATGCATACTGAATGAGCTGCCGCTGATGGTCAATAGATTTGCCACCCGACCTACACTGTTGTCTCTGTTTGTTTCCATTACAAGGTAATTCTTATCATGCATAATGCATTTCTAAAATCTCTCTGTCATTAATTCATCACAGGAAGAGCGAAGCCAAAAGATTGAGACAGACAGAGTGAGAGAGCGAAAGAAAGAGAGCGGCGGAGAGAGAGATTCACACCACGTAGCAAGATTATGCATCCTCAAAAAAGAAAAAAAAGAAAGCTCATTGGAGAGACAAAGAGTCTTGAGATGCAAGGCTATGGGTATTTTTGTTTCACATGATAGGCTTATTAATCACCGTAATGAATTGTGAGATGGTTAGCGGAACAGAGGAATCCAAGGTAAACAAATTCAGAAGATAAGCCCAGGGATAAGGCCTTCCTCTCTCCAAAGACAAACAAGGCAGAGAGAAAAAAGACTCAGAAGAGAGCAAGAAGAGAGAATACGAAAGAGGGAGAGCCGGGGCAACTTGACTTGGTGTCACAAATAGTCGTTGTCGGGCGTAAACCTCGTATCTCCAAGTTTCAAATGTGTAAGTAAAGCCCTGCTTCATCATACAAGGCCGTCGCACAAACGTAGTGAAAACAGCAGATCTACAAGCACACAACGCAAAGGTGCAAGGCGTTGTGTGCTTGTAGATCGAGCCAACTCTGCAGAAGTCTCTAGATGGGTGCTACACCAGAAAGTGTAGTGCTCAACATCAGCATGAGTACACATGTTACCAACAATAATCTGTATGCTGTAATATTAAGGGTGAGCGATAAAATAGCAGACAGGAGAATGAGACTTGCAGGACACTGCCAAAGACACCAGGAGCTGCCAGCCAGCAAACTGGTGCTGTGGGAACCAACACGTGGGCACTGGTCACAAGGACGTCCCACACTAACATATGTGGATATACTCAAGAAAGACGCAGGAGCGCAAAGCACCAGCGAGCTGGCCGGATGTATGGAGAACCGGGATGACTGGAAGCGACGATGGAAAGCTCGTCTGAGGACGACCTAGAGAGAGAGATTTAAAATGATGAATGCAAAATGAACGGTCTTGGACATACAAGGTATTCACCCGACAACGACGAAATAGTGAATATCCTGCCATTCAGTTCCCCCTCCCATTGTTTGCTCCATCTTTATCGCCTTGTTGTTGGCGTGTTTGTTTGTTTATTTGTTTGTTTGTTCACTTATTCATTTGATGACTTGCTTTATAATATGGTAAAAAGCTAGTTGTGCAACTAAGTAATTACACTGTAATTGATGAGCTAATAGACATGTAAATTATGCAGTGGTGTGTCGGCAGCAGAGGGAGAGAGAGTGGAGTGTGCCATATAATTACAAACTCCAGCTGCCACGCTCCTGTACAGGAGTCATAAATTAAGCAAACAAAATTTGAATAAATAAGACTGTAACAATATTGCACTGCTGAGCCCTGTAGCTAACATTCTCTGCTTGGCTCCCTGTACAAGCTGGCATGCTCTGCTATCAAACTGTCCATCTGCATAAGGCCCTGCATTATCCAAACGCAGCTTAGTTGATAAAGCAGTGAGTTTTCATGGGTTAGAAGTTCAATTCCCAGCTGGGTCGCTAAAATGCACTCGCATTAAGGCAACTCCCTTTGGGGGCGAAAGGCATCTGTGAAATGGCAGGGATTTTATTGCTTCACCTACTGTACGAGCGGTGGTGTTTAAATCTCCTTTTCAATAGTTTTTGAGCACCCACTGTGTCTGTACCTGAATTGTATCTCTGTGGTGATTTAAATGCTATTAGCCTTTAATGGTCTGCCTTCATAACTTGCCATTACATAGTTCCCACACTGGATTTGGGATATAATGCTGAAGCAGCTTGAGCCATGTTTAAAGAAGCCACGGAATAATTATAGCAATTCATCTGAAGATTGTAAAAAAGAAAAAAGAAAAAAAAGTATTCCCAAATACAAAGACCTACAGTGTGTGGTTTTAATAGTTCAGGACTTTTAACTTTTTTCATTCTACTTTAAGACGTAGTGCAGGAAGAAACCTGTAACTCCAGTGGAGTTACACGCGCAATAGACTCCATGTCAACCAGTACCTTGTGTTTGTTTACCTTGATCACAGTACATTTGTAACCCACGGCCCCCAAAGGAGAGCCAGGGGTGCACTGTTCTCTGAAAAACAGCATTCACAACACTTAAAGCATCTTGGCCTGAACGCTTTAGCTATTGAAAAATAGCAGATATACAAGCTCGCAGCGCGGCACCGAGTGCCGCGCTGCGAGCTTGTAGATCTGCTATTTCTTTGAAAAATCGTGAACATTTGTGCAAGTCTTTGAATATTTTTGACCCGATTCTATTAAGTGTCTTCTAAATCCTTCTTCTAAATCAGTGGTTCTCAAACTTTTTCATGTCAAGGACCCCCAAAATTACATGTATGTATTTGGCCGTGGACCCCCATCTCAAAATACGTTGTTCCGGGGACCCAACAGAAGCAAATATTTGAGTGACACATGTTCGCTTTTAAAAATATTCATTGAAAGACTTGCAAAACAAATGACGATTTTTCAAAAATGGCAGATCTACAAGCTCGCATAATTTATCTGCTATTTTTTCAATAGTTAAAGCATTAAATAATCCCAAGCCTAAATGGGTTAAACCACACAGTAAAACCCTCAGCGTTCTTCATTGTGACTCAGAGAGTGCACACGTTGTACACTCCCAGAGTTAAATCAAAGCTGCAATCCTGAACAATAACAAATAAAAGGTTATTTTAACCCATCTATATGGCATATTAATACACTTTAGTACATCTGCAGTGACTGGAAGTGGTCTCCCTATACACATATTGACCCTGGCGTCAGGTAAGACCAAAGGAATGGACAGTGTTATGCCCATAGACTCTACGGACCGTAAATGAAGCCTATTTTGCAGGAATTTCAAATTCGCCATCTTTCTTCATCTGGTCCTGAAATGCGGCACGGATATAAATGCTATTGGTTGGGACAGAGCCAGTGTTGTTTTTGACAGCAAATTTTGATTTAGTTTTAGTCATAGTCTTTTGAATAAAATCTCATTTAGTTTTAGTCATAATTTAGTCTCCTGAAAGGTTTTAGTTTTAGTCTAGTTTTAGTTGACTAAATATCATAAGATTTTAGTCAACTAAATGTACAGTTGATTTAGTCGACTAAAATGTATTTTGGCAGGCCTTGATGGCATTGTAATGACTGATTTTACACTTGGTTGCGTGCTGAAAATAGCCGATCTACAAGCTCACAACGCGTCGCGCTGCGACGTGTTGTGAGCTTGTAGATCCGCTATTTTCAGCATGCAACACCGGAGAGCAACCAAACCAAACATTTTAGTATAGTTTTTATTTTGTTGACGAAATTGACAATATATTTAGTCTTAGTTTTAGTCATCCCAGCTTAGATTTTATTTCGTTTTTATTTCGTTTTCGTCAGTGAAAAAACGCAGTCGACACAATTTTCGTCATAGTTTTAGTCGACAAAATCAACACTGGACAGAGCGGGGGGTTGGGCCAATAAATGCAATTGGTTGGGAGCTTGTCTATCAAGCTAGCCACGACCCTCCTACAGCATACCCTACTTTATCATCACTTTTAAATGGGACCATAATTGAACATATCATAGTGATTGAAAGAAGACTTAAACTATCGACTGGAAGCATAAAGTGTTTATGATTAATGTGTATTAATATAATAGAATCAAGTTTAAAGTTCTGCAAAAACTGAATAAAGAGTGTTTCTGACACTGGGGAAACAGCAAAACTAGTGGCCATTCATATGAACTGTCACTCCCTATATGGCCTCAACTTCCAAGCTGGATGCTAGCCCCTTGGGTAAGACCACTGGTTGACAAGTAGCACTGCCAAGCTCTCATAAGTGCAACATCTCCACATGGCCACCTGGGGATTCTGTCTTGGTAGGTAGGTCGGTACTGTAGGTAACAAGACATAAAAGTTACGGATGGCTGTGCAGACAGGCTCCATCGGTGGCAGAGAGAACGGAGCGGCACCACAATAGCCCTGGCATAAGTGGAGCCATTGGTACAGGCTGACAGCTTGTACAGCCCACATGCGATATGCTAGTACTGTCCCAGACCTCTGCTGTTCTCCTGGAGGTAATTACAGTGGTTAATCTTTTGCCTCCCCCCCTGTCTCCTGTCTCCTGCCTGCCGTCTCTACCTACCTTATTAGTCCTCCCCTGCCCACCTGAGATTTTTGTCTTCTTCCTGTCCTGATATTTTCCCCCCTCAGTGCGGCAAAGTAGTCCAATCAGAGTTGCCATTGTTTATTGTGATAAGTTGGGATAATGAACAAATGACCTGCCACCTGGAGCACTTAGAGGCTGGTGTTAAACTTGGGTTATAAAAACCTCTTCCAGTTCTATTGATTTACTGGCAACATTTGATTGTACCCCCGGGGCAGGGGGGCCTGCAAGGCTGCACAGAGCTCTTACTATTTTACAGTCCTTATTACACCAAACAAATAAATCTCCTGACCATTAATTCACTGCCGGTGCCCTCACGCTGCTGACTGATAGGCCAAAAAACGCAGAGCGGATTCAGGCTGCCTCGGCCGGGCTGACCCTCGCCAGATAACTAGCTAGTTAGAGGCATTCCATTTCTCCCTCTCCATATTGGATTAGCAGACCACAGACAACTTAGGAAGACTTTATGATCGCTCGGGACAAATGCATGAGGAAATGATTTTAGTTGGTCTATCCTTCTTTCTTTTTCTTTTTTTTTGTTGGAAGCGATGGTCATTATTTCAATATCCTGTGAGGCTGTTTTACGATGCCCCTGCGGTGCACTCTGGCTGGGGCTCCTCCATTCAGGGAAGTGGGACATTGCACCTCATATTTAGGAGAAGTCAACCCCGGGCATAACAAGGGGGCGTGGGGGGAGTGAGGCCAGTTTGATTTTTACAAGGGTAGCTGACTGTAAACACTCACAGGACTTGACACATGGTACTGAGAACGGTGTTGCACTGGACTCTGACCGAAGCCTAAATCATCTATACGTTCGGCCTGGCTGGTCATTTGAGAGCGAGAGCAATCCCCTTGTAAAATGTTAATGAGGGCCCTACGTCCCATGAAACCCGCCGCAGCAATTGACGAGTCTAACATTAGCGTTTGTCGGGGCAAGCGGTTTGATGAGAATGTCACCTCCTCTGCTATAGGGAATTAAAAAAATACGAAATAATAATAAGCTGTACACACTGCAGCCTGTAGGGCTATTGTTAAACAGTTGAGGATCAATTATTCATAGCAATAGACGCAAATATTGTGCACTCTTGCACAAACGTATATCACACACTCACACTACAGGATATGCACACAATCAACACACACACACACACACACACACACACACACACACACACACACACACACACACACACACACACACACACACACGCATGCACACACACGCACACGCACACACACACACAGACACACACACACACACACACACACACACACGCAGATTACACAGACATACATTTATCCCAATCGCGCTCCCTTTGGAACCCAATATTGCCGTATACAGAACAAGCCGGAGTCATTAACGGACTGCCTTCAACACCAGGAGATGAAAGATTCACTGATTAGTCCCTGCCAGCGTGTTTACTGTGCTTTGAATCACTACCATACCGCTCTCCTGCACACTTATGTAACGTAATGTAGGTTCAAATAGGCTCTCTATCCAGCCCACTGTGTCTCCCTGCGGATACCGGGGCATAATTGTCATCATATGTGTCCCAATCTCCCCAGGAGCCAGTCATTGCAATTTTTTTCATTTTCATTTTTTCATTTCATTTGAAAGCTGGGGATCATAGCTACAAAATGATATATTGGTTGTGGAGATTGACCCAACAGTTTTGAAGATATGGCTTATAGAATGATGCCATGCTGAAATAGTACTTTTGAGATATTCAAGTTTTAAATAAATTTCTAACCTGCAATGACCTGACTCCGCCACATGGGGAGCAATCTTCAATTCAATCTTCAATTCAAAGAAGCTTTATTGGCATGAGAACACAAACGTTTACACAGCGGTGGAAAAAGTACCAACATTTTATAATAAAGTAAAGTATCAATTCTGCAATGTAGAATCACTCTGTTACAAGTAAAAGTCCAGAATAAAAAATGTACTTGAGTAAAAGTACAAAAGTATTGGTATCCAAATGTACTTAAAGTACCAAAAGTAAAAGTACAAAATGTTTGAAAATAGCAGATCTACAAGCTCACAACGCGTCGCACCGCAATGCGTTGTGAGCTTGTAGATCGTCTATTTTCAAATAGCCTTGGTATAACATAGGGCTAAAGTGGTTTATGTATGTTTTAAACTTTAGTTATTGCTCTCTAAAAAGATAATGCCACAACAGCATCTCAAGCATTATTGGGCTAAATGTAAAGACGCTACAGTGCGCCAACCGTGAAGCAGTTTAACCAATTTGCTACATACGTCTACACAAACGGTCAGATTACAAAGATAAATTGCTTAGTGAAGGCTCACAGATGTCACCATAGGGTACGCTCCAGCAGAATGTCCCGTAATGATCGTATTATTTAATGAGGAGCATTTTAATCCGATCGGTCGTCGTTTCCTTAAAAAGGTATTAATGTATCTAAGTGCAGTACACCTCGCAACCGATGGGGTCGCATGGCTGAAAAACAACAGAAAATGGTATCTGATCGGATTAAAATGCAGTTTATTAAACAATACGAAAGATACGGGTAATTCTGCTTGAGCGTACCATACTGTGACATCTGTGAGACTTCAGTAAGCACGTTATCTTTGAAATATGAAGGTTTTTGTAGACGTACGTAGCAAATAGGATTAACTGCTCAACACGAGGTTGAAGTGAACCTATTACGTGTGCAACAGGGCTAACTGTGCTAAATGTAGCATAATCAGTGTTTGTGTAACTTCAGCCAGAAGGATTATTTGACCTGATAATAAAACACAATCTACAGGCTTAACCGCCTCGCGTTGTGAGCTTGTAGAAGAGAGCAACAATAGAGTTGGGTCACGTTTTATTTGTTTATAGCCTGCAGCTAGCGCTGCAGCTAGCGCTAGCTAACGCTAGCTAGCGTTAGCCGTTAGCCACTCATAGCCAGTCAACCAGAATAGTCTACTCTAAAGTCAACTTTCCGACGGCGAGTGAACGATTGCATTCCATCCATGTTTTCTTGGCTGTCAATTTATTGTCCAAAAAAACAAACACCCTGAACGTTAGAATTAGATAGTTTAGGACGACACTGATCTATTCAATGCTAAGCTAACTCAGTGACAAAGGAAGCTTCCGCACCGGAGCATACGTCACAGACGTCTCCAGGCCGCTCCAGGATCATTTCACCAGCGTAGAAGAAGAAACAGCGGAAGTCAAGAACGGCGGAAGAATAATAAATAATAATACACAAAATCATACATTACGTGGTTAATAATTGTTCATTTGGAACACACGTGGCATTAAATTAATGGGATAAATACTGTGGGTTGCTTCGCTAAGTAATGGAGTCCCGATATTACCGCATTTGGCTACAAACGGCTAACAAAGGCTGGCTAGTTAGCATTTTAGCTAATATAAACTGGGAGGACTAACAGAATTATGTACCGATCTCTCACATTAATTAAAAAAAGTCTTATTTACATGCAGAGTTAAGCTCTGGCGTTTAAGTGAAATGTAGCCTAGATATTATGAGATGCTGTTGTGGCATAAAAAAAAAAAGAGCAAAAAAAAAAAAAAAAATCATTTTGGCTACAGGGAATAATGACAGTCCCCGAGATGACTAGCTGCTGGGGGTGCTGGGACACATATGTGTGGCCTCGTGCACACGGACAGCTTCACACGCTGACACATGCGTGTGCACATACACACACACACACACACGCTCACATTGGAACGCACACGCACGTATGCGTGTCACACAAACAATAACACACAGTCCCAATTGGTGATCTTCAGAAAGTGAAGTCAACGGCAGAGGAACGACTGAACGGGGCCAAAACTGTGATAACCTCAATGACTGGTTTCGATTAGCTTGGTTTAGCGCACGCACACACGCTCGCACACACACAAACACACACACGCTCGCGCACACATCGCGCACACATCGCGCGCGCACCCACACACACACACACACAACACACACACACACACACACACACACACACACACACACACACACACACACACACACACACACACACACACACACACACACACACACACACACACACACACGTGTGCATGCCTGTTCTCAGAAGTCTGTTCTGGTGTGATGTCTCCATCAACCAGGGTGGGGCCCTTCGTGGTGGAGAGGAGACAGACATGCTTATTTCTCATGCAGGCCTGTAAAGCCTGATTTACACTTACATTATAGTTGTGCACCAGTGTCACATGCTGAAAATAGCTGAACTAAAAAGCTCACAATGCCTTGCAACGTGAAGCATTGTGAGCTGGTAGATCTGGTAGATCTGCTATTTTCTGCGCGCGACCCAAACGCACAGCTAATAAAGGGGCTTTTGCTGGCCACATCATGGGGATAGTTTATTAGTACAAAGGGGCTTTGAACATCCTGTGTGAGCTCTAAGTGCCTTGCCTTAACCTTGCCTTAATTACGTTTTGTCTATTGTAAAATGTGTCCTGCCTTGCCTAAATCAACTTTAAATGATTTCAAATGGGTTAACAGTATGTGATCAATTAGATCATTGTTCCCAAACTTTTTTTAGCCTGTGACCCAAAAGAGAAATTAGACATTTGCCCGGAACACAAACTAGTGAAAACAGCAGATCTAAAAGCTCACAACACGTCGCTTCGCGCCGTGTTGTGGGCTTGTAGATCGGATATTTTCACTAAACATTTGTTTTCTAATTTATGGAATTTCTTAAAATGTTCTTTTATTTCTTCATGAAATTACTGAAAACAATCATTGAATACGTTTTCTAATTCATGAGAATCTTTGCTTTTTAGAGAATGATTTTGAAAATGTTTTGAAAAAAATTAAATTAAATTAAGGGACTCATAAAAATGTGTCTGCGACCAACGAATTGGTCCCGACCCACTGTTTGGGAACCAGTGAATTATTGATAATGCACTAATAGGATATCTGTTCACAAGGTAATTGTTTATTCCCCAAAATCATGAAAGGCTGATTAGACCTTTGAGACCAATAAATAAGTCAATGTGTCCTAAGATGTAGTTACTGCTCTTTGGCCTTGTAGGGCAGCATAGCAGACACGTTCATGGTTCACAGTCAAATCCACACTGTTACGGTAACCATAAACTATGGAAAAACTGAAAATAGCTGATCTACAAGGTTACAACACAACCCCACGTGTTGTGAGCTTGTAGATCGTCTATTTTCGCTACCTGTCGTACCACAAATAGGGCTTAAGTGGCTATTTTAACCGAGAGTCTGTGTAAAAAGGTTTAAAGATGTATCCAAATGGATTTGGCAAAATATTATTTTGGCGGTACCTTGATGGCGTCATAATGCCTGATTTTACACTTCGAACTACTACAAACTACAAGCTCACAAGTCACAACGGGGCGCAGCACGACACGTTGTGAGCTTGTATGCGCCCTGTTGTGAGCTTGTACATCTGCTATTTTCAGTGTACAACACCCGGTCCCGGGCGCAACCAAACATAAAATGACTTGTCTTTTAGTTCTACTGGATCTCTTCTCCGCTAGTCCCTCCCTAACATTTTAGTTTAGTTTATATATATTATAGACAAAATGTCAATATATTTAGTCTTAAGCTCTGTCCAGACGGGCGAATTAGCGAAAGCGACGTGAATAAGCGAACCAAAAAGGCGAAGAATTCGCGATTCGCTTTTTTCCATACACACCAAAAAGCGACGCGAATATGCGTTTAATATTCGCTTAATTCGCTTAAACGAGGGGGTGATTATCTGCTTCTGGCGCATGCAGGAGAAAGGAGAAGAGAGGAGAGAGTAGAACGGAGAAACAAATAGTACACACGCTCCCTATTTGCGAGACAGTGCGCTCTTCATATTATATCGCATCTCTCTGAGTCTGCATGCATAGCAGTGCATTTGGCCAGAGAGCGAGAGGGGAAGCCAGGGGAGCAGAGCGTTCACCGTTCCTCCTCCGCCCGTGTCCCTGCATACTGGCAGGTCCCCGCAGCAGCTGGTGGAAAGTAACTAAAAGTACATTTACTTAAGTAGCCTGTACTTGTAGATGAGTCCAATTTCCAAATTCCTTCCACTCCACTACACTTTGGATCCTTTTGTATTTAATACCCAGCGATTTAAAACATTCGTCTTTTTGCAGTTATAAATTAGCCTAAAACATACCATGCTTTTACCAGTAATACATTCGAGTAGTTTTTACAAGCAGCCACGCTGCCACACAGAGAGAGACACGGAAAAGGAGAAAAACACTGTTCCCCTCGGCCTCAATGCAACATGCAAGGTCCCTCCACCATTCTCTCTCTCTCTCTCTTGAAATAGGGTAGAGTGAGCTTACTTTGATACAGAGAGAGAGAGGGATTCGCCTTTGAACGTTCGCTAAATTCGACACAAGGGCGAATAAAAAACAGACGCCATTTCGCTTTTTCGAAATTCGTGTTTGGTGTGGATGCTTCCATTGACTTTATAAGGTTTTTAAAAAAAGGCGAATTATACGCTAATTCGCTATTCGCCAATTCGCCCTCAGTATGTACGGACCTTAAATTTTATAGTCATCATAGCTTAGTAATTATTTTGTTTTCATCAGTAAAAAAAGGTAGTCGACGAATATTTTTCGTCATAGTTTTATTCAACAAAATCAACACTGCTGTGTAGTACCTGAGAGTTATTGAAGCCCAGGCATGTGCACACATAGACATCAAAGGAATCTTGAGCCATGCACTGCCCTTTTATCTATCTGTAAAAAGTGCCCTCTCCAGACCATGAATGCAGTTTTTAACTATGGTGAAAGAAATGCAAATGCCCTCTTTCCATGCCATATACCTGAAGGCAGCATTCAAGAGAATTACCTTGTCCAAACTCTCCTGAACTTGAACGCAGCATCTTATGTTGAAATAATTACCCTCTCTGTGTAGAAATCCATGCCGTTACACCACATCTCCAGTATTGACTTGATTATGCTTAGTTCACTGTGGTATCAAGCACTGCAAATAGCCAACCTCCGAGCTTGGAGGTCTGCTATTTTCAATATTTTCGCCAAAAGGCCCTTTTAGAAATGTCAGCCCCTGCCTCTCTAACATTCTCTGCACGTCCCTGTCAAGCCATTGATTCTTCTAGGACCCCCCCCCCCCCCCCCCGCGGCTAAACATACCCCATAAATATTCATACGGATACAGCACATGCCCGGTTATAATCAACGCTCAATCCAACAGCAATATTTTTAGCGAGCAATGACAACATGATCTATTCCTAACATTTCACGAGCTCCGACCAGATCAAAGGAGTCCCTTGTTCTTGTTGCTGCTCCCCATCTGGGAGGGCTGCCATTAAGATGTGCTTAGTCAGGCCACACTGGGAGTCCCTGGGATAAAAGATGGGGACCACCAGACACTATACAGCTAATCTGGGGAATCTGCTCTTAATCTGACGAGCCTCGTTGAATAATGAATATGTACATTACCACTGGGGGGAGGGGGAGGGGGGGGGGCACAGGGGGGATGGACAAGGATCACTTTTCATGTGGTCGGTAGACATGACAAGTCTGTTATCAGTGTCACTCCTAATGAGTTCTATCACAGGTGAGAGTACACTTTAGGATGACTGTATCCCTTAGGGTGTGGGTGTGTGGGTGTGTGTGTGGGTGTGTGTGTGTGTGTGTGTGTGTGTGTGTGTGTGTGTGTGTGTGTGTGCGTGCGTGCGTGCGTGCGCGCGCGCGTGCGTGCGTGCGTGCGTGCGTGCGTGCGTGTGTGTGTGTGTGTGTGCACAAGCGCGCCTGTGCACAGACTGCACACACACCAGTAACCAGAGGTGAAGAGTTCCTTCCTCCATTTGCCATTCTCTCCTTCAACTGGGCTAAGAACATGCTTTTGGATTATCTCGAGCGGAAAGGCAGCCATCTATCATGTTGGCAGGCAAAGGGCCTGATTTTTGGGAGAAGCTTCACTCCTTACCTACAGTGTGTGTGTGTGTGTGTGTGTGTGTGTGTGTGTGTGTGTGTGTGTGTGTGTGTGTGTGTGTGTGTGTGTGTGTGTGCGCGTGCGCGAGCGAGCGTGTGCGCGCGTGCGCGTAAAGTATGTGCCGTATGTTAGCGCACGCATCTTTCCTAGTTTTGTGAGGATTGTGTGTGGAGGTGGAAGATCAAGTTAATAATCACATTTAGCCAGTCCACACTTTTCAATGGGTTATTTTAGTTAGCCTTTGAAGAATTCTTTTTTGGGGTTACATTAGATGTGGTGTTGGTAAAGGTTCAGGTAACAGCTAACATTTTAAAAGGTAGGCCTACAGTATATACTGTAGTTGGTTAGGGTGTCTTTGGGTCAGTGTGTACATGCCACCAGTCTAATTGCCAAAACACAACAGTAAGATGAATGAATGAAATGATAAATTAATACAGGGGTCTTCAACGTTTTCAGTCCAAGGACCCCTTAGCTGAGAGAGAGAGATGAAGCAGGGACCCCCAGATTCCATATAGTTTCATCGTTTGACAGCACAATCATCAGTGTATTTGGGATTCATGTCAATTTGTGTTATCAGATATGTAACCACTTGAACCGTCAATACTTAATAAACTTGACCTTTCACTCTGTACTTAGTCTGCTCTGTTTCCCCTCTACACCAAAGCTCTTTGCCGAAAATAGACGATCTACAAGCTCGAGCTTGTAGATCTACTATTTTTGGCTAAGTTCTCAGAATATGGACGTTAGGGTTCAAGTGGTTAATATAAAAAAGGAGAAAAAAACATTCTATCACTCAAAGATTTGGAGGACCCCCTGTAGTAACTCTGAGGACCCCCTAGGTGTCCCAGACCCCCTGTTGAAGACCCCTGAATTAATACATGCAGGCGTCTGTCCAGCCTCGCTATTCAACAGCGACGCTAGTCAGCTTCTCTGTCCTGTCTCTGTCATTCTCTCCAGTGCGTTGCTTGACGTTGATCTCATGTGATTACTTATAAGTCAAAGTCATACTTGTATAGACCATTGGCTCCCTTTCCTTTTATTTTTCCCCCCTCTCAAATCTGCGCATCAAAACACACAAAACACAACGTGACACTGTAATCCCAAGTATTGACTGACACTTCCTTGAACCCAAGTACAGTGTGCACTGTCTCTTTGATGCAGTAGTTTCTGTCGTCCTTTCCCCCAACGGGTTCCCCATTCCATTTCCTACTGGGAGTAGTGGCTGGCTTTATCTTTCAACCTCGACATGCTACCTGTCACTGCACCCACACACACACACACACACACACACACACACACACACACACACACACACACACGTACAGCACATGTACACTACACACACACACGCACACACACACACACACACACACACACACACACACAGATCCCAGAGTGGTGCAAGAAGGCATGTGACATCTGTTCTCTCTCCGGTACGACTCCTCATGTCCTCGACCTCACCCGCACCGCTCCTGCACCTGGGAGGGCAGGGGGTGGGTGTGGGTGGGTGTAGCAGGAATGTGGAGGTGTGGGGGGGGAGAGAGAGAGTCAAGATAGAGTGGGGTGAAGGGTGTGTGTAGGTGGTGGGTGGTGATGGTGGGGGCAGCAGCAGAGTAAAGAAGCAATAGGGAGAGGGAGAGAGAAAGAGAGAGGAGAGCAGTGGACCAGAACATCAGTCAGGACCACCACCAACCAACCAACCCCCCTCCACACACACACACACTCTCTCCCCCCCATCACCTACTTTTCTCCGTGTGACCTTGACCTGAGTTGGGTAGTTCTTTGACAGCATAGGTCCTTGTTGACACGGGGTGATGTGACTGTGTTAGATGCACATAGCACGGGGACACATGCGGGCTACGGTGAGGTCAAAGGAAAGGAAAGAAGGACCAGCCACAGAGTGACACTTACTGTATATATCTGGTCACTTACTAGCTCTACACAGCAAAGACCTAAAACGCTAAATAGTCAGATAGATAATAAAATAGCTACCGGTACAGATGTGCCGTTTCAGAATTTCACACATCCTGCCATTGGCAAGAGAGTAGATTTTCTGGGGATTTGCAGAACATTGAGCTTGTAGATCAGCTATTTTTGCAATTTTTATGACCTTCTCTGACTTGGAATTTAAATCTACCTATGAAGGTGGATTCTAATTGGAGTCGTTTCTTGCCATTTGCGGGTTTCTGCAAAAATACACTCCATTCTCCATAAAAATGTGAAAGGAAAAACAGGGAAAGAAACCGTTAAAAAAATCCATTTGAAGTAAACACCGAAGAGTTCAAACGGCACAGCTGTACTCTATGCCATTAATGATAGAACATGCACATGACCATAATATAACCTTTCCAAATCATTTAATTTCCCAATAAAAACATATTGGGAAATTATGGAGAAAGTGACTATGAAAATCTCTTCCCTTTCGCAACTCAGCTGCCCTTTAGCAACCCAATTAAAACCCCAATTGCTGCACTGGAGCTGCTCAGCAGTCAGTCTCACAGCTAGACCAGATATGTGTCGTCTGGGGTGAAACTATTGGAAGGTTGATAAACACTCTCAACTCAACATCCCTATTCTGGGCATGTCATAGGCAGAACGTTTCCAAATACCGTATTTTCCGGACTATAAGGCGCACTTAAAAGCCTTTAATTTTCTCAAAAAACTACAGTGCGTCTTATAATCCAGTGCGCCTTATATATGGATCATTCATTGACATTGACATTCCCTTTAGCACAGCTCCATCTGTTGGATGCATAACGCAACGGTAGCGTCTATTATGTGCGCCTTATAGTCAGGTGCGCCTTATATATGAAAACAGTTTGAAAATAGACCATTCATTGACAGTGCGCCTTATAGTCAGGTGCGCCTTATAGTCCAGAAAATACTGTATGTCAATTTTTAATGTGTACTCAATAACTCATTGGCACTGGCTAAATAAAGGTAAAAGCAAAACTTTTACCTTACTTTTTTTAATCAGTTCAAATCTAATGTAACTAACCAGTGGTTTTAAAAAACAATTGTCCATGAGGACTTGACCAATGGGCAAGTCAACATCAGACTGGTCTCACAGCATACATTACCAGTATGCACACCGTTTGAGAACCACTAGATTAGGCAATTACATTTCCTTGTTGTATGCCATGGTTGCGACAGTCAGGTCTCAGTTACTGTGAAAACCTCCACCGGCTGTCTGTCAGTCAGTTAGTCCCTCATCTGTCCGTCACGTCACATCACGTCACGTCACGTCACGTCACGCCACGTCACACTTTTGGCCCTACTCTTATCTCTGGCACCGTTGCCCCCATCCATGCCAAACTTTGCACCCCCACTCCTTGGCTGGCAAACCACAACCTCTGCCCCTGATTTCTCACATTCCCCTCTTCTAGCGCCACCATGAGGTAGCTTTTTGCAGTCTATACATGTGACCTTGCGGTCGTTTATCTCCCGATTAGGGAGTCTTACTGGTGTACTTTAATGTAGACTAGTGCAGGGGTCTTCAACAGAGGACCCTTAGAGGGTCCTCAGGAGTTACTACTGTGGGGCCACCAAATCGTTGTGTGATAGGAACCTTTTTCTTTTACATGAACCACTTCAACCCTAGCATCCCTATTCTGGTGGGAGATTTCACCAAAAATATTTTTGGCAAAGAGATTTGGCGTAGAGCAGGGGTCGGGAACCTTTTTGACATGAAGTACCATGTTTTCATTTTCTTGATAGTCAGTGTGCCATATCAACAATACATTTAATTAATAATATTTCCAATAACCCACCCATCTCCCAGACTCCCTCCCCAGTCAGAGTTAGGAGTTTGAATGAATGTAGAATTATATGCTGGATGTAATTTGTATATAGATGTGAGCGGACCTAATTTAACCGACTAATCTTTTTTGAATATGTAATTTCAAAAGAAAAAAACTCTCTCTCAGTGATCACCCTCCCCTGTGCCAATGTTGGCACCCATGCCTAAGGTTGCCTACCCGGTGAAGAGGAGAAGAAAAAATAAGAGTAGAGCCAAAGGTCAAGTTTACGAAGTGGTTAACACATTGGACGCCAATATTAAATGCATTAAACTTACCGGTGCTCGTGCGTGTGTGTTGTGCTAGCGAACAGTGGTGTGCATGACATGTGATCTTTAGCGTGGTGAAGTAAAATCCCGACCGGGAGCGAAAATGACCGAAAATGAATGAAAGTCCCACAGCACTATAAGATGGTTCCTGTTTACAAAGGAGCGTCTATGGAGGTCAGAACCAGTGCAGTGAATCGAGCATAGAGCCACCGATCTGAATGAGGAAATGCACTCTGCCGGATCGGCCGCTAAGGTTGATGGGAAATGTAGTGTTTTTGCTCACCTGCCGCCAAAACAGTCCCTATTTGGCACCTGTTTACCTGGTAACCAAGGCAACCAGAAAACACATCTGGGGACATCTTAAGGATTTTATGGCGCTCATTGTGTTTAACATACACACATAAACAAGCATCCAACATATTAATTGAAAAGTCAAACAAACATTAATTTACACAACACTGATATGATAGTGATGTCAAACAAGCGTATGATGCTGTTGAAAAGCTTAATCTGCCATAGAATTCTATACAATGTGTAGTGGGGGTCCCTGCTTCATCTCTCTCTTAGCTAAGGGGTACTTGGCCTGAAAAACGCTGAGGACCCCTAGTCTAGTGTGTTCTGTCCTGTGCTGTCCTTATATGTGTCATTTCTCCACGATGTGAGAAGTACTTCTATAGCGGAGGCTGTGTCTGTTTAGCACATTGACTCAGCAGGGTCATGGACTGGCTGGCTAAGGCACAGCCTTATAACAGCCTTTTGAAATCATTAAGTAATGAAGTGGGTGCCAATCAAATATAAATGCATCCACAAGCCAGGACCCTTTTATGTTTCAAACCATAAATACTCTGCTTAGAGGCCTTGGATTTCCATCAGAGCTAATATATCAAAGGCGCTTCAAACATCTGTTATCATCCCCCACACCCCCCCAACCAAAAAGAAAGGTTCAGGAAGAGTGTGAGCCAATCGCACTGGCTGTACACCAAACATGGTTTCATAACCTGTGAGACGCAGTTATGTTTACTCTCTCCTCAATCCGATAAGTGATAATCAATTAATCTGCCCAATGACCCTGCATGGTCCACAGTCCTTGTGTTGTGATTGTGCTTGTGTAGTTGCTAACGGACGACCAAACACAGTGCTACACGCGTGCACATGTGAGGACAGACAGAACACACGCGTGAACACAGAAGAACACATGCAAATCAATGCAAACATCACACAAAACATAACGGCGAAATGACCATGTCCTCAGGTGCAAGCCTATAGCCAGCACTGACCTTGCAGAGGTGGAAAAAGTACTCACATTTTGTACTTACTGTAAGTTAAAGTATCAATACTGCACTGTAGATGTACTCCGTTACAAGTAAATGTCCAGAATTCAAAATGTACTTGAGTAAAAGTATGAAAGTATTGGCATCAAAATGCACTTAAAGTACCAAAAGTAAAAGTACAAAATGTTTGAAAATAGCAGATCTGCAAGCTCACAACGCGTCGCATTGCGACGCGTTGTGAGCTTGTAGATCGGCTACAGTAAAAGTGGAGTAAAAGTACAATATTTGGATTCGAGATGTAGTGGAGTAGAAGTAAAAGTGCTGGAAATTGTAAATACTCAAGTAAAGTACAAATAACTAAAAATTGTACTTAAAGGGGCACTCCACCACTTTTCAACCTCTGTTCATACAATTGGTCCTCACTCAAAAATAGCTTCTTTTTTTGGGGGGCTGTGGGCAGGTCAGAAACCTATCGTCTTGTGACATCATCGATTGCCAATCCAGCTTATAGAAACTGCAGGCTTTCTATTCCTGAAAAGTTGCAATTTTAAAGGGGAAGCCATTGTTCTCGCGATAATAAAAATCGAAATATTTTTTTCAAAAATATTGATTAAAATTATTTTTTAGAAAATGATGATGTCACAAGACGGTGGATTCTGAGCTTCCCACAGCTCTCCTAGGAGACTTTGACTGAGTAGAATTTTTTTTTGATATTTTATCATGAACATTAGTGAGGACCTATTATATGAAGACAGGTTGAAAAGTGGTGAACTACTCCTTTAAGTACATTACTTAAGTAAATGTACTTAGTTACTTTACACCACTGTGACCTTGACATGGATCTCCGTCCGTCCGTCCGTCCGTCCAACCGTCCGTCCGTCCGTCTGTCCATCCATCCATCTATCCTTCCCTCTCTCTCTCTCTCTCTCTCTCTCTCTCTCTCTCTCTCTCTCTCCTGGAGTGGCCCTGGCCTGCAGCTTACCGGGGGGCCTGGAGCCAACATACCATCCCAGACAGGCTCTAATCTGGGAGGCAAATGATAAGGCTGAGGTTTACAGGAGGGGCTTTAGACACTC
The DNA here is from genome assembly GCF_963921795.1 of Nannobrachium achirus. Classification (NCBI taxonomy): domain Eukaryota; kingdom Metazoa; phylum Chordata; class Actinopteri; order Myctophiformes; family Myctophidae; genus Nannobrachium; species Nannobrachium achirus. Next base: position 25,941,894 of record NC_137827.1, read on the forward strand.
ACCCAAAATTTGCATTTAAAGGCCCTCAGGTAATCTTTGGGCTTATTTAAATCTCAGCAAGACACTAGCAGGAGAGATGGAGGGGAGGGATACCGCACATCCACTACCAGCGCTTCTTTCCCATGGAAGACCAAATCCCTGCCATAAATGAACCTTAAGGTGGGTGGTTTGCCTCAACCTGCTCTCACAAGCAGCAGCCACTGTCTCTGTATTATCAGTGCCACATGAACCCCAGCATCCCTATTATGGGGGGCGAACATTTAGCGAAAATAGCAGATCTACAAGCTCAAAGCAACAAATTGTAAGCTTGTGGACAGGCTATTTTTGGCAAAAAGGGCCTGGTATAGACCCCGGGGGGTGTACAGTATATAGGGTTTAAACACCCTATGACATCAATGGTTACTTTTTTAGATCAAATATTTTTTGTGCTACTGTATATCGTTGTTGTCCGGCAGGAACCTCGTATCTCTAAGTTTCAAATTTGTACATTTTTTCGCAAAGCAAAGTCCTGCTTCATCATACAAGGCCGTCGCACAAATGTAGTGAAAACAGTAGTCACTAGTTTAAATCATTTTTAAAATGATAAATGCAAAATGAACGGTTTTGGACATACAAGGTTTCCACCCGACAACGACGATATGCAAATATATATATTTAGGCAGCTGGTAATGGTACAGTATTTTAAAACGTTGTGTGTTCCTGAAAAAGCACTGATGAGGCATCCTGCACATGGGGACACATCCTTTTTGCGTTGCCCCCGGGTGAAGCCTTTTATGGAGTCCCGTTGGCTACTGTAAATTAATGCAAATCAATATCTGTGACATCCTGCCCTATAGCGTACTGTTTTTATAGGAATCATGTGATACGTAGAATCAAATATCATGATGACTGTTAGTCATGTCATGAGGTCTTCAAGTAGTTCATTGACTGAGAATGTCTGTCCTTAAATCCAAATAAAACTGTTGCATGTGACAAGACAGTGTTTTATCGCCGTCAGTTGATTCTTCATAGCTATGAGTCAAACCGCCGGGATTGTTTGTTTATTTTTGGAACACAGTTCTTATTTGACGCGATATTAAACAAGTCTATGGGGATTATGAATCTGGAAAAAAGGCAACCCCCCATGTAGGATGTGTAAAGGTCAGACTTCGGAGCTCTATAACAGTGGTTCTCAAAGTGGGGTCCGGGGACCCCCAGGGGTCCTTGCGGGTGTTCCTGGGGGTCCCCAGCTAAATGATAGTAGAACCATTTGTACACTCTCAGAGTTAAATTAACATTGATTTTACAATAATAAATGCGGGTCTTATTGATAGAAATGCCATTAAATGGGGGGCTGTCTAATGCATGTCAAATTGTTTGAGAATCACTGCTAGAGCCGTAAAAATCTTCTCTTATGGGGGTCCCTGACATGTCTTTTCAAATGGGGGTCCGTGGGCTACTAAGTGTCAATTTGGGGGTTCTTGACATGAAAAGGTTTGAGAACCACTGCTCTGTAAAACCCCACAAAGGCATTATTGCCTCATACTGTAGTGGCTGTCATCACCTTCGGTTAAACACATTACCATCACACGTTTCTTGTTGTTTTTGTTGTTTATCTTTAACCACATGAACCATAGTGTCCCTATTCTGTGGTACATTTAGCAAAAATAGCAGATCTACAAGCTCTCAATGCGCACAACACAAAGTGTTGAGCTTGTAAGTGGTTAAACCACAAACTGACTACTTTTACACTGAAATAAAATGGTTGTGGGGTGCCTTCTGGCGTGGCAGTTAAAGCGCACAGACCATTATGCCCCTGGTGAGGACACGGGCCGGGTTTCGAATCTGACCCCTGTCTCGTCTCACATGTCTCTCCTCTTTCTGTGCCTGTTCCTGTCTGAAATAAAGTTAAACAAATAATAATAATAATAATCTTTTGTGGATTTGCATTTGCTATCAGCACTCAAGTTATTTATTTAGCAAAAAGACAAAAATGGAAACACACAATAATGCAAAAACGGCAAAGGTTCACTGGCGTACCGCAATAACATACCGTGTCCCAGTTGGCAACATGTTTTTTACCATATGCATGTTTACCAGCCTCTATGTACAGTATCTATACTAAGCCCTACTGTCAGCATATTCACTAGTTTACGGGCATTGGCTCCTGCAGTATGTATACAAAAACAGCACAATGCTTCTGCTCAGCCAATTCGTGTCAGCATCAGGAGGGGGGGGGGGGGGGGTTTACTTTCAGTGTGAGACTATATCGTCACTGTCGGGCAGAAACCTCGTATCTCAGAGTTTCAGGTTTGTACGTTTTTTCACCAAGTAAAGCCCTGCTTCATCATACAAGGCCGTCGCACCAAAGTAGTGAAAACAGCCGATCTACAAGCACACAACGCCTCGCGGCGTTGTGTGCTTGTAGATCGGCTGTTTTCACTATAGTTTAGTTCATTTTTTAAAACGATAAATACAAAACGAAAGGTCTTGGACATACAAGGTTTCCACCCGACAGCGACGATACGCCGCTTCCTGGGCCACACATCCAGAAGGGATTTGAAAGATTAATCCTCACCTTTCCGATTGAATGTATGTAATTTGGTTTGACAAACACCAGCCCTACAGGGACGTTTTCTTCATTAATACTTGACAATGCTGCCTTCCGTCCCGAGGCCTGAAGAGATGTTACCGGTGTGACGGACCGCAGCGCCGGAGTGACCCAGATTCAATCCGTCTTTCCTCTTTACTTGCATGCTTTTAACACTGCAGAGTTATAGTGTACCTGCGATACAATATTCAGCTGCTGTGTGAATGCTACTTGGCTGCTGTACAAAGACACTGTGTGAAACAGCCCTTACAACGGGCCACACAGCCGCGCTGATCATCCCCTCACAATATATAATATACACTGAAATATTCAGAGGCGCACGGAGGTGTTTGAAAACATTCTTTTTTTGAGCCATCGGCAAAGTCCCATTTAAACGTAAATAAACTAAATAAGCAAAATTTAAAAAAAGGCTTTTTTAACTACAATAAATGCATAAAGAAATGACTGTACATTATATTAATCACAGACATTAAAATATAAAGAAGTCTTATATTATTTATATCACAAGTTATTTCAAAGTTAATTGACAGTGTCAAGGACATGTTGGAGTGAAAACCTTTGGGCTTCTTCTCTCCTCCGACATGAGGCCAACGCACGAAAATCAAATCGCGGGGATATGAAATTAATGAATAACACATTCCAGCCTAAATTATTAACCTACAATAAGATTTAGGTAGACAGAAGAGATAAACCTGGGCATCATATTTAATATTCTACCAGATTCTCTCTTTTGCATAGCCCCCTCCATGGCCTGAAGACAGGTCAAATCAAACTCATGCATATAAAAGCCATTGCCCAGGGCAACGATTTAACCAGCCTGGATGAGTCTCAAGGCACAGTGTGGTGAACACCAGGGGCGTCAATTGGGTATGGCAGGGGTATGCAGCTGCCATACCCTGGGTCCACGGGGGGAAATAAAAGTTACTTTTAAATATAAATCCATGAATGTCTCTTTGTCTATCTGTGCTGGTTATTATGTTGTTAAATTACAGTAAAATAACTACAAATGCAAAAGAAAAGGTATTATAATTATATTCTCCACACTTGTATTCTCCCCATCTTGACAAAATGGTATATTCCCAGGTTCCGCAGGTCAGCTGCACAGGTGCAATGCATTATTGTTAATTGTGGCACGTTTACTAACATGCTAAGTTTAGCTGCACTTGAACAACCGTTCCAGGCTGCCATATCCAGACCAAGAAACTGTAGAAACATGTGTAAAAAGCGGACAAAACACGTTTTTTTCCTAGACATTGTGAACATAGCCGATCTACATGCTCTGCGAGGCGTTGTGAGCATGTAGATCTGCTATTTTCACAATAGAACCGAGTTATACTAAATGTAATGCCTCTTTTCCATGAGGACTCACATCTTTGCCATACCCTAGCTTTTGCTGAACTGACGCCACTGATAAAAAATATTTTAAAAAAATCACCCCTCACTGCCAATCTAGCTCTCAGAAATATGAGGAGACACAAGAAAAGAGATCTGGACAGGAGCCCCCCCCCCCTCCCCCCCTCTCCCCAACTCAAGAACTAACCCCTAGCTTGGCTTCACAGTCACACTATAGAGATCCCGTTCATTCTTCCATGCAGCCACTTCCTCTCCCGGCTCTAAACAATGCGGACTCCATTTGGAGGCTGCCGTAATGGCTGACTGCCTGACATAACCCTTGTCAGCGAGAGCTGGAGATAGGTGACACTTGACAGACGTGTAATTGCTGGAAGAGCTCACTGACAGGTGGAAGAGCTTAAAGACACCTGATATGCTTCCGACAAAGGCGGCGGAGGGCTGTTGACGCAAGGGGATTACACCCTTATAAGTAGCACCCAGTTTTTATGGCTGTTATTGTTTTGTGTGTGTACGGTGTGCTGTGTACTGTGTGTGTGTGTGTGTGTGTGTGTGTGTGTGTGTGTGTGTGTGTGTGTGTGTGTGTGTGCATGTGCGTGCGTGCATGTGTGCGTTTCCTTTGCACTTCAAGTAAGATTCAGGACACATTCAGGGTTTTGTGCAGCGCATTAAATCGGTTTGATTTGTTTGAACTGAGATATGAGCTAACGGCTATAAGCACGAGAGGGATAACAGTTAAGACTGTAATAAGCCCTATTTCATACACCCAGGTGGATAATATGCGTTTCCGACGGCGTCGGACCGGACTTGTAAAGCCGCAGCTTTGGCGACAAGGCACCCAGAGGCTGGAGATTAGCACCCCGCCACCCCTATGAACGGGAGGAGGAAGTGAGATAAACATTCTGCTCCCTTGATTAGGAAACGGGGGCGTGGTGGGGCACCGCGCGGGAGGCGGTGCGACCATAAGGGTGGAACGGCGAGATGTGCACGTGGGTGTGTGTCAATGGCGGAGCGGCGGGGGGGTTGTAGGGGTGTTTTATGTGCGGGACCCATAATGCAAATCAATGATCTCCTTCAGTGCGGAGCAGAACAGCACACAATGCCTGCACACCTGTCCATCATTCAACATGCCCCTGTTCCACCCCTTGAAGCTCAGTGGAAAAAAAAGAAAATCACTTTAACTCACAGTCAAGGGGTTGAAAAGGAGGGGAGGGGAGTGTGTGTGTGTGTGTGTGTGTGTGTGGGGGGGGGGGGGGGGGGTGGGGGGGGTGCACTCAGAGGCCTAGACATTCACTTTTCTTTTTCCTCGCAGACAAGACCATGTTATTAGAACTGCAGTTACTAAATTGGGAGGAGGAAGAGCGGTGCTTTTGGATGTGACCTCAATTGCACTGGCACACCATCTCAGCCCAAGTCTCATTTCACAGCGGAGAGCGGCGGAGAGAAAAGAGAAATTGACAATATCTTTGTATCATCGTTGCATACACACTGTATAGAGATTTAGTGATGATATGGCGGCGCGCTGGCTCTCGCTGCGCCCCCAGAAGCTCAGCTCAGTTCATTGGGGGTATTTTCACTTATAATTGGGGTAGCTTTCATCTTGCCTGCCAAAAGGCGTAGCAGCGAAGAGGAGAACCAAGAGGGAGCTATCACTTCCCCTATTTCCTGGCCCCAGACAAAGGCATCCAGGCAGGCAGCCTGCTGAAGATGATGTATTTCTGATCAAAGAGCCTGGAGTTGTCAGCAGCCCAGGCTAGCACAGCAACCTGATTGCTCCTGGATAGATTTGTCCCTTTGATCAGAGTAGACTCTGACTGCAGGCACTGTTTATGCAAAGAAAAGACGAGCATAGAAGAATCCACCCGCCGTTCTGTGGAAACAGGAGTTGGGGCCGGGGGAAGGACTTTTTGCTCGGGGATATGTTGGCAACACAATAATACAGGATAATATCTGTTATAATTACAGCTAATGAGATAACACAGCAAAAAAGAAGAAACAAAACATATATATAATACAAATACATCATGCTACTTGTTGCGGTAATGTGGTAAACAGCCCAAACTTGCATATTACTTTTGATGAGCTGATAAAATTCTGTGTCCAATTATAAAAAGACTGGATTGGATTGACGTGATATAATTTGAACAACTGCTGTTTTTACAAAGTAATTTGTTGGTGAAAGCTATACAAACATCTTGCACACAATGCAAATATCTGATGGCAATGAGTTGTACTATGAATGTGTTTTGGACTTGTAAAATGTATTTCATTTTGTCATAATATATTGATATAAATTCTTGTGGCTAGCATGAGCCCCAGCCGAAGCCCTATAAATGCATTGCTGTCTAGAAATATTAATGTAATAGTTCTGTAGGACAGTGCGTACAAGTCCCTTGGCGGCCTTGCGTTGTCTGGACTGAATAGAATAGTCATTGTAACTGCTTTGTACACAGGTATACACATGCTCACAGAGTAAAAACGTCAAACAAACTTTATTGTGAAGACACCAGCAGAAGCCAGCGGATGAACATGAGAGCCTACATGAATGTTTTTCATTGTCAAATTCATCAAGGGACAAAAGCCGCGAGACGCATTCAGTAATTCCAAAGAGGTCATCCCAGTTGACTGCATGCATACTGGTAGGGAATTTTATGCACGCCACAGACACTAAACTCAATATCTGCATATGCAGCAATGGAATAAATTAAAGTATGAAAACAAATTAGCAGCTCGAAATATGAAAGGAAATCTTTCTTCATGCTTTTATCCACTGTCATGACAATATCTACATAAATACATATTTAATCACCACTGAGTATTTATGTAGAGTATATACGTAGATATACGTAGATATAATGTAGATGTGTAAGGATATATCTACAGTATATATTCTGGGGGGAAATCTACTAAAAGAAAATAAGAATATGGTCAAAACAACAGCTTGTTTTCCTCTCCTCTGTGTATTAGATACGCTCGGGTCATAGCTTTCATAGGACGTCATATTTTTCTAGCTTTTCTCCCTTCAGTGTCAGGTTAAACATTAAAAAGATACAGACCAGTGTTTTCCCCGCCGAGAGAAGTCAAAGTCAAGGTTAATTCATGGATGCAAACTTACCGCATCTCACGTTTTATTTTTTTATTTCATTAATTTCCCTCTATTTCCCTTGATTGGTTACAGGTGCTATTTTAAGGGGCACCTGCGCATGGTGGCACCAGTGGAACGAAACCGGGCCGAGCGGTTACGTAAGCTGTGATTAACATACATATCTGACGGCTGCATTTGGGTCAAATAGTGATGGGTAATTCAGGTCATTTCTGACAGCTGATGAAAACAGAAATCATCGTGGCGGGTGGCGGGCGTAATTATATATTTATGAGTGGAAGAGGACCTTGGGGGGAGCGGGGGGGGAGATGAGTACATACAGAGATGCATCTTTCGGTAGTGCTTCGTACCTTGCCTGGCTTCTGTAATGACAGCTCATTTCCCTATGTGGGTGTTTTTCTCAGCTCAGTGCCAAGCTTTTGTTAGTCCCACCAGCTTAGTGTACCTGCCAGCCAAGTCTTTTATGGACCGTAGAGGAGGGTTAAATGTTGTATTATTAAGAGATGAATGCTCTGTTGAGACCCCGGACAGAGGTAAGGGAAAACATGTACAGCTACTGGAGGACTTTACCCACAGGGCCGCCGCCTGCCAACGTGTTTCTGTTTCTGACAGACACTGCAGGGCTTTAGGCAGATTTAAAGATGCATTCGATGCTCGAGTTATACAGGGTTTTATGCATAAATATATCGTCGCTGTCGGGCAGAAACCACGTATCTCCAAGTTTCAAATTTGTATGTTTTTTCGCAAAGTAAAGCCTTGCTTCATCATACAAGGCCGTCGCACAAAAGTAGTAAAAACAGCAGATCTACAAGCACACAACGCCTCGCGGTGCGAGGCGTTGTGTGCTTGTAGATCGGCTGTTTTCACTAGTTTAGTTCATTTTTTTAATGTTAAAAATTAACGGTTTTGGACATACAAGGTTTCCACCCCAACAACGACGATATCTACTGGCTTTACCGGGTCAGACCCAGAGTAGCTTCATGTACGATATAGCTAACACCAGTGGACGCCTTGGGTATCTCAGAGTCTTTTAAGTCCACGAGTCCATATCTGGTCATTTCTATAATTGAATAATTTCTTTTTTCTCCAAAGATGAATGCAGCACACATGGGAGCTGGAAAATAACCATGAGCATTCTGTATACTGCATACTCAGCAGAGCCATGTCAATTCATTTGAATACATTCTTAAACATGAATATTGCATCGTAACTACAGAACGTTGTTTTACATATCATGTATGAAATTTGAATCTGTTTCGGGGAATCCTTAACTTGTGTCACGTCACTCCACTCTATACAGTTCAGTGGGCCCCTGTATACAATAGACAGCAAATCGAGAAGGGAGGATCAGATAGCGCTGCTGGATGCAAATAACCCCAACGGCTAAATCAAAGTCGTCCTCGAACCGAAAACCCGGAGCCAACGCTCCCTCCTCTCGCTGTCGATCCACTGTGACATTTGTGATGTGGGGAACACTTCCAATCTATGGCTGTCTACTCCATTGGCCATGTAAAGTTTAATGAGCACCTTTTGTGGAGTGATATGAATAATGTATACATTACTCCGCTTTAAAGCCCCTATGGTGCATCTGTCTCCGGGATGGACAGAAGCCATGTGATGGACCGGTGAAAATTAAAAAGCCTGAGGGGAGTGAGAGACGGAGGGAGAGAGAGAGAGAGAAAAAAAAAGTGAAAAGAAGAAGGCAGTCACATTAATGTGAGCACGAGCAGCGTGCCACTTCCAATGCAGAACAGAGAAATCAGCAGGAACACAAAGCTAGTGTCCCCCTCCCTCCCTCCCTCTATCTCCCTCTCTCTCTAATGTATGTCTGTCTGTCTGTCTGTCTGTTTGTCTGTCGAGGCGCTCATCTGTGTCAGCCAGCTGGAAAAAATTCTGGAGAGGAGAGCGCAGCGGGGCGACGACGGGAAAGGAAGAGACGAGTTAGCATTGAGCAGACGTTCCTTGCTCCTGCACAGGGGTGTCGCACCAAATTCTGGGCCCTGGGTACAAGGATTCACTGGATTATTTTGTCCTTTAACTGTTGAAAAATAGCAGATATACAAGCTCACAGCGCGGCACCGAGTGCCGCGCTGCGAGCTTGAAGATCTGCTATTTTTGAAATATCTTGACAATTTTACAAATATATATTTTTTAAAACCTATGTTTCTATGTAAGTGGTGCTCAAACTTTTTCATGTGAAGAACCCCAAAAAGGATATGTATTTGGCAACGGACCCCCATTTCAAAATATTTAGTTCCACGGACCCCTCAGAAGCAAAAATTCAAAAATAGCAGATCTACAAGCTTTTATATCTGCTATTTTTCAATAGATAAAGTATAAAATAATGAAGGCCCCTCCACCTTGGGCCCTAGTAACTCAGTCCCACTTCCTTCCCCCTTGTGACGCCCCTGCTCCTGCACCCTGGCAGATGGCATTGATCTCAGAATGTAAAAAAAAGAGACAGAGATGCACGGTGGATGACAAGCTCACCGGCGAAAGGAAAAGATGTTTAAGGAGACACCGTAATAGTGCTTTTGAAAAAAAAAAAAAAAAATGATACTTCAAAGTAAAATGTGATAATGGCGAGAATCTTATTTTTTTCTCCCCAATGCACATTTGAAATAAATCATTGTTGCGACTTGTGCGGTAGATTTCCCCTCAGAAGCATCTTCATCGATTCCGCAAACAAAACAAACGCAGATTTATTGTCACGCATTTGATGCTCATTTTTCCACACAAATTGTAGCCTGAAAACCCATTGGAAAAAAAGACAGACAAGGAAGTGAAAGCCCTTCTTCTCTTCCTTCACTGCCTGTCCCCCCTCCTCTCTCTCTCTCTCTCTCCATCCACCCCCCGCCTTCCTGTCCTCTGCTAATCCAGACCCCTCTGTCACATAGCCCTCAGCCAAGCGCTCAGTGGCGAAATTAGAAATCTCCTCTGTGTGTGATAGCCGCGTCTCCACCAAACCCCCCCCATTGAAAAGATTGGTGGGCCTCTCTATCTTCAGTGAGATCTGCTCCCTGTTGAATAAGCAATGGAGCGTCGCCCTCCCCTCACTTGTCCGCGCCAGGCTGACCTGGGAGACCCTCCTCTTCCTCACCCTTCCCCCCCACCCCTCCTTCTTCTCCTCCTCTTCCCTCCCTTAACCCCTGTCTCCATCTCCACAGATTGTGCATGCCCCCCCCCCCCCCCCCCCGCCTCCCATCCCATGCTCTCTCAGTCGAATGGGGGGGCTACATGGGTGCACAAAAGAAGGCTCCGGCTTAGTGGCCTCGTGATGGATGCATTTTCATAGGCCCATCTCCGTTATCTTGGAGAAACAGGTCTCAGCGTCCATTCTCTCAGGGCTTTATAGCTTTCTCTCTGCCTTTCACCCCATCCAGCCCTCCCTCCTTTCCTCCTCCCCCCCAACTCCATACACGTCACCCCCCCTCCACTATTTTCCGAAGGTCACTCATTAATACTCCTGAGCATTGATGCTGACCCTGTGACCCTGGGCTTGAAAGCTTGGCTCTCCCATATTGAGCACCCAAGCCCCACTCGTCCAGGCGTTCTCACCCAGGCCTGAGTGCTGGGGCCTGGTAACCCAAGGTCAAGGACCGGCTGACATAGGGGCCCCCGAACAATAGGAGGCCCCTTCCTCTCTGCATCCCCACGGACGCCCCCTGGCTTGTCCCTATTTAGATTGATTGGCTATGCAGCAACATCTCCAAGTCAATCAATTTCATTCATTCGATGTGCATGGAACCAAACCGCATGAGAATCTGTCCCATCCACTCCTCCAAAATGTGCCAGTTGGTATCAACTATTCTAGGTGCTGTCTATGTCTGTTCTACTCCTACTCCATCTACTCTTACATACTTACACCTAGAAACACCATTCAAACTTGTTCAGCTTACTGGAATCGTGCGTGTGTACATGATGTTTTGAAATGTTTTTTAGATATTTCATTTGTAAAACTCTGATAAAATTGATCCTATTCCTTTATACTTTTACCTAGAAACTTGATTTTAATAAATCCACATTACTGTGGACATGCACAGTTGAGATTTTTACTTTAAAATAATTTGCTAAATCAAGTGTCAAGGGCTCTTCCAACTGAGCTACCCAGACACAAGAAACACTCAACACTCAACAATCAATGAACATGCAATTTTACACTACAGATTTTTGTATTTTATTTTTCATCACCAAGTTCACGCGGGTCTGCTCTCCCATGTAATCCAAAGATCTAAGCTGTGTGATTTATACATTTTGAGTTATATCAATATCATGATATGACTAGCCTGTCAGTCCATTGGTTGCTCAGTGGTGCTGCAAACTAACTAAGTACATTTACTCAAGTACTACAGTATACACGTGCTTACAATACACACAATACACAATTTTTAGGTACTTTTACTTTAATTTCCATTTTTGTTACTTCTACTCCACTACAGTTACAGTGTTTGACAACTTTAGTTACTTGTTACTTTGAGATTTTATTATTGATACAAAACCTACAGTAACCACATACTGTACAGCCGATCTACAATGTGGTGCGTTATGAGCTTGTATAACAGCTATTTTCAAAACATTTTAGTACTTTTAATTTGGTACCCATAGGTATATTTTGATGCTAAAACATCCCCACCACCCACACACCCCATACTCACCGCCACCCCACATCCCACACCTCATACTTCAGCTATTCGAAAAACGCTGATCTACAATGTGATGCGTTGAGAACTTGTAAATCTGCCATTTTGGAAAAAGCTTGACAATCTTTGGAAAATGGGAGTTCTTTTAATTTGGTACTTAAGGTATATTTGGTAACACTTTACTTAACTCTTTTCGTGCCTGGAGTTTATGATTTCGGTAACTAAGCCTTTCCTAAGAAGGAGATCACCGTCTTAGTGTTTTCTTTTTGATCGAGCCTCTGTTGCTAATAGTTGTTAGGAGACGAAATAACCCAGAAACAAAACATCCGTTCCTCATCCAGACCCATTTAACAACAGAAGAAGAAATGTGCTTTCCTCGGGTTCTGGGTTTCCATAGCGTCACATGGCCCCGACTGCATGAATTGGAGTGGAGCTTGGGCAGAGTGAAAACAACAAGGAAGCGAAACCACTGGTCGCTCACACATAGTAAGGCTGTAGAAAGCACAGCAACAAATTGGAGCACACGCACGGCAGTGTGTGATTGTCCTCCAAAAACTGGTAAAAACACTAAAAACCCTGGCATAGAAGCGACTAAAAATGCAAAAACGGAGATCTCCTTCTTAGGCAGAAAAAGTGTAAAGGTCGCCTCTATAATGCATTATAATTACATTTGTAATGCATTATAATGTGCTTATAGGGCATTATAACACTCGTTATAAATGTTTATAATCACGTATTATAAGTGCTGGTCATAATGCTTAATAAACTCAGTAGAACAGCACATTATAGCTACCTTAATCTGGTAGTTATAAAGTGTCTTTATTATAAGTTGTTATGCATAGTTATAAACATTTATAACGAGTGTTATGTAACATTATGAATACATTATAATGCATTATGATGTGTTATAATGGTGTGTGTGTGTGTGTGTGTGTGTGTGTGTGTGTGTGTGTGTGTGTGTCTTTGTGAGTGGGCGTGTGTTTTGGGTGGCGGCTTGGCTCCAGTTTCCAGCATGCACACCTGTTTCCAGTTCCCTCATCACCCTCACCTGCCTGCCATCAGCTCATCACCTGAAGACTATAAATGTTTGGTCTTCTCTCCGTGCGTGTTAACGCTACCAGCCAGTTTAACTCTAGCATTTACTCTCTAGTGAATCTCAGTATTAGTGTTTTTGGAAACCCTGTTTTTGCTCCTCTTGATTTTTGACTGACCTTCCCTCTTCCCCCTTTGTTCAATAAACACCCTTGGACTTTGACTTTGTTGTGTTCTGCTTTTGGGTCTGACAGTTTAGCAAATTGTGACAATTGGTCAACATGACACACACATACACAAATCATCAGAAATAGCACTGGAGCCAGGGGGTAGCACCCCACGGCACGCCCATCAGTCGTGCCCCCTATACCCCTCCACTGCCATCAGCTATGCAAGAAGGTGTGTAACTGATGACAATTAGGACAATGGAAACAGGTGCTCCAAATCTGATCAAATGGAGGCAAGTCTACGCCCAGTCACCCACACACAACACAGACCGAGATACCAAGTCAAACTGCTTTATTTCGTACTTTTTATCCTACTAACCTTTGGCTTGAAGCGAGCCCACGTTGTTTCTTTAGGGACAATATTTTCTAGTTGCTAATACAGAGTTTTGGTCAGTGATAGGGCAGTGATGTCCCTCCATCTCTTTTTTTAGTAAACAGAAAATACATATTCAAGTTGAGGTATCAACTTTATCCAATCAGGACAGAGAACTCATACAGGATAGAAAGTGAAATTGCAAGTGATGAAACAAAAACAAAACCAAAAAAATTGCAGACAAAATTGGAAGATTGGATGAAATTGGCAACCCACCTGAAAATGTATTTTCTGTTTACTCAAGAGCTGGAAAGATGAGGAGACCCCTGTTACTGAACAAACACTATAGTCTACTAGCAATGATTACTCTCTGAATAATGGAGGTTTGACTTTTTCAGATGTCTTTCTTCTTTTTTTATTTTTAAGCAAAATAATATCACTTAAACTACCTTCCTGGTATCCCTATTTTAGTCATGTCATTCTGGTGAAATAATAAATAATTCAAAATATCTAAATTCAATGTGGTTATACTCGCTATTCGTCATATTATGATAAAGTAGGGCTGAAGTGGTTTTAAAGGTAATGTTTTCCTTACAAGCCCCAGCTGTGCGGTGCTTTTAAGCACAGCCTGCGTAGGACTGCGAGTGACTGAGGGGCTTCGGCCCCATCCCTCGCAAACAGCTGTTTACATGGTGAGTTCACAGACGTAGTACCTAAATCTGTCTTTAAAAAATTATGAATTTCTATTGAATAATTTAGCTACAATGAGGTTGAGCTAACAGTTAAGTTTTGTTTGGGAAAAGTTGACCACACCAATGCAACTACCGCAACTCCTTGCAACAAAACAGTTTTATGGAGCGGCAGTTTTTTTGCAAGTAGTTGCATGTTGCAAGGAGTTGCAAGGAGTAGCATTGGTGTGCACTGAGTAAACAGGCACTACTCTCTGTCAGGAAGCGGCTCTTCCTGGTAGCCGGGAACTACTTTCTTGTAGAAGTTGTTCTTTAATTAATTATTTATTATAACTGTTTTTATTGGGATGTGTCTCTGATTTCGTTCAGATGTAAGTATTGGCCTGCTACCTATATGGAGATGTCTTGGCCATACAGTATATGGAGATGAGGCGTGGCGCACGGACGGACGGACGGACGGACGGACGGACGGACGGACGGACGGACGGACGCACATCATCAGCTTTCATACTAAATGCTCCCTAAAGTCGCAAAAAAAGACGCTATTTCCACGCCCAATCCACACTCAAATGTTCTGTAGAGTAGCGCCATCTGATTATGTTAGTGTGGTTCTCCTAACAGGGCATCATCTGGGATACAATCCCTTTTATGTCCATATATGGAGATTCCTAACAGAATCGGTTTTATGCCCAAATATGGAGATCCCTGCTCTGAGTATCTGACATCACTGTGATGTCACCTGTGATGGCACAGTGATGCATCAGGGGAACCACAGTGTCAGGGATTACCCCTCTGTCCGTCCAGACAGACACAGACAAGCTGTGGTGGTTCAGATAGTAAACTGCCACCTACAGTCGCAACAATGACCTTGTGTGGCTTATTGCTTTTATAACTAGACTGCACTCTGTCGAGGTGCCAACATTAGGCTCTGGGTGCTGTGGCCCCATAGCCAAATATGGGGTGACTATAGACTAGTCATCGCCTAGTCATTTCACGTTACTTTCTCCTCATTGGCGGGCCCATAGTCAAATATGGCAACATACTGTACATACCCACAGACAACTATCATCATCCTACTTGTGTGCTCTGCTGGCCCAAGTAAAAATGGTACCCGGTCAACTGTGGCCAAAACATTGTACCTTGAAATTCCTTCTGTGTTTTAAAATAAACTAAACACTTAGAAGCAAAGCTGTTGTGCAGACTTTTATTCTTTTGAACCATCACTCTGGTCCGCACTGTCCGGCACCAGTAACGAACTGGATGTGCGCAACCCACTGTTTTGAACAATATATCCCAACTAAAACCATTTTAATGACAATTTCAAAACAATAATAATTTCTACAAGAAACTAGTCCCTGCGACTGCCTGCACAAGCAAGGAAGTTGCTATTTGCAATGCATAGAATTAAGGTAGCTAACCAAAAACCAAGCATCACAGTATCTGCCTAATAGTTGTTTTAAACGTACACATACTGTAAGCAGGACAAAAAGAAGTGTTCAATTTTCCCTGCCATAGGAAAATTTTAATCTCAAACTGTAATACATCCATGGAAGAGTAAGTTGAATATTCTAAATAAACAAGACACAGGCACGCTGATACTGATACATGCGGTCCAGCATGTGTTTATCAAGTCTATTAGAGTGGGACTCAGCCAATCAGAACCATCTGTTTGGATAATTGCAATATGTACTGTATTTATTCCATCGTACATGACTAAAAGTAAGGAAGGTGCTAATTACATGCAAAGCTGGTGGCAGACTGTTTCACCATTTCAAAACAGGAAAACAAGACTCTACCATTCCCTATAGTATACTCCCATCCCTGCATGTGGCAGCCAAATTAGTACCAAATACCTCGCTTATATCACACCGCGGAGGGCCGTGATCCTCTCAAAACAGGGATTGTGGCATTAAAAATCCCTCAACAATAAGCCAATTCATTTTCTGCTCACTCTGCAGTTTGTCGGGCTGCTTCCTCATCTACCGGCCCCGGAGTTCCACTGGAGGCTTGATGTATCATATATCTCTCTGTTTTTCCTGCGTGGCTCTTTTTGGGCCTGGGGTCAGGGGGTGAAATAAAGCAGACCCCATTTTGAAGCTGACAGGGTCTCCAAAGCCTGAACCCGAGGGCAGTCCACAACACCCCCTCCACCCCAACCACCCCAGCCCTGGCCTGACAAGGGGCCGCGTCCGACAAAGGTGCAGTTTGTTACTAGCTTCTGCGGGGTGAAAAAAAGAGAAACACAACAGGGAGGGTTATTTGGTGTTCCTTTGACCCTTTAAACCCTCTGAGATGAAAAGGCTTTCAATTTTTACCAGACGAGGAAGACCACTTCAGCACCAAACACTAGTATGGGCTTCAAAGCTCAGCACAAATTTTAATCAGAGCCAAATTACTGTATATTGCGTGGTGCAGTGTGTGCTGCGCCGCTGCAGTCTGCAGGGGCAAAGGGGGGGAAAAAATATATACTGGTATATATACTGTATATATATATATATATATATATATCGTCACTGTCGGGCAGAAACCTTGTATCTCCAAGTTTCAAATGTGTATGTATTTGGCAAAGCAAAGCCCTGCTTCATCATACAAGACCATCGCACAAAACTAGTGAAAAACAGCAGATCTACAAGCACACAACGCCTCGCGGTGCGAGGTGTTGTGTGCTTGTAGATCGGCTGTTTTCACTAGTTTATTAAATCTTTTAGATGATACAAAACAAACGGTTTTGGACATACAAGGTTTCCACCCGACAACGATACAGTATATATATATATATATATATATATATATATATATAGCTCTTCTGCATTACATGCACAAGAAATGGCCCAGTATCTTTGAAGGCCCTGACTGACTGAAGCTCCTTCTGCCGTCCTAAATCATGAAATCCCACCGCAAGATTACGTCAAAGTATTAGACGTGGAAGGTAGAGGAGGTAAAAGCCTAATGGGCCCGCGTGTATCTGCCATCCCTTAAATCATGCACGCTAAAGGCAAATGTCAATACCGCAATGTTGCTTAAAACAGCATTCCGCCTCATAAAAACATATCTATCATTTACAACACAAGAGTAAGGGGAGGAAGAAAAAGAAAAAGAAGAAGAGGAGGAGAAAAAAAAAGCCTGTAAGCGAATGATGCCTTATGCCATTTACGAAACATTTTATCAAATTTTACAAAGCCCTGCTTAATATTTAAAGCCTCGGTCATGCAGCCTAATGGTCCAGGGCATGGATAAGCTATTCCGGGGTCAATTGTTTTATTAAGATTAATGAGGGGGAGCAAGAGGGTACATCATATCTGTACAGCTCTCTCCCTCTCTCTCTCTCTGAGTACCAGTGAGGCATATTAAAAAGAGTGAGTAAGGTTTGCCACTTAGCTTATCTACGTAAGTGGCTTATGGATGTATTTTTCCAGGACACTCGAGGTACATTTTTTCATCAATTCATTTTTCATCAGCTGATGAACTTACTTCCCCCCTTAGACTACATCAAAGAAAGGCTCCATTCGTAGCCGAAGCACAACAATGAGCTGGCCCTGATGAATACACAGTAAAATCCTCAGTGTTCATTTAACTCTGAGGCGTGTACACATGTACTGTAAACAAATGGACCTGTAAGGGTCCATTTGGTAACATCTGCGACAGGCACGTGCACACATAGACATCAAAGGGGGCTTGAGGCCCTGCCCTTTTAGCCGTCTGTAAAAAGTGCCCTCTCCCGACCATGAATGCAGTTTTTACTATGGTGAAAGAAATGCATATGCCCTCTTTCCATGCCATACCTGAAGGTAGCATTCAAGAGAATTGCCTTGTCCAATCTCTCCTGAACTTGAATGTAGCACCTTACAGTATGTTGAAAGAATTGCCCTCTCTGTGTCGAAATCCATGCCGTTAAGCTTGACTTGATGATGCTTAGTAAAAAAAATAGCCGACCTCCAAGCTCACAACGACGCGTTGTGTGCTTGGAGGTCTGCTATTTTCAATATTTTCACCAAAAGGCCCTTTTAGAGAATTCAGCCCCTGCCTCTCTAACATTCTCTGCACGTCCCTGTAAGGGTCCATTTGGTAACATCTGCTACACTCAGAGAGTTACCAAACGGATAAATTAACAGCATTTCACTGTGCAGAATCCACTACCGGCCATGAGCGGCGGTTGTTAAGAAAGCCACAGTAATTTGATTAAAGCGTTCAGTTTGTTTTGAAGCAAAAGTCCATTTGTCTCTGTAATCAGATTGTGCAGTAGACCATGGCGATAGAATTCCTAGACTGCATCTAAAACGTTGAATGAAATCAGCCTGATCTTGAATGAGGCTGCTGGTGATTGTCAGTCATCTTTATTCTACCAGTAGCCCACACTGCCACGGGTATCATTGTCCAAAAAATCAAATAAATAAGGTGGTTCAGACCGAGCAGATGGAGTTACACAGTGGGAGGCGACCGCCGATCTGCATGGACATTTACACTTACAGACTCGACCCCCCCCTCCATCCACCTCCAAACCACGCTGATGTCATTGTTGTAATTGCTTTGACACATTTAAGCTGGCACTAATCCTGTTTGGAAAGCGACTTGAGCAGGACAGAGAGAGGGGGACACGTTGGTTAGTGGCACTGCTACATCTGTCCCTACTGGCCCGGGCAACAACATCTGCACATGTGTTATACTGTGAGTAATTGCGGAGCATAAACGGGGTGTGTGTGTGTGTGTGTGTGGGGGGGGGGATCTTAACCCCAGAAGATGTTATAGCACAAGTTAAAACATTCACTCCCTCTCCCAGAAGTGACAATCCACATTAAACGCTACAGGAACGCGAGGCCTTCTTCTTCATCCAAAAGATAACAGCATGGCTTCCCTGTGGATCTCTGATGTCATGTTGATGACATCAGTCTTACCCAAATACTGTATAAAGGGGGGGACTATCTTAGATTCACAAAGTGTGGAGAATATTAACACACACACACGCGCGTGCGCGCGCACGAACGCACGCACAGTTGCACACAAATTCACAATTATGAGGAAAATGATTTACTTAATTGGTCTACTGGCAGCATGCACAAGAAATTTACCGCTGATTGGTCCAGTGGTTTGGGAGATTTCCCGTGGAGATACGCACGCACGCACACACACTCTCTTCTAGATGGCTTGCCTCCTAGGAGCCAAGTCGTAAGAAAAGGATTTATTTATTTTTACAAAGAGCATTTCTCACACACAAACTGATCTAATGTGATGTCGAATATCTTTTCTCGAAGAAGAAGAATGGCAGCCCTTGGTATGAAAACAGCCCTCGTGTCTCTGCTTAGCAGGTAGAGATTAAGCCAGGGGCTACACTAAAATGCATTTTTTCATAAAACAACTCTGATGGCTATTGACATGTTGAGCCATAGCGATATAAAATGCACGAGTGTAAAGTACAGACAATAGTAAATTATTGGCTGGGAAATTGATTTTCAAGCCAAAACAATAACCCAAGACCTAAGAGGAACCTGTTATTTGCTACACATGCTGCTGAGCTATGTCTGTGCTGCATATATATACCATATCGTCGCTGTCGGGTGGAAACCTCGTATCTCCAAGTTTCACATTTGTACGTTCTTTCGCAAAGTAAAGCCCTGCTTCATCACACAAGGCCGCCGCACAAAAGTAGTGAAAACAGCAGATCTACAAGCACACAACGCCGGTTGTGTGCTTGTAGATCGGCTGTTTTCACTAGTTTAAATCATTTTTAAAATGATAAATGCAAAACGAACGGTTTTGGACGTACAGGGTTTTCACCCGACAACGACGATATATAGGTGTATATATATACTGCATAGGCCTACAGGAGATCAGTGACTTGGAAAACAAAGATGTCACATGACAGCAGGTCTAGAGGGGTCATTCCATTTCCACCGGATTGCCTTTTTTCCTCCAGGCCGAGCATAATATGGACAATGTCTTGGAGGGCCGTCTCTGACCACCGTCTTCACAACAAACATGCCTTTTATATGTCTCTCTGCCTCGCCTCAGTCCTCTCCCCTCTCTCTCCAGCACGCCTGCGTGCACCCTGACACGCAGGGGCGTCACACCAAATTCTGGGCCCTGGGTACAAGGATTCACTGAGGGGCCCCCCATGAATGTTAACTATTGAAAAATAGCAGATATACAAGCTCACAGCTTGTGCACCTGTGAGCTTGTAGATCTGCTATTTTTTTTAAATCGTGAAAATGTGTGCAAGAAACCTATGTCAAGGACCCCCAAGATGATATGTATTTGGCCACGGAGCCCGATCTCAAAATATTTAGTTCCAGGGACCCCCAGAAGCAAAATTTGAGTTAGAAATGTTCGCTTAAAAAATACATATTATTCAAAGATTTTCACACATTTTCACACATTTTCACGACTTTTCAAAAATAGCAGATCTACAAGCTCGCAGCGCGGCACTCGGTGCCGCGCTGTGAGCTTGTATATCTGCTATTTTTCAATAGATAACGTTATTAGGGCCCCTCCACCTTGGGCCCCAGTAACTCAGTCCCACTTTCCTACCCCTTGTGACGCCCCTGCTGACATGTTGACAAGCTGGGGGAGAGTCAACGCCGTGGTTGACCTGGGAGGCCAGGCCAGAGAGGTTTGGTTCACAGAGTGAGAGGTAGACAACAAAGAGCAGTGAACTAAAATGCCCCCAAGCCAACCTTTGGCCCCCCCCAACAACATCTGCAAGCCCTCGGGTTTGGCACAAACAGGCAGGCTGGAAATGGACGTTGAAAGTCAAAGCTCAGCTGTCCAGACCACAACAATAACACTTAACAGAGCAGCTCTTTCACAGTGGACCTGTGGTCCCTGAAGCCAGTTATTCTCAACGTATTTTTTTATTTATTTCAAGGACCCCCAGTGTGATATATGCATTAGGCCACGGACACCCTTATGATCATTATCTCTCGGACCCCTGTTTACACTGTAAAATCTTGTGTTCATTTTACTCTGAAGGGTGTACAATGGATCCATCTGTACACAATCTTACAGACCCATAAGGCTCCATTTGGTTCCTACCTATCAATCATTCAGCTGGGGACCCCCTGGAACAACCTCAAGGACCACTAGTGGTCCCTGGACCCCGTGTTGAGAAGAAGTGCGTTACATGTTTCATGAATTAGGTTAGGGCTATCGCTAATTCATGCAAGCGTGCATGTACACTGTAGTAGGAATAGCATTAACATATGTTAATGTCAGTATTGATACATTATTGATACATGTAAATAGTAGTATATAGTATCTATTAAGTAGGTCTGTTAAATATGCATTGTTTGATTGCTGACTTGGTAATTGTCTGAGTCTGACAAAGGAATAATTGTGTTAAACATGCAGTAGGAGTCACAACATAAAGACAATCCATGTACATGTAGGGTTCGCTCTAAATTTGCAGTTGTCACTGGTAGTGAATTGCAAAAATATCATTTTCACTACTGTATACTGTAAGTCTGTGAGCTACTTTCTCTCTGCCATTAGTTTATTGATTGGCCACCCATGTCACAGCTAGATGCATCGGTAAAGTGCAGAGGTGTACAAGTAAAACTACTTTGCTCCCTTACTCAACCACTTAAACTCTACTGTACTGTATGTTGTTGACCAGGGTCCCCCAGGGGTCTGTTCTTGGCACCCTCCCTTTTTCTCTCTACACCAAATGTCTTGCCGAAAGAAGTTTAAAGTAAGCTCACGGGATGCATTGCCAGCTTGTAGATCAGGTATTTTTTCCGAATGTTCGCCTATTTTTGAAGCGGTGACTAGCCGCTTCCAATGTATGCTCATGTCTGTCCCATGCCTTGTCCTCACTCACTCACTCACCAGTATGAACAGGATCTGCGCATGCGCGCGCGCGAGAGAGAGAGAGAGAGCGAGAGAGAGAGAGAGAGAGAGAGAGAGAGAGAGCCGAGAGAGCCAGACAGAGCAAGCGATGCTGATTTCTAAACCGAAAGTGAAACTTACAAACCGCACGGTGAAAACAGAGAGAGAGAGAGCACGTTGCGGTAAAAAAAAAAAAAAAACACACACACACACACACACCAGTAAAAACGGGACTCATAAAATGTCCCTGGGACCCATCTGAATCAAAAACATAGATCTGGAACTGCTCTAATTCACCGCTTCAGTTCGAACCGAGGTTTGATTTTGACAAATGTTTGCTTACTATGCCACGCCCAGATTAGGGACGTATAGGGTTCAGATCTACAAGGCTATGAGCTATAAAGAAAGAACAAAGACACAATGTAGGTTTAAAGCAATGTAGCTCACTGCCAGCATATTCAGTATGGTCAGTATGTTATTGCTACTAAGAAAGATGGCAGCAGCAGATGGAGCTCTCCCCGCCAGCAACAATCCTCACCCATGACCATATCTAAGGGATATGTTCAAATTCTTTGAAGTGAAGGGAGACAACTGTTGGCTGAAATGTCTTCGTCTGCCGTGGCTGAATGAAATTTCAGCATTCAAAAATTCACCCTCAGATTCTAGCCAAATTCTATTTTTGAAGAATTTTTTCTGTTAAAGGAGTAGTTCACATCCAAGATTACTTTTTTTTCTATCGATTACTCACCCCATGTTGACTTGAGTTCAATAATATTTTGTGTTTGTTTTTGTAAACAAATAATTTGAGGAGAAATACCAAAAAATATTATTGAACTCAAGTCTCCATGGGGTGAGTAATCGATAGAAAAAAAGTAATTTTGGGGTGAACTACTCCTTTAAACTGTATCGACAGCATTTACTTTTGCTTTCGATACTTGATATCAAATTATACATTTTGATAGTACAGTACTATATTCTAATGGGTCACTTTCACTTTTACCAGACTCTTTTTCTAGTAAGAGATCTCTACTTTTACTCAAGTGTGGCTTTTTTTCCACCATTGGTGCAGATCGAGCTTCACCTATTTTCTAACACTCTTATGTGTTGTTTCCAACCAGCGTTCTCTCCATCTCACACAGAATAACCTGTTGGATCCCAAACATTCAGGATTCAACCAGCCTACTCCATGGAAACTGTTCTCCTTGCAGTCACAAAAGCACTCCATGCTGCCCAGGCTGCCTCCCACTCTAATTCTTCTAAAGCACCAATCAGCAGCGTTTGACACAGTGAATCACCAGCTGCTCCTGGACACCCTTGCTGACCTTGGCATCGCTGGGAGCCTGGGACGGCTATCTATCTAGGTCGTCCTCAGACGAGCCCTCCATCGTTGTTTCCAGTCATCTCGGTTCTCCATACATCTGGCCAGCTCATTGGTGTTCTGTGTCCCTACGTCTTCCTTGAGTACGTCCACGTATGTTTTTGTGGGACGTCCTCGCGACCGGTGCCCATGTGTTGGCTCCCACAGTACCAATTTGCTGGCTGGAAGCTCCTGGTGTCTTTGGCAGTGTCCTGCTAGTCTCATTCTTCTGGTGGCAATTTTCTCGCTTACCCTTGGTATACCCTCATACAGGTTCTCGTTGGTAACATGTGCACTCCTGTTGATGTTGAGTACTGCACGCAACATTCTAGTGTAGCACCCATTTAGAGACTTCTGCAGGGTTGGCTTCAGGGTCCAGCATTCACTGCCATATAGGAGAACAGACTCCACTGTTGCGAAGAAGAAGCTGAGTTTGATTTGGCGGGGGAGGTTGGAGTTCCATACACTGTTCATGCCGTTCAGGGCCCTCCAAGCGAGTGCCTTCCTTACTTTAAGGTCTTTCTCAGTTGAGTCGACCCATGCGCCCAGGTACTTGAAGTCCTTGACTTCCTTCAACACAGCTCCTTCTGTTGTTGTCAGAGGTGAGTGATCAGGTAGGTTATAGGTGATAACCTCAGTTTTCTTAGCATTTAGCCTGAGACCAACTTTGGCACACTCTATCTCCACCCTGTTCAGGAGTTCTTGTGCTTGTTCCATGCTGTCGGAGAGCAGGCTGATGTCGTCCGCATAGTCCAGGTCTGTCAGAACTACTGCGGGATGCCGCCTTGACCTCCTTGGTGTTAGTGTGAAGCCAAGCTCTTGTTCTCGTCCACCTATGGCTTTCCTGAGCGCATAATCTAGAACTATGATGAAGAGGTAGGGGGCTAGGGTGTCTCCTTGCATTACACCAGCTCGGATGTCAAACACCTCACTGCTGCCATCCGGGGTCACCACTCTGGCCCTTGTTCTTGCGTACATGGTCTCGATAGCCCGGAGAATGTTGGGAGGGACATTGTAGGCCTCAAGGATCTTCACCATCTTGCTTCTGTGGATAGAATCAAAAGCCTTTTTGAAGTCAATGAAGCACAGTACAGCTGCTAGGTTGTCCTTTTTCACCTCCTCTATTAATCTCCTTAATGCCAGGATCTGTGCTACGGTTGTTCTCTCCTCTCGAAAACCATTTTGGTTCTCTCTCAGGTGAGGGTCGATGGCATGCCGTATCCTGTTCAGTATCATTCGGTTGAAGACCTTAGCAGTGATACATGTCAGGCTGATGCCTCTGTAGTTGTCTGGCTTTGAGAGGTCCCCAGCTTTAGGCACCGGGATGATGTTAGACAGAGACCATATTTCAGGTTGCTTGTTGTGCTGTAGAGCATTGTTGCAAAAGTCTAGGATGAGGTTGTCTAGGTCGCAGTTCTTCAAGACCTCTGGAGGTATGCCATCCGGCCCAGCGCTTTTTCCCTCTCTTAGGGTGGATTTTGCCCTGGTGAGCTCGCTGATTGAGAAGGGTCCATCGTTGATGTTCAGGCCCTGGAGGACTGTTGGTATATTTTCCTCCTCTCCCTCTTCCACTGATGTTCCCATTGGCTACGTAACCCCCTCCTTACTGGCTTTTCTTATTGAAAGTCGTTCTGGATAGGGACGTCTGCTAAATACTGTACTGTATTTTTTCGTCAAGCGATATGTTCATACAATATTTGTAAAAAATATAGACAAAAACTATAAAGATAAGCTCAGTAGAGTGCAAATCTCTACCAGGAGGCATGCCCTAACAATAATAGCAATGTATGCAGTGAAATTTCTATGTATAGCCATGACAGAGTAGCGCAGCATTCGATTACCACTTGTACATCATCTCTACTGTCATCCTCCCTCTCCTCATACATATTCATTGTCTACCTCTCTTCATCTTTCTCTCAAATTGCTGTCATTCAAATGTCTCTGTAACGTGTAAAGTCTGATTGATAATTTATTGTGTCAATTATGTTTGTATCACCAGTCAATCAAAGGTTGCAATTCAATTTGAAAAGTGGTAGGTTTTGCTGCCCCACACCAACTTTGCGAGTTCTTTGAGAAAGGTCTAGAGAAGTTGAAAGTCAATTGTAAATAAAACGTAAAAGTGATGGCATGCAGGATGAAATAGTGTGTGTGTGTGTGTGTGTGTGTGTGTGTGTGTGTGTGTGTGTGTGTGTGTGTGTGTGTGTGTGTGTGTGTGTGTGTATGTGTGCGCGTGTGTGTGCGCGCCTGCACTTGCGTGTGCGTGCGACAATTTAACGTTAAATTCAGTAGGGATGTCTTCTACAAATCACTCAAAACAGTTTTTTTCATTATTTTTCAATCCAGCATTCAGCAACTGTGCATTTGTTTGATTTCAAGACAGGCTTTATATTACTTTTGGTTCAGGTTGTCAACAGAGTGTCAACATTCTAGACCATGACAGGGGCTAAGACAGTTCAAACTGAGTTGAATGTGCGCTGAATATGACACACTTACTGTACGTGTTTCCGGTTCAAATCTGCTGCCGAGCCAATCAAACGAAGCAATGGGAAAACGGACCTGGAACAGGAAACAAGCAGAATTCCAGTTTCACTGTCTAGGAGACTAATAGGACTAATCTATGTGTCCACATATCTGTCTAGGAGACATATCTGTCTAGGAGACTAATAGGACTAATCTATGTGTCCACATATCTTTGTTAGTGTTGAAGCAGAGAAACAGCTGGCTTAAAAAAAAAAGACCAGCAGGCAAAACATTAAACATAAACATGGCTTCAAAAGATGCACATCAATTATCAGCATTGCTAAATGCTGAAAAGGGGGGATGATTGCCATGGTTGTTATGTTCACTATGTAATGAGTCCACCTGTTGGCATCATGTGGAAGACAATTTTCCACCTGAAGAAGCATCGTGTATGTAAACTCGCATGAAATGTAAAATCTGTGGAACGATGGCCATGCTCTGACAGCTGCAGCCCGCAATTATACAACATCCAGCGACAAAATGACTGTGGACCTGACAAAACAGCACTTCCCCACGAAGAGGTCAGGATCTTGTTTAGACTCAAACTGGAAACCTGTACAGTACATCTAATAAAGCAAACCCATCCAGCTGTACTACTATGAATCTCTGAAAGCTTGAGACCGAAGCAAACCGAGCCATTCAAACGGATGCTGCATGTTTTAGACATGCTCGGCGAACCGTTGGGGATCTGCAGTAAAAAAATAAAAAAATAAAACACATGAAGTTTTCATACTTTTGGTTTATAAATTCCTGTGGAGCAGCACTTTGAGGCAAAGAAAACACACCATAAGGTCTACAGCAACCCTCCTGGTTACTTCAAAGGCATGTCCTGAAATGCGTGAGGACAGTTATCGATCCAATCCCTCGATGAATCCGGTATTTATAACTGGACACTTCAGAATGCACTTTTATGTTTCCTCACTTTGAAGCTCTCCCACGATTCTGAGGGGATGTTATTTTTCTTGAAACCCACATTCCTCGACTTTGACAGCATACAGTATGCGGGCTTACTGTATTCCAGCAGCTCAGCCTCACTCACTCACACACCCACATGGGGGAGGCATATTGGGGCATTGTTGTTCTGAACGCGATGCGGTAGCGACAAAATGTCAGGCCCGTCTTCCGTGTCTATCGCTTTCAGGCGAGGTTGAACAGGTTCCAGGGCAAGGATCGGGTTGGGTGCAATGACAGCAAAGTCCTGCCCTCTCTGTCTCCTCCTTTTATCCTCCTGCGCTCCCTGCCAAACCATCACTCTCGATACCCCGCGGGGGCCTCTCTAACCCTCAACATCTGTCCCACTTTACCACTCAGATGTTAGGGAGCTGGCAAGGATGACGGGCCGCGCTGCCGCGGTGCAACGGGATGCACAAAACTGCTTCCAGACATCTCGTAGAGAGTGCTGTCATTTCTAATTCTGTGTGTTTAGTCATTCAATTTATTTTCGTCTGCAATTTACCTCCAACTAATCACAGGTGTGTTTGTATAATCCATACAAGAACGCAGTGATGGCGGGCACGCACGCGAGCGCAAGTCTTGCTCACGACGTTGTCACGCGCTGAAAACAGCCGATCTACAAGCTCACAATGTGTTGCGATTCAATGCATTGTCAGCTTGTAGATCTGCTATTCTTGGTGCGCGAGACCATCGCATGACAGAGTACAACTGAAGCATTGCTGTTGAGAGGCATGAGCCCGCATGCGTGGGTCTGACAGGATTTAAAGTTGTTTAACAATTGACAGAGATCCAGAGAAACAAAGTGCAAGAGTAAATGGCATGAACCCTAGTCAACCAACAGCAGGGTAAGCATTCAAGTAAATAGAACGCCAGGAAAACAAGCAAGAGCTACACAAGTAACTATGAAAGCACGAAGACATAAACCTACACTATGAGTATATGTCTACATAACAAACTTGGCATCTGTGGACAAGCTGCCCCCATAGATGTGTTATATAAGGTACAGCAGGCATGTTATGTACAGCAGGCATGTCCAAAGTCTGGCCTGGGGGCCAATTGTGGCACAAGGGCAAATTTTAGATGGCCCACGGCTTCCTTCCTAATGTATTATTTATGGCCTGCCAGTAGAGTCATGTGAAATTCATACATTGAAGTTTCTGAGTGTTTTGAAATTAACCTGGTTAGATAGACTAATACTGCAGGATATTTTTTATTTTATTACATATTTTGAAGAGACTTTTTGACACCTTCACAAAAGACAATTTATTGCACTTAAATATAATAGAAATGGAGGGCATGCATGTGAAAAAAGGTTGAACAAAGGCTAAATAGTGTTTTTGAGCGGTGGTCACACCGTCTCCATAGCGTGGCCGTGTGTGTATCCGTGTGTGTCTGTCTGTCTGTCTGTCTGTCTGTCTGTAGCCTGAGGTGTATGTAGCCTCAGTACCTCTGGGTGACCAGAGAGGTGCTGTTGAGTCTAGCTTACCCTGAGCATCAACTGCAACCAGTTGGGGCCTGAGTGAGCAAGTATGGCTCACACTCTCTCTCTCTCTCACGCACACGCACACCCCCCCCCCCCCCCCCCCCCCCACACACACACACACACACACACACACACACACACTCCAGCTGGGTGAGCAACGCACACACGCACGCACACACACACACCTCTGTGAGCAACACACACACACACACACACACATGCACGCACGCACGCACACACGCACACCCCCCACCCCCACACACGTGCAGGCACCACCGCTCACTTCAAACTTGGGTTTGATTTTTGTTTACAGCACAGATAAGTGGCTTACCTTTGGCTACACTGCCAACAAAACAAAATGGTTGTAATGTGATGCATTTGCATGTAACTTTGTTATGGTTCAAAGGTACAGTATGACAGGAGATGCAGTTGGCCCCTGATGTAATGTGTCTTTTATGTTCAATACTGTAACTTGTAAGCTGCAGCAATGCTTACTTTCAAACCGCCCTTGTGAAGTGGAGTATAACTTAAGCACAACTCAATTCTCAAATAGAAGCTGCTCTTCTGAGCACAGGTCTCTGCCAGGTCAGGTATGTTATGGTCTCCTGGTGGGGCTATAATAGGCCAATGTGAAAAGGATGCCATGTCTTCATGGGCCTTTCACGGCAATCGGAAGCTGCATGCATAAATGAGGCATTTTGTTCCAGCAATAACAGGCCAAAGTGAAAAGAGTGGTATTTGTTCCTTGACCTAGTGGGAATGTGCATGCAAAATTTCACGGGAATCGCAGGCTGCGTTCTATGATTTGAGACATTTTGTTCCAAACGGACCAATCCTGCAAACTTTGGAAGCCAATCTTAGACAATCAGGATGGAATATGGAAGATCTGACAGATTCATGTTGATCACATGACTGTGGAGATACTGCCTACCGATTTGAGTGATATTTGGACAACATCTATAGGAGTACTGTCCAAAAATGTGTTTTGCTCAAATGTGCCTCATGGTGGCGCTAGAACAGGCCCATGTGAAAAATGTGGGGCAGAAGTTCTGAAGTGACATCCAGGGAGTGTGTGTGCACAGTTTGACAGCAACCGGGCCAACAGTGCCAGAGATTAGCTGGTAACAGACAGATGGACACACACACGGATGGACGGACAGACGGACGGACGGACGGACGGATGGACAGACAGGGGGCAAAACATCTCGGCCATGCCTTTCGGCCTAGCGGAGACATTAAAGGGATATTCCACAAAAAAACGATTGGTCATTTTATCGTCTAATCAGGCTTTTATGAACACCCTGAACAGTTTTTAATTTGCTTCATTCAATATTTAGATATTTGATGTAAATGTTATCTGGCCCTCAAGGCCTAGGGCCTCTCCACGTAACTTCTAACTCCATTTTAACTAGGATAGATTCATTTTATTTTTAATAATTCTTTGGGAAAATGGAAAGAATTAAATACAATAATATTTTATTAAACATAAATGAAAAAAGTTATTGACGTTTTAGGAGGGTAATATGAGTCACCAGAAATAATTATGGGTGTTTTTAATGAATCTATCATGGTTAAAATGGAGTTTGAAGTTACAATGGGTGTGTATGTGGAGAGGCCCAGGGCCTTGAGGGCCAGATAACATTTACATCAAATATCTAAATATTGAATGAAGCAAATTAAAAACTGTTCAGGGTGTTCATAAAAGCCTGATTAGACGATAAAATGACCAAAAGTTTTTTTGAAAGTGGAATATCCCTTAAGTACTGTAGCTTGTCTGCAGGTGCACGGCTCAGAAGATTTCATTCAAACAGAAACATTACACACACTCACTGAAATGTGCTTTATCTACTTTTAGAAAATGTTTGTTTGTGTTTTACCAAAAATATCAAGCGTATTGGAAAACATTCAACTGAGCTTACCTCATTTGTATTAGTCTGCCAATGCCTGGCTAATACTATTTGGCCAATAACATCTTTTTTTATCAATATACAATCAATTCCATACACTAACCATGGTCATGGTTCTGTGGTCAGTCAGCGTGGGACGATATAGCTCTATTGAAGCTGCCTATAAGCCCTGTGCCCAGTCGAGTGCATCCGCCATAAACGAAGATAAAAAACAAACAACAATGGTAGACATGCAACATCATGGTACCATGTAACTGACCATGTAAGTTCAAATGTAAGTAAAAGAACAACACAAATAACAGTATGCTATATATTTTTGAAGGAGGTTTGGGGCAGCTAGAACATTATAATTGTACGCCAGTTTTTCCTTTGGGAAAAAATACCATTCCCCATATGTGGCAGTGATAAAGTATACGTTTCTCCTTTCTGGCAAGAAAGGGTAGATCTGCCCTCTAACTAGACAAGAGGGACCACTGAGAGAAAGAGAGAGAGAGAGAGAGAGAGAGAGAGAGAGAGAGAGATAGAGAGAGAGTACTGTGTACAGTGCTGTTAGCAGGTCTG
This sequence comes from Nannobrachium achirus, assembly GCF_963921795.1. NCBI lineage: Eukaryota > Metazoa > Chordata > Actinopteri > Myctophiformes > Myctophidae > Nannobrachium > Nannobrachium achirus. The sequence goes on from NC_137827.1 coordinate 25,972,438, forward strand.
GGGTGTGTTTGCATGAGAGGTAGGAGGGAGATCTATTTACAATGTGGCTGAAGAATAAAAAGCAGCTTTGGCTTGTCAATTTTCTGACTAGTGTCATAAAACCAGGAGATGCCCATGGCCGCTCGTTCTACCTCGACACAGTCGAGTACCTGCCTCTCTCGCTCTGCTCCCAGTAAGAGGAGTAGACTATACTAACACACAAACACACAAACACAAACACACACACAAACGTGCACAGACGCGCATTCACGCTCACACAAAGGGGAGTCCCTCTGGTGTGTTTGTGTTTCTGTTTGTGAGCATTTGTTCCGAATCAGGCACCTGGCGTCTGAAGCCTGATGTATACTTTGTCATACAGTGGTGTTGCAGCACCCCCCTGCCGCTCCACCAAAATAGCCGATCTACAAGCTCACAACCAGTGACGGGTTGTGAGCTTGTAGATCGTCTATTTTTGGCACGAGACACCATCATTATGACGGAGCATATATTGGGCATAATGAATGAGGCCTTCTGGACTGTCACATGTCTGGATTCAGACCAATGGCCATCGCACGCATGCAGACCATGAAAAGCTGTGAGGGTGTGAAGCTCGCACTGCACAGTCCAAACATGTTGCATGCACGCACGCACGCACGCACGCACGCACGCACGCACACACTGTATATCCATTAGTATATAAAGTATACTGTAAACTATTAATAGGCATACCAAAGTGTAGTATACAGTACTTTACGCATTGCCAGTACACGCACACACATATGCATGCAAGCACACACATACAGAAGCTCAAGCAGCAGGTAACATATGAATATCTATCTGTTGACAGAACATTCCTGACAACAATTTTGTTCCCCTTGTTTCCAGTTAGAATTGAAATTCACTGCAGGTTTTTAAAAAGAGCCCTCTCTACAGACGGCTGTAATACCCCATGGAAGGTGTAATCAAAGTAATTACTATAGCACACAGGTGTTCCATGCTGCACGCCACTGAACACAGCGAAAGTCAGCGACAGTGGATGGATTAACCATAAGTGAAAAGAGAGGGGGGGAAAAAAAGAACCGAATTCACATCAAGTGTCATTATGGCCCCTTTATCGACAGAGTAAGTGCACAAACAAATGGCTTTTTTTAAATGTATTTCTTTTTTTGTCATCTGGCGCTTAACATGGACATTTTATGCTCCGTCTGTTCACGTTGCTTTGCTTCCATTTTTCAATTATGGTAATATAAATGTGGTAGAGTGAATTATAAAAGAAGGACATGATTTTTTTAATCTTTAACAGAGATAGAGAGAGGGGGAAGGGGATACAGAGATAGAGAGAGAGAGAGAAGCATACTTGCTGCATAACTCAATGCACTACTACAATACAGTATGTAAACACTATGAGCAATGGTGATTAGCTCTTGTGTGAAGAGACTCTTATTTCTGTATTGTATTAAATATATAAATACATATTTATTTATGCGTTCATTCATTTATCAAAGTGGCCCTCTCTTCATCCACGAAACAATGACATGAAATACCTTGATAGTGTGATTGCATTTAAATGATGTTTCTTTGGTTTCTCTGCTCCCTTCGGATCAGAGAATAGTGAATAGACATATGATCCCAATGAAAGCTCCCCATCTGCATGCATCCCACTCCAAATCTTTAAGCCGTGACGAGAGAGAAAGAGAGGGGGGTGCAGACAGAGAGAGAGAGAGATGGATATGAAGAGAGATGCAAAGAGTGGGAGTCAGAGAAGGGGAGAGAGGGGGGGGGGGGGGGGGGGCCTGTGGTGGAAAAAGTACTCACATGTATAAAAGTATCAATACTGCAATATAGAAACACTCCGTTACAAGTACAAGTCTGGAATTCAAATGTGCTTGAGTAAAAGTATGAAAGTGTTGGGGTCAAAATATACTTATGTACCAAAAGTAAAAGTACAAAATGTCTGAAAATAGCAGATCTACAAGCTCACAGCGCGTCGCATCATGTGACGCGTTGTGAGCTTGTAGATCGGCTATTTTCAAATAGCCAAAAATGGGGCTAAAGTGGATTAATGTATGTTTTATAATATAATCGTTTATATCTGCTAAGTAACGAGTAACTCAAGTTTTAAAATAATTGCAGTGGAGTAAAAGTACAATATTTGGATCCAAGATGTAGTGGAGTAGAAGTAAAAGTACTGAAAACTGGAAATACTCAAGTAAAGTACAGATACCTCAAAACTGTACTTAAGTACAGTACTTAAGTGAATCTACTTAGTTACTTTACAACTCTGGAAACAGGAACAGGGAGAGGTACAGATGGAGAAGAAGAGAGATGCAGAGAGCAAGAGTCAGAGAGAGAGAGAGAGAGAGGAGAGAGAGAGAGAGAGAGAGAGAGAGAGAGAGAGAGAGAGAGAGAGAGAGAGAGAGAGAAATGAGATTGGGGCATGGGGGGGGAGGTGGGGGCAAAGGCTGATATATATAGAGGGAGAAGGTGCAATTACCACGAGCATAGTCTGAGGGATCAACTTCACTTCAAAGAGGCAGGGCCCCGCGTCCCATGCTCCACACAGCCCCCAGTACCAGTGTAGTGAGGGTAGGTAAACACGAGTAGATCACAAGACTCTTAATAGCAGCCAGATCTGAAGAGGTCCCCACCTTGTGCCTCCATGCCTGCCTCCTCAGATCCTCAGACAAGCCCCTGCCTGGAAGCAACAGAAACACACAGCACTCTCACGTACTTAACAGGCTGGGTGTGTGTGTGTGTGTGTGTGTGTGTGTGTGTGTGTGTGTGTGTGTGTGTGTGTGTGTGTGTGTGTGTGTGTGTGTGTGTGTGTGTGTGTGTGTGTGTGTGTGTGTGTGTGTGTGTGTGTGTGTGTGTGTGTACTGTGTACATGTGCTCTCATGAGCATTATTCCAAAAGCTATTTCAAAGAAATTGTAGAGAGAGAGAGAGAGAGAGAGAGAGAGAGAGAAGGTAAAGTAGCAACCTCTCATTGCCAGGCACACAAACCCGCCAAGTAACCTGGGAACGTCAAAGTGCACGGAACCCCGGCAACTGCCATACAAACTCGTGAAAACTGGGGAAATATACAGTACATGATCTTCCTGTGTCAGTGTTAGAAGTAATACACTTTGGTTTGGGTATATAGGCAGTATATTTTACTATGAGCTTTGAAAAAACAACGACATGGTATGCAAAATTAATCATACAAAGTCATTTTTTTGCACCCCTGTACCCCTGATTGCACAAGCTATACATGCTGTTTGCTGAAATGTGTTATAGCATTTGGTTTGGAATCACATCCTGTTTTAGAATGAAGGAGACATGAGTGGATTTTCATTCATTCTTTTGAAAAAAAAAAAAAAAGAAAAGAAATGAAAAGAAGTTTCAGTGCTTGGCTCCTCCCATCTGAACCTGATTGGAGCAGACCAGGGCTATGTCTACTGTATGCAAACTGCATTTAACGCCCCCTAATCTGTCATCACTGGATAAATACGATAAGGGTAGCTGCGATTCCCCAGGAATTATCCCAGCCCCACGGTTAAACAGGATTAAGCGGTTGGAATTATGCAATTCAAAATGTGGATTGCAATGTTTTAAATACCGGATAGTGTTGTTGACCCACTACAGGGTAACACACACAGACAATTTGCTCTAACACTTAAAAGCATACCATAAAATACTAGCCTATTCAGTAGATATAAATACCAGGATATATGGCATAAAATCTTTGATCGGAACAGCGTGTATACTGTATTGTGAACACTTACTGTGCACTCAATCTTTACTGCATTTGGGGGGCATAGATATGAGCACAGTGAGCTCAGTGCATTTGATAGAGTAGACACCACTGCTTTCTATACACTGAGTCAAAGGAAATCATCTGGGAAGGCTGACATCTGATGGCCAGGCTCTGTAACTACAAGCAATGAGATCTGTAGCTGCATGGAGCCAGTGGGGCAAAGCAACAGTAGATATGGGTTTCAGTTGCACAGAAATGAAACCATCCAGAATGGTTAATAAAACTAATTCATGTAATTAATCTTAAAGAAAAGAAGATCAATCTTAATTTCCAAAATACATATTTAAACTAACATATATATTTTTTGCTATTCCATAGCAAAAATAGGCGATCTACAAGTTAACACATTGTTCAACAATGAAGTAAAAAGTAGAACTTACAGTAAGTGGTTAATTAGATTAATCGATTAGTCAATAAAAAACACGATTAGAATATTTTTTGCCTTGATTTGTTGAAAACATCTAAAACATTTGTAAAGCTTCTCAATTATTACTTAATTATTGAGAGGCATCTAGACCTACTGCACATACCTTTAAACACGTTTTAAATGCAAGGCTTTTTTATTTTCCTTCATTTGTATGCTACTGAAATTGTATCGAGAAAAAAGAAATGCTGATATTTGTTCCAAAAAGCTTCATACCCTGTATATACATAACGCCAGAATGTGACATAGCTCTGTTTAAACAATGCTGTACCCCCTCCAACTGTATGCTCCCCATTTTCATGTGTTTTTATTATTTATTTTGAAACTTGCTTTGGCAATGTAAACATATGTTTTCCCATGCCAATAAAGCTCCTTTGAATTGAATTGAATATTTGATTAATCAAAAAGGTAATAATCAACAATAAAATGTTTGATAGTTGCAGACCTGTCCACAACTAGACCCCTGGAAGAGCTAAGAAACACAAGGTGGGGGGGGGGTACTCCCAAGCAGGGGTGTCACACCAAATTCTGGGCCTGGGTACTTTAACTATTGAAAAATAGCAGATATACAAGCTCACAGAGTGCCGTGCTGCGAGCTTGTAGATCTTCTATTTTTTTTAAATCGTGAAGATTTGTGCAAGTCTTTGAATATAAACCTATGTTTCTATGTCAGTGGTGCTCAAACCTTTTCATGTGAAGGACCCCGAAAATGATATGTATTTTGGCCACAGACCCGCATCTCAAAACATTTAGTTCTAGGGACCCCCCATGAAGCAAAATTTTAGTTACAAATGTTTGCTTAAAAAATACATATATTCAAAGATTTGCACACATTTTCTATTTTTCATTAGCTAAAGTATAAAATAATCAAGGCCCCCTCCACCTTGGGCCCTTGTAACTCAGTCCTATTCCCCCCCCCTTGTGACACCCCTGCTCCCAAGTCATGAAGTGAGATGAAAACACGCCTCCGGGCCAACCTCACAGCTAAAGCGGAATCACCCTGAGTGCTTTTAGTGAGCCTTAGCCCTCGGATGTCATTTGTTAAGAGAGCTTCATGCTTCTGTGAAACTTAATTCCCCCGGCCCGTCCTTGAGTAGTAAACTCTCACCTTATCCCCCAGCAGTTGGGAGAATGACCCCCCCCCCCCCCCCCCCCCCCTTTAGTGAACAAAAAATAATAAAAAATAAAAAAATAAGAGAGAGGAGGAGTCCTCCTCTGTGACTCCTAACACGCCAGATGTTACTTTTCCACCGTGATTTATCGGCCGGCTTAGATAAGGGTAAACAAATAGTCATCACAGTTATAACTGCAAACACTGCTTTTCCACTGGGCTTATCACAGGTCACACGATACAAAGTTAGCCTGCGGTGTAGAGAGGTGTGTGTGTGTGGGGGGGGGGGGCATGTGTGTGTTCGTGTGTGTGTGTGCGTGTGTGTGTGTGTGTGTGTGTGTGTGTGTGCGTGCATGCGTGCGCGCGTGCGTGTGTGCGTGCGTGCATGTGAGAGAGAGAAAGGGAGCAAAGACAAAGTTGTGGCTTTTCCTCCTCTGAGCAGACAAATCAGCTTGGATATAAACATGCCAAGACTCCTTTCAGCAGAGAAAGGTATATACAGCATGCGCTTGCACACACGCGCACACACACACACGCGCACATGGTCGCACGGTCACACACACACACACACACACACACACACACACACACACACACACACACACACACACACACACACACACACACACACACACACACACACACACACACACACACACACACACGCACGCATAACCCTGAGCCCTGACCTGTAGGAATGTATGCTCTCTGCGGAGGACGATTAGCTGGCCAGCCTGTTAGCTCCTGCAACACAGAAACCTCATTGTGATAAAGCCCAGTCAATGTTTGCTGACACACGTTATCTCTCTCTCTCTCTCTCTCTCTCTCTCTCTCTCTCTCTCTCTCTCTCTCTCTCTCTCTCTCTCTCTCTCTCTCCCGGGCATCCAGTCGGATAGAGCTGCCACGGCTCTTTTACAACGATTTAGGGAGCCATTTGTTTTTCAAGGAGCTGTTTACACAATGGCCACCTACGACAGCGGGGGGGACACGTACGGGGAGAGGAGAGAGAGAGGGGACGGCACGGCAGACATTTGAAATATAAATCGGTGCCGACCGTTATCTGCAACAGCCCTGCTTTTTTTTTCTCTCTCCTCTTTTTCCTCTTCTTTTTTTCTTTTTCACTTTCCGATGGCTTCCCAATCTTTTTGCATTCTTTATCTCGGGGCGGCACCGATAAGAACAAACGACGAGGTTCTGTCAGCGGATGCCAATAGTTCTAAGGGAGGGAAATGAACACTTGTGTGTGTGCGTGTCTGTGTGTGCATGAATGCATGCTTGTGAGTTAAGTATATGTGTGCGTAACTGAGAGGTGTGTGCGTAGGTACGTGCGTGCATGCGCGTGCGTGCATGCATGCGTGTGTGTGTGGCAGAGTGGGAGGAGGTGATAAAACAGCATATTCCTCAAGGAGGATCAATAGTTGTTATTCAGACCTGCATGGGTCCCACCATTGGAAGCTCTGACACTGTCCTGAGAGTCTGCCTGCGGTATTGATTTTAATTTATTTTTAACTTAGTGATGGATATGGGACGTGTCATGAGAGAGAGGCACTGGTCAAATAATTACCAACATCTATTCATTAATTGGAAGGCAAAAGAGATAGAACACTCAATATTCATTAGGACCAGCAAAGACTTTGCAAATGTGCTGTCCAACACAAGGATGTCAGAGAAATATGTCGATCACCTAATCACGCAATGCAAATGCTATCCCTGTAAAATAAAGTGGCTACAATGCACCGAGGTCGCCTACCTGTGTTCTGTTTTTTTTTGCACTAAACAAAAGATGTCAAGCTCCACTTCCAGGTTTTATTGGGATCAATTAATCAAGGGCTGTAAGCCTAGATTCAATGAGGATTCAACTTGTAATTCAAGGTTGAGCTTCCTGTTGTATTACCTTCGGGTCCGCGTCGATATGCCGACAAACTAAACCTAACCTTAACCCTAATCCTAACATCAGTAAAACTATGCCTAAACCTAACCCAATAACCCTAACCTCAGTAACCGTGACGCAGGTGATTAGCTAACCTGCCGACGCTGGTGAGTACAGTAGCTAACCTGCCGACAGGGGTGAGTAACTAACCTGCCGACGCTGGTGAGTTCCTACTCGGAACAACGGACCGGCGGAACAATGAGCCCTTACCTTCTACCACAGGTCTTGTTTACACCTCACACCAAATGCTAATTTAAAGCAGCAATTTGGAACAGTATATTAACGCAGTGGTTCTCAACCTTTTCAGGCCGCGACCCCCAAAATAATCATATTTTAACTGGGGACCCCTCAACCTGACGAGCGCTAAGAGTTGAGGCATTACATTTTGTATAACATGGTTCTATTGTGAAAATGGCCGATCTACATGCTCATGCCATGCATGTGAGCAAGTAGATTGACTATTTTCTGCCTCTAATATTTGATAATTTGGCCAATGTTTAATTTGTCATTATAGATACACTCTATACACTTAAATTTATGTTGGTTTGTTTACTGAAAACAATGTTGCACATTAAGCTAATCATCTGGGGACCCCCCAAAATAATTTGGGAGTCCCGACCCACAGGTTGAGAATCACTGTACTAATGAATAAAACATTATTTTAACCAATTTGCATGGTAGCGTATAATACAATGTAACTAGTATCTTCAGTGGTTGGAGGTGGTCTCTCTGGTCTTCAACTCTGAAATGTAGACCCTGGTCAGGCCTGATGTCAGGTAAGACACCTTCTGGTTGAGAAGTATTACTGCCTAAAGGTCATAGTGCAATGGGGTGTCTGTCTTGCAAGAGTGGTAGAAAATTGGCCTCTCATGTCGGAGACCTATGTTGGACATAAAAGTTAGGGATTGCAGCTTTAAGAAAAGCGGTTAGCCATCGTACGACGCGCAGTCTGACGGTCGGGAAATAAATCCCTGTTCAAGGTGATTTCGGTGGCATGCATATCCTTTTGCCAAGGCTTCAAACAATGTGCAGTACTGACAGTTTAAACGAATGCACTGGAATATCAATAAAAGTGTGAATTTATGTATTTATGTAACGCGAACATGAATACATCTCTAAGCCATTTTATGGGTTCATGTGGAAGGTCAATAAACAATGCACCTCTCCGAAAGGTCCACAGATAATCAAACACAAGGTGACAGCTCTTTTTTATTCCCATATTTAAACTGCATTTCAGAGCTCATAATCCTTCCTTCCAGAGGAACACGGCTAATCACCCATCTTGTGTGTGGAGAGTTTAGTCAGCAGATTATCAGTGGGCAGCAAGAGCAGAAGTTGGCAGCAAGAGCAGACAGAGCACCTCCTGAACAAATCGCTGTAGTCGGGCAGAAACCTTGTATGTCCAAAACCGTTTGTTTTGTATTTATCATTTTAAAAACGATTAAAACAGTGAGAATAGACGATCTACAAGCACACAACGCCTCGCTCCGCGAGGCGTTGTGTGCTTGTAGATCTGCTATTTTCACTCGTTTTGGGCAACAGTCTTGTATGGTGAAGCAAGGCTTTACTTTAAGAGATTTGAAACTTGGAGGTTTCTGCCCAACAGTGACGAAATGTAAATCAAGGGCAACACTTCCTCAAAAACCTGCGAAACGTGTATGAATTCAAAATAATAATAATAATAGCACCCGACATTCTCTTTCCTCTTAACACAACTCGTGCCTCTTAATCTGAAGGTTGCTTGTTGCCTTGGTGCCGCGCCGTTTCCTCCGTCGGCCCCCGCTATTATTTTGAAGGGCTGGAAGGGGGTTGTTTTTGTTTTTTTGGATTATCACTTGACGGCAACGATTACGTCATCTAGTCACATGACAGTGTGAGCCGAGAAGAGAAACATGGCTGCGCCCTTCCGTGTGTATTGTTTACATCAGATCTGGTGCAAAATGGCTCAAAATGGCTCTTTTGGATTAAATGAAGTATCTTTATGGGCCTCTCCATTGACTTAACATGGAGGAGCTTCACTTCGCGTGCACGCCCAACGTGCGTTTTAAACAAATCGCGGACATTACCGATGCGGCCGCGACCGGGGCGACATTATGTAAGTATTAATACATTTACTGTAAATACAGTAAGATTGACGGTGAGCGCTGTCAACGGCGTCATGTAGTCACCGATTTGAATGACGGTGAGGATCGTCTACAGCAGCAGAACAGTTAAATCCCAAATAATCGGCCGCGATTTAACTCCCAACATTGCGCAATAGGGGTAAATGTAATTAACTGAGTGTTGGAAAATTGATCATATGGCAGCTTTATGTCTTACAACCCTGGAAGTTTCTGGCCTCCGCAGAATATGAATTAAACTGTTCAGCAGATGGAAGCCGTGGCTGTTATTGCTGCAACAGTATCAGCCGTCTTGTCACACACATTGCTGCGTAAATATATCATCAAAACGCCAGCAACCTGCAATAAATCGCTTGATTGACTCACTGACTCCGGGTTACTTTGCAGTGCATCAAGTCAAAGTGACCAAAGCAGCCTATGGGCCTTTGCAGGCAAGGCACCTACGGTTATTGAGTACAATCGCGCCACTAATTATCCTGCACATGCATGCTACTGCGGGGCTTTGCCCTTTGAGAGAAGCAATCAAACAGCTGACGATAGGCTGAATAATCACACTGCATTGAATGTGCTGGGCTTTGCACATGTGGTGTGTTGTGAGTGTGGGAGCTTGCTCAATACACTCTACACAGTGCGTGCATCAACGCCAGCCGAGCCTCTTACGTTATGTGTTGGCTGCCGTTTTTGTGGTGAGCCTCGTGAAAGCCCCAAGGTCCGTCATTTGTAAACTTGAAAGTTGGAGGCCTGATGGAGCAACACAGATCCCACTCCCAGGGCCGCTTCGTGACAAACCCCCATCTGACAGCGCAGAACGATGACATCAAGGAAGCTGGAAACCAAGGTTGTTTTATGAGGTTGCGTTTGTGCCGGGATGCAGGGACTTGCAGAGAATGTTATAGAGAGGCAGGGGCTGAAATTCCAAAAAAAAAAAGGCCTTTTGGTGAAAATATCGAAAATAGCCGACCTCCAAGCTGTTGTGAGCTTGGAGGTCGGCTATTTTCGGTGACTCGATACCACACTGAACTAAGCATAATCAAGTCAATACTGGAGATGTGGCGTAACACCATGGATTTTTACACAGAGAGGGCAATTCTTTCAACATAAGATGCTGTATTCAAGTTCAGGAGAGTTTGGACAAAGCAATTCTCTTGAATGCCTTCGGGTATGGCATGGAAAGAGGGGGCATTTGCATTTCTTTTACCATATTAAAAACTGCATTCATGGTCTGGACTCTGGAGAGGGCTCTTTTTACAGACCGTTAAATGGGCAGGGGCTCAAGCCCCCTTTGATGTCTACTGTATGTGTGCACGTGCCTGTTTTTGAGGTTGCGTTTGTGCCGGGATGTTGGACGAGGAGGCAAGTGCATGTGAGGAGGATGTGCATCTGCCTGGAAAACCAACCCGCTGGCCTCCGCCAAAGCATCGGATCCACCTCCACCGCCTCTCCTTGTGTTGCATGACGAGGAGCATTACTGCTTCCCCTTCCCCACGCCCGCGCTACAGGCCAAGGTCGCGGTTAAGTTATGATTACAGTACGATGCACTCAGTGAAGACACGCAATAAAGAGGGCTCTGCAGAACCATAAAACTGTCAAGGCGCATCACAAAAGTGTCAGACGCGCCATGCAGAACGGGGCTCGCGAAGAAAAAAATAAGACTCTCGCTCTCTAAGCAATCATCACTTCTTCAACTTGACACAGGGCTGAATATTGCATTAAATGGATACGTGCCCAGAGGAAGAGGAAAACCACATTGATTTTAAAGTCCCCAGGTTTCCGCTATTGTGCCATTCGCGGTAATGATCAATTATTTGGCCCCTGACAGAGGCTCTTCTCTAAAGCCTGGTTGCCCTTACTTCACACACGCACACGCACACGCACACACACGCACGCACGCACGCACGCACGCACGCACGCACGCACGCACGCACGCACACGCACGCACACACACACCCACACACACACACACACACACACACACACACACACACACACGCACGCACACACACACACGCACACAATACTATGCCACAACAGAGAAGTCATTGATTTAATCCTTGGCTGTTGCGCTGGAGCTCATCTTCATCTACAGTAATGCTGCAATCATTTACCAGACTCGGGTGCCTTCCAGGGGTCCTTGACACTGACAGGGGGGCTACGTCTCATTTTCACTGTTGTGCACTGTACACATCACATCATCATTGTACTGTACTACGACATCTGAAGGCAGCGCTACTCTGCTTTGTGAATGTACTTTAAGTCCACCCCTTTGAAAATGTAAAACCCCCAAATGTACTGTATCTTATCGTCGTTGTCGGGTGGAAACCTCGTATCTCCAAGTTTCAAATTTGTATGTTCTTTCGCAAAGTAAAGCCCTGCTTCATCGCACAAGGCCGTCGCACAAAAGTAGTGAAAACAGCAGATCTACAAGCACACAACGCCTCGCGGTGCGAGGCGTTGTGTGCTTGTAGATCGACTGTTTTCACTAGCTTAAATCATTTTTAAAATGAAAAACGAACGGTTTTGGACATACAAAGTTTTCACCCGACAACGACGTTATGCATCTCCGAAGAACTGAAAAGAAGGAGCATGGCAAGGGACAGAAATTGAACAATGCAAATAATAATGCAAATAATGCAAACTATTACATCATCATCTGCGACAGTGTGAATGTAAAACACGTACAACAGCAGGCCTTGTTGCTGTTATTATATGTTTAATACATACACAAGGCCTTCCACACCATGGACTCAAACATACTCAGTTACAGTACTCGTGTAACTGTGACATTAGCCTTTGCTGGCACCTGTGGTGGTTTCATTTCAAGGTAATTAAGATACTTATCTTGTTGTTGTTTTTTCTCAACAGAATAAAATAAATAAGAATATAAAATGTGTTCAAGTCCCCACGGAGACCAAATTTTGACACATTTCCACACTCAGTTTGAGAGCACCATGTGAAGATGACGGAAAATCACACCACGCCACAGGGGCCCGCGAAGAAAACTGCACTTTGGTCCAATTTCCAAGCCTGCCTGCCTGCATCTGCTGCCCCCCCCCTCAAAACACACACACACACACACACACACACACACACACACACACACACACACACACACACACACACACACACACACACACACAGGGGCGTCACACCAAATTCTGGGCCCTGGGTACAAGGATTCACTGCGGGCCCCCCATGAATGTTAACTATTGAAAAATAGCAGATATACAAGCTCACAGCGCGGCACCGAGTGCCGCGCTGCGAGCTTGTAGATCTGCTATTTTTGAAAAATCGTGAAAATGTGTGCAAGAAACCTATGTCAAGGACCCCCATGATGATATGTATTTGGCCACCGATCTCAAAATATTTAGTTCCAGGGACCCCCAGAAGCAGAATTTGAGTTAGAAATGTTTGCTTAAAAAATACATACAGTATATTCAAATATTTTCACACATTTTCACAACTTTTCAAAAATAGCAGATCTACAAGCTCGCAGCGCGGCACTCGGTGCCGCGCTGTGAGCTTGTATATCTGCTATTTTTCAATAGATAAAGTTATTAGGGCCCCTCCACCTTGGGCCCCAGTAAACTCAGTCCCACTTTCCTACCCCTTGTGACGCCCCTGCACACACGCACGCACGCACGCACGCACGCACGCACGCACGCACGCACGCTACGCACGCACGCACGCACGCACGCACGCACGCAGAGGGCAATTCTTTCAACATAAGATGCTGAATTCAAGTTCAGGAGAGTTTGGACACACACACACACACACACACACACACACCTCAGTCCACCAGCCCCATGGAGGCAGGGAGCCTAAATGCACCATCAGCATTGAGGTTTTGGCTGAGCTGCAACATGGGTATTATGTTCCAAATTCTCTCCAGCTGGAGTGGGGGAAAGAGCTTGCCCATCTCCCTCTCTTTAGCCCATTACAAAATCACACAAAAAAGTAAAAAAAAAAAAATGCCCCCACTCCTTTTTACACCCTCCATCCCTCCCTTTCTCATCTTCCTTTTCTCCCCTCTGTCCACAATTCAATGTTTAAACAATCGGAGCGCCTGAGAATTAGTGTCTGAAATCCAGGGGGCATCAGGCAAGGCCTTCGTACCGAGGGGGGAGCGGGGGCCATAGCGAGAAAAGAGAGAACGTGTGTGTGTGTGTGTGTGTGTGTGTGTGTGTGCGTGTGTGTGTGTGTGCGTGTGTGTGTGTGTGTGTGTATGCGTGTGCGTGTGTGTGTGTGTGCGCGTGCGTGTGTGTGTGTGTGCGTGCGTGCGTGCAGTGGTGTAAAGTAACTAAGTACATTTACTTAAGTACTGTACTTAAGTACAATTTGGAGGTATTTGTACTTTACTTGGGTATTTCCAATTTCCAATACTTTTACTTCTACTCCACTACATCTCGGATCCAAATATTGTACTTTTACTCCACTACATTTATTTGAAAACTTTAGGTACTAGTTACTCTGCAGATATAAATAACTATATTATAAAACATACATTAATCCACTTTAGCCATATTTTATACCTAGGCTATTTGAAAATAGGCGATCTACAAGCTCACAACACAACGCGTCGCAACGCGATGCGTTGTGAGCTTGTAGATTGGCTATTTTCAAACATTTTGTACGTTTACTTTTAGTACTTTAAGTACGTTTTCGTGCCAACACTTTCATACTTTTACTCAAGTACATTTTGAATTCCGGACTTTTACTTGTAACGGAGTATTTCTACATTGCCGTATTCTTACTTTTACTTGAGTAAAGAAATGTTAGTACTTTTTCCACCACTGCGTGCGTGTAAGGGTGGTGCGGGGTGCTGCAGCCTAGAGAGGGAATCGAAGAGGTGGGGGTGGAGGGGGGGGCGAGAGAGCTACTGGGGCAGGTGCAAGCCGTGCGCATACAAGGTGGCGATTAGGGGGAAAGTGGCCCTGTGTGAGGCCAGAGGAACATCTGTGCCTATTACCACAGCACACAAAAGACTGGAGTGGGGGGGGGGGGGAAAGACCACGGTCTCCAACATGAACGGGGGCCTCACCAAACACCACAGGGCTGAATTGCATGCCCCAATTTGAGGCTTTCAGCGCCCGCTCGTCATTAGCATTTGAAAAAGCCAGGCAGGAGCTCTTGCTCGGCGAGTAACTCATTGGGTCGAAGCAAGAGAGTGACTCGGAGTAGGTGGACGCGCAACCCCCACTACAACAACCCCATCCAATGCCATAAGCACTCCACTGCCTGCCTGGACAGTATGGGGTCTGCGGAACGCAACATGCTCTGGAGCTCCATGTTCACTTTAACTTAGGGTGACCAGATGTCCCGGTTTGGCAGGGGACTGTTCCGTTTTCAAGCTGCGTGTCCCGGTGTCCTGACAAATATCTCTAAAACACTAATATGTCCCGGGTTTTCAACATTCACTACGAAATTGTCCCGGTTTTCGCCAGAATTATAATAATAGTAGCTGTTTTCAGTGTCTTGCATAGACATTTATCATGTTCTTTTCATGAAAACATGCTCAACTAACCTATCAGAAAACGTGAACAAATTCATTGCGTGTCTGAATTCAACGCTGAGGCTGTTTGTCAATCACTCGCTGCGTGTACAGTATGTGCGCGTGCACGAACGTTAGAGAATGGGGAATTAATACTTTAACGTGCGCATTGCTTTTAGGGTCCCGGTTTTGGGCAACAGTGGTTCGCGTCCCGGTTTGTGCGGCTAAAAATATGGTCACCCACTTTAACCACATGAACCCTAGTGTCCCCGTTCTGGGCGAGTCATAATAGGTGAGAACATTATAGGCAAAAATAGGCGAACATTCAGCAGATCTACAAGCTTTGAGATTTGGTTTAGAGGGGGAAAAAAGAGGGAACCAAGTGTACCGTATACCCCTGGGGCCGGAGTCATCGCCATGCTGGCTTGACATTTTTTTGCCACAGACATACAAAATGAGAAAGTCCTGAATGACCATAACAGGTATATGTAACACTGAGAGTACCAATGGAACATTTGTAGACACTCAGTGTTATGGGGGTCCTTGCAAATGAAACATCTGAGAACCACTAGAACTAGCGGACTACTAATATGCCATAGTGACATAGTAAACAAGTGTCATACATACTTAATTGTGTTTTTGTCGTTGACAATTACATTTCTGTTTGGCTTTTAGGCTTTGAAGTTGCACATGGTAGATATGACACATAACCTAAATATACAAAGAAATTACTGACATATTTGACAACTTTATACTTAAAAAAGAACATTGTTAGTGGAAATAGCCGATCTACAAGCTCACAACGCGTCACAACGCGTCGCATCGCAAAGCGTTGTGAGCTTTTAGATCTTCTATTTCAACTATTTTTGACTCAACATGGAAACGATTATGACGATTATGAAAAATAATCGCGATTATGTCAAATAATTGCGATTACACGATTATGTAATAATTGTGACAGCCCTAGGTGTGTAAAGAAAAAATCTAGAATTTGCCACGGATAAAACCCGAGTCTTGCCACTTTGGCCCTGTACGGACATGTTGATGACCCCTGCCTGCCCTGGGGGACCCCGAACTGGGGGCATCTGTAGCTGAATGGGTAGTGAGGCCGCCTGGGAAACAGAAGGTCCCCGGCTTGCGTCCCTGCCCCGGTCTGCATGTGGACGTGTCCCTGAGCAAGGCACTTAACCCCTTAACAGCTCCCTGAGGCGCTGCCCCTGTATAGCACCCACTGCTCCATGATACTTAGGATGGGTTAAATGCAGATAACCCATTTCACTGTCCCTATGCAAATATTCAGTGACAAATACTGAAAAGGACTGCGGACCAAATTATTATAACGTATATCACTGTCGGGCAGAAACCTTGTTTCTCCAAGTTTTACATTTAAAATGTTTTTTCGTAAAGTAAAGCCCTGCTTCATAACACAAGACAAAAAAATAGCAGATCGCCTATTTTTAAGTGTGCCTGCCATGCAATGGCAAAACACTTATTGTAATCCGCCATACTTAATTAGGGTAGTTAATGATCCCACAAATTTGGTGCGCTAATAACTGCCGCACAATTTACGCCACCGCCGCAATATATACATCAAAACGTGCGGCTCGGCCAGGAATGGTGTGCTATTACTTTTCTAAGAGAAAATTGATATTAATTTATTAGTGAATTAATTTTACCCATTGACTTATAATGGGAATCGCAAAAACTCACATTCAATATTTCTTTTCTCGCAAACCATAGGGGCTACAGTTTCAAAACTTGGAGAGGAGATTTATAATGATATCAAGGATTAAATAAAAAATAATTTCGTCAGTTGGCCTCATGGTGGCGCTATAACAGTCCACTTTACCTTTCGGCCTGTAACTCTTGAACCGTGGGTCGGAAAATTAAAATTCCTTTTTCCCTGGATTCCTTGGGTCATGACGCATCTCCTCATATAGGCCACGCCCATTTGCGTCAGGATAGATTTTCCGCCATTTTGAATTTTCTTCAAAACACACTTTTTGCTCCTTTTCCTACATATTTTCTCCAAATGTCACAAAAATCGATACACACGATCTATGGACTCATGCGATAAACATATTTAAACGATATTTTGATAGTCCATACCGTTCTTCCGTAACAGGGTTCCAAAGTTAGCGGGAGGAGCCCGTTTTGTAAGAAGTAGCCATAAATCACAAACGAAACATCCAGTCAACACCAAATTTTAACCACAAGTGGGGGGCGCTATACTGAACATATACCCAAAAGCATTTCCACTTCGACCCATAGGGGGCACCACAAACGCGCAAAACGTAACCGTTTCATGCCAAAACGTGTTTTTCAGGGGGAACGACCCTCTCAAAACCAAACACAAACGATCTCGGGAGCGACGGGACAACGTAATCGCCTTGCGGAACTTGTGGGAGGAGCCTATTTCTTAAAAACAAGAAACCATATTGCTAATGCTAACACATGCTAATGCTAACAAATGCTAATGCTAACAAAGATGCTAATGTTAACACATACAAGGTTGCACACACTTAGCGAGCTGCAGGCACACTTAAAATTTCTTCGAAATTTTCTTTTCTAGTCTCTATTTTAAAGGACAACTTTGTTTTTTTACAACAAGGGTTCATATTTTTGATAGTCATTAGAGAAAAGAAAAGATGAGTGTTAAAATGTTTTCATTTACTTCTTTCTATTGTTTTAGCAATTTTACTATTTTGATTTTCAGTCTTTTTACTATTTACACCAGCCCCCATAAGTCACATCTGACCATGAAAGATTGCAGTGCATCTTGGGAATGGGCTTATTGTGTCTAAAAATACATACTTTGATTGAACGATTTGAACGATTTTGATTTGCATGCATGCCCAAAGGTTGGGGGCATGCATGCATGCCGACAACGAGGATAATCATTATCAAACATATAATTTTCCGAATGTCTGTCTGAGTGTCTGTCTGAGTGAGTGTCTGTCACAGCGTTTCTCCTCAGTGGCTGGAGCAATTGATCTGAAATCGCATCATCGCATATGAACACACCTGACAACTGTGAAGCCCGTTTGTCACTTTCACAAATCATATGCTGTATATTAGCATTTTTATTGTGTATCTATTCTGCATCTAGCATGAGGCATATCTATTCTGCATCTGGCATGAGGCAACATGTTTAACCAGCTGTGTGTGTGTGTGTGTGTGTGTGTGTGTGTGTAGCTATTAAACAAAACGGGTATTTCTTACATTGATGCTCCTACATATTATCATGCAAGCACCAGTTAAAGTTACTTTCCATCCCTCAACTGTGTGGTGTGTGCACAGTGCACATCCCATAACCCACACACTGCACATCATTTAGGAGCTCATATCTTTGAACGGGTAAGGGCTAGTTAATATGATTAACAAAGTAGGCTACATAAGGTGGTTGAGTGGGTAAGATTCTCTAAAAGAAATTCTCTGAAAAAACATGCGTGCGCATACACACACACGCGCGCGTGCACGCGTGTACCGATGCACACACACAGAATGTGGAAACATGTTAGATTCCTAATGCCCAGGGGCAACTATAGGACCTTCAGCTTTTCACCAAGAAAGAAACCTGCTCTCTGAACAAGACCCCAAAGCCTTTTCCAGGCTGTTGATGTATCCTTCCATAACCGGGAATCTGAAATGAATGTTCATTTCATACTTGTTTGAATAACCCTTTTCAAAGTATGTCAACTTGGTTCAAAAACAGAACTAATGGATGGCATGAAAAGCATGAAAAATAAAACACTTGTTCTGGTGAGCGGCGCATCAAACTTGTATACTGGATCGCACTCTTTTTCAGAAGTGAGGACTCCGGGGGAAGGGAGACGCATTACTTATTTAAACGCCACAAGGCTTATATCTGTTTGCTTAAATATTCCAATTCATTCCAAGACAGTAAGTGCCTTGCTGGAGTGAATTATGTATGGTAAATCAGGGTGCTGAGTTATTAGTCATGACATCATAAGGTTCTGCCTGAGTCAATACATTCCTCTTAGAGATGGGTATCATCTGGAGAGGAAAGAGCGGTGAAGCTGGCAATCAGACAGTCATTCCCCAGGTGAGCAACACAACTTACACAGCCAGTGTAGAGTGAACACGGTGGGAAAGTCAACAAATACTTCATAGACACACATACCGCAAAGTTTGCAAAGAAACTAAAGCAGGGGTCTTCAACGTTTTCAGGCCATGGACCCCTTTGTTGAGAGAGAGATGAAGCAGGGACCCCTACAACCTTTTCATAGATTCCATATAGTAGTTTCATCGTTTGACAGCACAATCATCAGTTTATTTTGGATTAGTGTCAATTTGTGTTTTCAGATATTTAACCACTTGAAAAGTCAATACTCTGTACTTAGTCTGCTTTTTTCCCCTCTACACCAAATCTCTTTGCCAAAAATAGCCGATCTACAAGCTCGCAGCGCAAGGCGTTGTGAGCTTGTAGATCGGCTATTTTTGGCAAAAGTTCTCAGGATATGGACACTAGGGTTCAAGTGGTTAATAAAAAAAAGGAGAAAAAAGTTTCTATCACACAAAGATTTGGAGGACCCCCGGTAGTAACCCTGAGGACCCCCTAGGGGTCCCGGACCCCCTGTTGAAGACCCTTGAACTAAAGTGAATGGAAAAGTAATGATCTGTGTCTGCATGATAATATTTTAGATACAATAAATGACAATAGCGCTGCTCAGGTATAGGGTTCATGTGGTTAAAGTGGACATGAAACTCCAGAGCTTGTTGTGTTCTGCTGATCTCTGTCATATTATACGATCCTGTCTATTGACTGACCAAGTTCCAAAGAATACTGTGGTTATCTTGCCACTGGAATCCAGTATGATTCGAAGTTGCTAAAGTTGCTTGAGATAGATTATCCAATACAGTGACCAGTATTCTTTCTTACTTTTCTTTTTTTCAAAGTCACATTGTTGTGTTTAATGCATATTAAAGCATTGATTGATTTGAAAAGTCTAGCTGAAAATAGCCTGGAGACCCTATCTGTGTTTATGTACAATAATGATATTATGTACTGTATTGACTCTGATATGTCCTCAACGGAAAACAAAACGGGAAAAGTAAATTTGACTGTTGGCACCAGTCTGTTGACCACTGAGACACACCGCTGTACTCTCCCCTTCCCCAGTATGTGTTGACCACTGAGACACAACTCTGTACTCTCCCCTTCACCAGTCTGTTGACCACTGAGACACACCGCTGTACTCTCCCCTTCACCAGTCTGTTGACCACTGAGACACACCACTGTACTCTCCCCTTCACCAGTCTGT
Organism: Nannobrachium achirus; assembly: GCF_963921795.1. Classification (NCBI taxonomy): domain Eukaryota; kingdom Metazoa; phylum Chordata; class Actinopteri; order Myctophiformes; family Myctophidae; genus Nannobrachium; species Nannobrachium achirus. Next base: position 25,992,570 of record NC_137827.1, read on the forward strand.
TGACCACTGAGACACACCGCTGTACTTTCCCCTTCCCCAGTCTGTTGACCACTGAGACACACCACTGTACTCTCCCCTTCACCAGTCTGTTGACCACTGAGACACACCACTGTACTCTCCCCTTCACCAGTCTGTTGACCACTGAGACACACCACTGTACTCTCCCCTTCACCAGTCTGTTGACCACTGAGACACACAGCTGTACTCTCCCCTTCACCAGTCTGTTGACCACTGAGACACACCGCTGTACTCTCCCCTTCCCCAGTCTGTGTTGACCACTGAGACACACCGCTGTACTCTCCCCTTCCCCAGTCTGTTGACCACTGAGACACACCGCTGTACACTCCCCTTCCCCAGTCTGTTGACCACTGAGACACACCGCTGTACTCTCCCCTTCCCCAGTCTGTGTTGACCACTGAGACACACCGCTGTACTCTCCCCTTCCCTGTTCTTAAAGGAGTAGTTCACCCAAAAAACGACTTATTTCTATCAATTACACACCCTGTAACACGTGAAGCGCCTTGAATTCATGGAGATGTCTTTGTTGTTGTCTCATTCCTAAGGCAATAATTTGATGAACGGCGGAGACTCAAAGGGTATACAGTATACCCCTGGGGGACCCCCAACCGGGGGCATCTGTAGCTGAGTGGGTGGGAGAATCAAAGAGTCTCCTACTGAGTCTCCTATTAACCCATGACCCGGTCATCACATTAACGGCCCAGGAACGGATCGCGCACGCGAAACGCACAGGGACATGATGCGTCAGCCGAATCTCCCACTCTAAGCCAATGCAGATTGAGAATTTCACTGGGAACTGGGGTGAGTAAAACAACCCGGAATGGTAATGGGGGATGAAGACCACGTGATATAGCGCTGGATGTCTGGTAAAATGAATGCGGTTCAGATCATAATATAATAATAGAAATTTCACGGCTAATCTACCAACAACCATTCTATTTCGGGCTGGCAAAGAGTTAAAAGCTCCATTCGGACGCCGTAACCTTCTCAACACTGATACTTTTTAGGAAATCAAAAAAAAAAGAACCTGTGTACCAATGGATCCAATGTTAGTACTTTTAAATGGTTAAATATTTATATATAAAAAAAATAAAAAAAATCTAAATGTTTCCAAAATAGCAAAAGAATACAAAACTATTGTGGCCTCCTGGTGGCGCTATAATAGGCCAATGTGAAAAGGGTGCCGTGTCTTCTTCGGCCTTTCACAGCATGATTGCTTTCTACATGATTGTGTTCCAAAAATGTGTTTTGCAAAAGTCGACCTGCTGGTGGCCCAATGTGGAAAAAATTGGGGCGGAGGTTCTGCTCTGGCACCAAGGGAGTGTGCGTGCACAGTCTCGCTGACATTGTGCCAATGGTACCAGAGATTAGCTGTTCACAGACCGGAAGGACGGACACACACACGGACGGACGTACGGACAGAAAGAAAGACAGGGTGCAAAACATAGTCTCTCCCCTTGCCTTCCGCCTGGCGGAGACAATAAGACATGACATTTGGAGATAAAGGTTTCTGGCCAAAAGCTATGGTTTCCTCTGTTTCACAAGGCCAGAGCCCAATCACTCCCTCTGCTGGACCTGCAGGACAGTCTTCTCAGGACAACTGAGAAGACTGTCCTGCAACCAAGAACACCAAAGGCACACTTCATGTTAAGTGTGCTTTGTTCTCTGGAACTCTGAATGAAATTAATCCCCCCCCTTAAACTTTTGTAGAAGCTATAAAGGGTAATTAAAACACATCGATTTGTAATCATTTTTAATACCACATTTGAGCTGTACGGGTCCTTTACTACACAGAGAGTTGGTGTGTAGAGTCTAAGTGGTTTTAATAATACATTTATAATTTTAACATTTTGAACCCTTTATTATTCACATTTCACATAATATAGTGTCACTGTCGGGGCAGAACCCTTGTATCTCCAAAGTTTCAAATTTGTATATTTCTTTCGTAAAGTAAAACCCTGCTTCGTCATACAAGACCATCGCACAAAAGTAGTGAAAACAGCAGATCTACAAGCACACAGCGCCTCGCGGTGCGAGGCGTTGTGTGCTTGTAGATCGGCTGTTTTCACTAGTTTAGTCATTTTTTTAAATGAACGGTTTTGGACATACAAGGTTTCCACCCGACAACGACGATAGGCTATATCATAACAACAAAAGCATGAACTTTCATTTTACATTGCAGTGCTCTATGCTAATCGCACTATAATACCTGTAAAAGTAAAGCGGCCCTCCAACCATACACCGTAGAATAATTCCCAAAAAGGAGATTTAAACTCCTTACACATGACTTGAACCTTATTCATTCCCTTTGTGCAGTGGAATCTCTTCAGCATGAGAACATAATAGATTATAGTCAGTGCAACACTGCGGGGAGGATCGACCCCTTTTCTTTTACATAAGTACATTTTCTTGATCTTGAGCTAGATGTGTAAAGACATAACAATGTATTATGCATGCGGAGGAAGTGATTTGGTCCTATCTGATGAAATTCTGCGTTAGTGAACATTAAAGCAGGTACTAGTAGGTTCAAAGGCAGGTCTTCACGCAACTGTGACCACGCATGCTGAAACAGATAGATCAACGCGGGATGGGTACGATGGTTTTATGACCTAGATCGTTTTTATTATAGGCCGCGTCCACAAAAAACAAACACGGCGAAACATTCGAGCATTGTTGTTATCGATCGATATCTTTCCCATTCGATATAAAATCCTTTTTTCGCCTCATCATTTTAATAATTGCCTGCAAAGGGTTTGAACTGGGCGCATAAATGTTTGATGTGCATGCATGCCGCTGGAAGGACGGTCGCATTGCGCTTGAGAAGCACACAATCTGAAGGTCATCAGATCTAATTGTCAGACGGACCGGGGCTTGATTGCCGCAACAAATCCCCAGAAGAGTCGCGGCAAGTCAGATATAAGGAAATTGCGGCGTCTTGTCGTCAGCATATTTCCACATTTACTGAAGATAAAGCAAAACGGAGGGCATTTGGGTCAAGTACGGCAAAGAAAAGCCAATAGAATCCAAACATAATGCCATGCATATTGACAAACAGTCTCTTTGAGCTCAAACAACTCTGCAACACAGCGGAGATGAATGAATGTGGTTTGATGCATATCCCTGTGTGAATGTGTGTGTGTGCAGGGGCGTCACAAGGGGGGGGGGGGAAAGTGGGACTGAGTTACTAGGGCACAAGGTGGAGGGGCCTGGAATTATGTTATACCTCAGCTAATGAAAAATAGCAGATATACAAGCTCACAGCGGTGCGCTGCGAGCTTGTAGATCTGCTATTTTTGAAAAGTCGTGAAAATGTGTGCAAATCTTTGAATATACCGGTATGTATTTTTTAAGCGAACATTTGTAACTAAAAATGTGCTTCTGGGGGTAGGGGGGGTCCCTGGAACTAAATATTTTCAGATGGGGGCCAATGGCCAAACACATATCATTTTGGGGGTCCTTCACATGAAAATATCTGAGCACCACTGACATAGAAACATAGGTTTCTCAAAAAACCTTGGAAGGATTTGAAATATTCAGACTCTGCACAAATCTTCATGATTTTTCAAAAATAGCAGATCTACAAGCTGTGAGCTTGTATATCTGCTATTTTTCAATAGTTAAAGCACAAAATGTGAGTGAATTCTTGTACCCAGGGCCCAGAATTTGGTGCGACACCCCTGTGTGTGTGTGCGTGTGGGCATACAGTAAGTGAGTGTGTCGCCGACGTGGTCTTGTGCGAGGGAATAAGTCATATTATTGAATAAAACAAAACATATAGCACACCCTTGCAAACAGTGATCAATGTACACTGGCAGTGCTCTAAGCTCTCCATCAGTGCGGCAAAGCAGACAGGGAGCTCAATCCCTTTCCCTACAGATGATGTAAATGTTCTGTGGTGCACGTTTAATGTGATGTCATTGTACTATTGACATCCAGGGATGGACCACAGCCCAGGCTGATTTGTTTAATATCTAGTTGAGAGAATTCTATCGACTTTCCCTTTTTCCTCATCTGCTCACATGATGAAAACATATCTTCCTCCTCAGACACTCTGACCTAATATGCCTTTTCCAAGGTTTATTTATTTTTTTCTTTTCTGAAGGGCACTGTGTACAGGGCCGTGTGTACTGTACGTATGTTTGTGTGCAGTGCCTACACAGTGTACACAGAGAATGTGCCAGAGTATGTGTGTGTGTGTGTGTGTGTGTGTGTGTGTGTGTGTGTGTGTGTGTGTGTGTGTGTGTGTGTGCGTGTGTGTGCGTGTGTGTGTGTGTGTGTGTGTGTGTGTGTGTGTGTGTGTGTGTGTGTGTGTGTGTGTGTTAGGTCCATTCAGGACTTATATCGATATAAGCCAGGCTTAATCCTTTCACGGTGATGGCTTCAATGACAGAGGCACGTCATCAGATAAGAGGTCATTGAACTGCAGCAGCCACCTCTTCATTCAGAATAAATGGGGTGCACCAGGAGTGCACCTCACTATATGTGGCACATTGCTCTGGTCATAATGAAAATGTAATGCATTTTGGGTCCCGGCCATCACTACTTCACCAGACAGTGCTGATATTGTTGATATTACTTGAGTAACCTGTCCTATTTGTTCCTTGAAAATGGGACGCACAGGAAGAGAAAACACGTTCATGCACCGGTAGCACGTACGGTATAAGACAATTCAAACTTTCTCTTTTCTTTTTTTTCTTTTGGAATTTCAATTTATTATTTGAGTTTGGGCCAAAATAACTCAATGACAATGCAGTGCAATGGGTTTGCATGTGTATTATATACTTTAGCTCTTGTATTGTTCAGTTTTCCAGTGGGAAATTGAAAAACTAGGCGCATCGTCTTTGTATTCAACCCGTCCATCAACCTTGAGTCCCACATGAGGGAGGCATCCATCAAAGCTTATGTCAGACAGATAGATACTAATGCTCTTTCCTCTATCTTGGCACAGCACGACCATATGGAATTGTTGATGTTTCCTTTTGCCTGGCTAACCAGCCCGGCTGAAACAAGCAGGTTTTGCAGGCGGAGACTTCTCTCTAAAAAAAACATCTAATATCCACCCGGGTGTGGCTTTTTTGGTTCTGTCTGCCTCCAAATCCCGCAGAGGGATATGAAAAGCGGAGACCACAGACAACCTTGATTGAGGCACAGCTGAAACATGCTAATGCCCTGATGTTGTTTTCATTGGGAGCGCTCCCTGGCTGTGGCATATCATTTGATTTTTGCATGCATCGAGTCACGCCGCGTGAACCGTCACAACATGTGTTTCTGTCTGCTGATGCCTGAACGAGCGCCTCTCTTTGGGCAATCATCTGGGGACAACACTGGATGTTTATTTTGGCAGAAATCCCATCACGCATTCATGCCCATTTCCTTTGGTCTGACTAGTGGCCCTCCATGTCATTCCACTCCTGGGTGAAAACAGCATATGCACATGCAAAGGTGTGAGTCACTCACACAGTGCGAGTTGAAGATCACCCCCTAGGCTTTGCTGCAGAGAGCTACAGAACACAGGCAATTTGCCGTAAACTAATTATAACCCAATTTTCTAATAACTCTCTCTCACACACAGCCCCCCCACCTCTCCAATCTTGATGGTTTAAGACCTGTCCAATTAAAACAACCAGCACTTTGTAATGACAGCATCTTAACGCTGCACAAAAAGAGAATAATTCTCCTTTGCCTTTTCTTCATTTAAATTAAATTATCAACCGAGAACAATTTAGACAGCCAGGGGAATAATAACAAGAGTCGCACGCACAGGAAAAGAGGTGCACAGTGGCCACATGGTGACATCTTTTGTTCTGTTTTCGAATTGGCAAGATAATGGCAAGGGCTTCTGCAAGGGGGGCCAAGAAAAGTGGAGCTCACCACGCAGGTTATCTTTCATGCTGTACAGGATAATCACGGAGTGGGGAAAGCCGGGGAGCAGGCGAGACATATCTTCTCTGAGATCAAGGTCATAACAACTCAAAGGAAGGTGGAAATTCAGTTTCAAAAACACTCACGGCCCGCTTGAAACGTATTGATCTAGTTCCTCTTCCCTCCACTTCCAAAGTCATTTCTCTGATAGACTCCGGTAGAAATACATTATATGTATTTTCTTGTCATAGGCAGCACAATGGATCACTGTTAAGAATATACTGCCCTCCGAGGCAGAGGAGAGGGAGGAATCACAAGGCCACGGTGTGCTGCATTCCAAATGACAAAACACAAAGTGACCTCTCCTCCACACGGCTCGTGAAAACACTCTCCAGCCTGCAAAACCAAACATTTCCATCCGTCAGAAAGCAGACCCCCGCAAATTATCTCGATCTCTCTGTGAATTTGATCGAGCACCAGTAATGTTTTACACTGAGAACAGCCACAGTATAAGCCAGGTCAGTTTTTGTTTAGTCCAGAGCTATAATAATGTGGGGCTGAGGGGGGGATAAATGTTTCGGTTTCCAGTTAAGACACCAGCTTGCCTTTAAAAACGCATGGCTGCTTTATACATGCAATCAGTCTGCAGAAACTTTACACGGAGAGATCAATAAAAACGCCTAGCTCTAGGTCCTCTGAGGCATTGCAGTAAGCTCAGCCGTGGATGTATATCCGAGCCAAGTGGCCTTTGCAACAAAGGAATCACGGCTCCCTCGCATTCATTTGATTTATGCCCTAGGAGGTGGTTGGCACATATTCCTAGCAAAGATTGTCTAACTATTTGTATCTGTCTAACTAAGTGGTGATGTTAATTCACAAGGCATGTGAGCAAGTGTGTGAGACAGGTCTTAGTGAAAAGATGATCTTCGGTTAGACGGTCTTGATAAAAACGAATGAGCGGATACGCAGCATAGCAAACAACGATAGACCATGACCATGATTAAAATGAAAATGTTATATACTGTGTAGTGAGTATACATCGTTGTTGTCGGGTGGAAACCTTGTATCTCCAAGTTTCAAATGTGTACGTTCTTTCGCAAAGTAAAGCCCTGCTTCATCATACAAGGCCGTCGCACAATAGTAGTGAAAACAGCAGATCTGCTGTTTTCACTAGTTTGAATCATTTTTAAAATGATAAAAGCAAAACGAACGGTTTTGGACATACAAGGTTTTCACCCGACAACCGGGGGGTCTTAGCAACACCAATGTATTGTTTCATCACACTTTTGATTGCAACTTCTGAAAAAAGAAAAAGAAAATTGGAGGGATGTACAGTAAGGGGTTTAACGTCGATGTTTTCTAAAAGTAATTTTTCACGCTGTCTCTTTGTTCTGCAGCATATTTGACGTCGACTCGCTCCCTGGCTGTGAGATGTTGTTCAGATGTCTTCTACTGCAAGTCCTCCACCTCTCCTCCTTTATTCTGCAGCACAAATCCCTCCTTTATTATCCAGGCAGCCGTGTGAGGTCCTGACCCCACTTCCCCATTGCCGTTTCCTCCACGTTTGATGCTCGGCATCAACCCCCCCCCCCCCTCCCCGCACACGCGGATTATTGTAATACTCTATGCACTTGCTTTGATGTAATAACTATGGGCAACTTGTAGCCAGTATAGAATTTCAGCTGATGGAGCGATGACCTGAGAGGTGAGAATGGGCAACAGACAGCTCGTCTCAGCGCATCCATGTTTCGGATTTGTCTTACATGTGTTCCCGCTTTGTAGAGAGATTTTGTTGAAGCAGAAAAGGTACCGTTGCTTTCTTCTACTGACAACTCTTTAAAAATTGAAAGTGGGGATGTTATTTCTGTAGCATTGTGCAGTAGCAGCAATACGTCATTGCTACTTCTGTTCATTTTTAGACACAGGCTGCCGCTATTTACAGCGATGAGTTGGATATGTGGTAAGTACGACAAATTATCCACTGCCGACATTAAATAACGAATGTTGAATGAGGAACAATTTAAGTCAGACAATTCTTAAGACCTATTTTTTGTCATTTTATGATTTATTTCAGTTAGGTCAGCCCAGTGTAGAGAGACAGGAAACTAAGGGCAGAGAGAGGAGAAACCTGTAAGATAAGACAGGGATCGGATTTAAAGGAGTACTTCACCTCCAAAATGAAAAAATAAAAATAAAAAAATCTATGGCCATGGAGACTTGAGTTCAATAATATTTGTCGTTTTTTGTTACATTCCTAAGACAGTAATTTGATTACAATAAATGTACCCAATGCATTTGGGTCCCCATCCGGAATCTATGGGGGTAAATCCACTGCAATACATTTGTTGTCTTAGGAATGCGAGTCTCCGTAGTAAATCAATAGAACATTTTTCATTTTGGGGGTGAAATACTCCTTTAAACCTGGATATTCCCACTCAATAACAGCATAGGTCTATGCACCAGCTGAGCCACTAGGCACCCCAAGTCAGACAATTCTAATAAACATTAAAGGATTGTAGATTGTTTGTTTTTTTCCTTCCCCTTTTCCCATAGCTCTTGGATTTAATCACTCCATCAATTTGTCAAAGTCATGAGTGGGAGGTGGCATTACTGTATGTAGCTCTCATTGTTTCCCATCACTTTAATTTATTGACTGAGGACTTAATTGATTAACCATAGCTATTTTCTGTTCAAAGTCACCTCATCTGGAATGTTCCAGAAGAACAACGCTCCTGCCCTGGATGAGTAACTCCTCCTGTTAATTAATGTTGTTCATCAGGTAAGGATGAATTTAATCATCTATTAATGAGATCCTCGTCTGTCGGTTAAACAAGGCAAAGCACAACATGCTTTTCCAGAATGGCCCGCCTATGGTACATAAGATCCATAAGCCCGAGTTGTACTGTACGACGTGAGCTGGTAGATCTGCAATTTTGGATGTGCGACACGCATCGCCGCGCAACTGAATATAAATCAGTCTATAGAATGAGATTGAATACAGCCCGGTCCAACCCTCCAGATACTATTGAATTGAATAGGCATCTACAGCATAGGGATACTGTGAGCATCTGTATTATTCTCCTCCAGGTATGGCCATGTTTTTCAATAGAGTGGGGAAAAAAATAAAATAGCTTACGGTCAAAACTCTGGCTTCAAACGGCGCAGCCGACGATAACGTCAATACATGGGTCATATCAGCCTATCCCGAGAGCAGACAAGGCCAGGTTCTACAGAGATCAGAACCCCTAACAGAATGCAGAAGGCATTCTGGGTGACTGGGCTTGTGTAGATGAAACTCCCCCGTGTCGGGCTCTGACCAGGTAGTTCTACTGAGGAGCGGACACATCAATCATTAATAAGGAGAATACAGCCTGGCCAACTTCACAGGGAACTGAAGTAGGCACACGCATTCGCAGGGGCGTCGCACCACATTCTGGGCCCTGGGTACAAGGATTCACCGCGGGCCCCCCATGAATGTTCTTCATAGTGCTTTAACTATTGAAAAATAGCAGATATACAAGCTCACAGCGCGGCACCGAGTGCCGCGCTGCGAGCTGAAAAATAGCAGATATACAAGCTCACAGCGCGGCACCGAGTGCCGCGCTGCGAGCTTGTAGATCTGCTATTTTTGAAAAAACGTGTGAAGGACCCCCAAAATGAAATGCATTTGGCCACAGACCCCATCTCAAAATATATAGTTCCAGGGATCCCCCAGAAGCAACATTTGAGTTATAAATGTTCGTTTAAGAAATACATATTTTCAAAGATTTGCACGCATTTTCACAACTTTTTTAAAATAGCAGATCTACAAGCTCGCAGCGCGGCACTCGGTGCCACGCTGTGAGCTGCTATTTTTCAATAGCTCAAGTTTAAAATAATTAAGGTCCCTCCTCCACCTTGGGCCCTAGTAACTCAGTCCCACTTTTTCCCCCCTTGTGACGCCCCTGCGCATTCGCTGCCTGGGTCTCTCTCTCTCTCACTCACACACACACACACATACACACACATACACACACACACACACACACACACACACACACACACACACACACACACACACACAAACACCAACACGCTGTTCTCGGTGGAATAATTGCACGGCACCCGCGGCTGTCACACCATGTCAGTGTCTCGTTAGCGGTGGTATTGGCTCCTCTCGGTAGCCGGTAGCATGGGGAAAGGTCAGAACGGCAGTGTCTGCACTGTCACACTGAGCTCAGGATGGACAGACACTGTGGGGCCCGGGCCGCACACTGTCTGTTGCAGGTCTGGGCACTGCTATGCTACGAGACCTCACACAGCACCGGGCCGCTTGTCAATTACAACTTGTCAGCGGTCCAAAAATATCCAGCCTTGTCCTCAAAAAACGCCTGTTATTGATTTTCTGATTGTCTCGTTTTTTATTTGAGTTTTGTGGTATTTTAAGGGCATATACTGTAGGTAATGTCACAATACTTTACCATCACAGAGTTGGTATTTTGGTTGTTTGAAGTATTCCGAGACTGCGGTCGGTAATACACATTCTGTACTACATTTTTACACAGCTCCATATTAATGAACAATTTCAATCAATACACATGATTTCAAGTAAATATGCCCGGATTTACCTAGAAGCTCATTTCCATCTGTAAATTGGAAAATACGGATGCCAGGGTTAAAGTAGGTAACTAGAGTGAGTTTGATTCATAATATATAGCAGATAGCACCGTATCCATTGGGTATTTTCTTCTTCTTTTTAAGCCAGTGATAACAGTCTTCAGCCTGGAGTGGGATAAAAGCTGACAGGTGGACGGACACAAACAGGCAAACCTAGCCATCAGCCTGTCTACCAAACATCTCTGATATGTGTCCAAACGACAACAGGACCCAAACACAAAATGAGGCCCAATTTATTTTGCTCCATCGCCCAGCCTTTCATTTTTCGTGCAAAGGCAGTTAAGGCACTCATCAATTGTGCGACTATTAGCCGCATCAAATCAATGTGTTTATTGCTTTCTCTGCCTTTCATTCTCCACCTCTTTTCATCTCCTCTCCCTTCCTTCTATTATCCACCACCCATCCCTCTCTCTCTCTCTCTCTCTCTCTCTCTCTCTCTCTCTCTCTCTCTCAATCGTTTTCAGACAGGTCAGATATTAGAAACCTGTATTATCAGGTCTTCCCAGGATGCCGGTGGAAAAGTTGATTTGCAACGCCCGATTGAATCTTCTTATCCTTCAACCCCTTCCCCAACCCCCAGCCAGCTGCCCCGGCAGACAGGAGCCCAATGGGCTATCTACAACCGGGTGCCAAGGAATAAAAATATCCGTCTACACAGAGAAGCAGGGAGGGATGAGAGGGGGGTAAAGGATGGGGCTAGAGAGAGAGAGAGAGAGAGAGAGAGAGAGAGAGAGAGAGAGAGAGAGCAGTGGTTGTGTCACTACATTGGACAGCTGGGGGAAGTGTATAAATGCCCCTCCCATCCCTATACCCAACTCCAACCCCAGACTCAAGCCCACCCCTTTCCAAACCTTTATCTGCTACCATTACACCCATTTATCAGTCAGTAAACAAAACCTGTCACCCCCCCAACCACCCGTCCCACTGAATCCTGACAACGCCTAGCAACACACACACACACACACACACACACACACACACACACACACACACACACACACACACACACACACACACACACACACACACACACAGTCTATAAGGCAAACCTCTAGTTGAGGCATTGAACGGAGGCGAGCACACTGAAGGTCGCGGAGGGCATTCATCAAACAGCTGCGGGCTGCGCTAATTGAAGCGAACTTGCGATAAAGGGGATAAATAGGAGAAAAGAAAGATTTCTGTGTTGACTGGACCGCCATGGCTGAGTGGCCGTCAGCAGCACAAAGACAGCCATTACGGCTTTATCTCCGTAAAATAGAGGGGTAAAGTGAAGTCCTCCTGGCCCGGAGACAGAGGGATGGAGGGATTGCGGTGGGGATGGAGGGAGGTCAGGAGGAGGGTGTGAGAGAGAGGGACAGGTGAGTGATGAGAGGAGTGTGGAACTGTGGCTGGTGGAGGTGAAGAGGAGGGAAGAGAAAGGGGACAGAACACATGCAGTGGCAGGCTGCAGCAGAAGGGGAATGGCTCCAGAATGCTGCTTTCATCAGGCATGGGGGGGGGGGGAGCAATTTGCGAACGCAATTACTGTACACCTCCCCTGTCTGACTGCTGAATCAAATCAACACTGTAGTGGCAACTCAAGTGCTTCATTTCATTCTGCGTGCCCTTCATTCGCGGGACAGAACGGACAATTAGAGCAATGACTGTGGCAGGTGTCCCCCCCCCAGCTCTGGTTCATGGTGTTAGTGAGTTCTCTCTAACGCTATGCCAGTGACTATGTATTTCCTCATTGAAGTTTCCGATGTCTACCGATGTCTATACTGAGGTAAAAATGAAGAATTACATTTCACTACTCACCAAAATAAAGGTGGCTTTAATGTGTTGAAAGCCTATTCTCCGTGGTGGGAAAACTCAAAGAACCCCACCTTTTGTCACAAATCCACCTTTTGACCAGACAATTTAACATATCCACCAGATAGAGAAACATTTTAAGTTGGGGTTATGAGAGTCTTCCCACCACAGAGAATAGGCTTTCGGCACCATAACACCGGCTTCGATTACCCTAAGGTGGGGTTGGCAAAAGGGCCTTTCTGTGTGGAGTTTGCATGTTCTCCCCATGTCTCCTCGGATAGGTAACCTCACAAAACACATGCAGTAATCCTGGTCTCTTGGGACACAGGACTGACTGTGAATGAACATCAAATCATACATTCATATACAGGCTCACACAAACCTGATTTAACTCAATAAAGGGTTAGTCAGAATTAAGATTACGCTGTCAGCAGAATCAGACTATTTGTACATAAGGTTCCACAACACAGCGGAGCAGGTGGGTACACCGATACTAACAAACACTTGGCTTGCACTGCTGCATCGTGGCACTTTAAGCAGCAGTCTCATGTCATCACTATAGGCCACATTACGTTTTTTGCATACTGCTCTTTCTGTAGCGCCGACACAAGTGGGCAGTATACAGTACATAGGTGTGCAAAAAGCTTTAAACAGTGTGGACTTCACAGAAGCTGGACACATACTAAACTTACGAACAATCATGTTAGCTTGTGCATATATCATTCTATGTTGGCTAGAATTGCCCAACATTGAGGATTTTACTGTGTATAATAAACTGGAGGTTCGTGCTGCGCTATGGTGAAGTGAGTGCAGATCTAGGAAGGCAGCTGTCAATGTATTTTTAAGCAAAAAAGAAGGTGTCGCCAGCCTGCAGATTGTTGAACTGGACGGTGTTTAGCATTTGCCGAAGCCTGCTGCCCTTGACTTTAATCTCACAAGCGTTTGCTCTCGTTACCAGATTCCCACCCACACACGTGACGGACCTCTCTGAGTTATTGGGCGCACCTGCAATTAAAGCCCAAAAGACAAACTCCATTACCGTCAACACGTCTTTGGGTTTTCCCGTCGACGCCTTCTGACACCCGAACCAAATAATGTTTGACTTTTGGGGCCTGGAAACTTTTAATGGAGTTCATTCTGCAATCAACCTGGCTGGGAAGCTGAGTGAACTCTGACTCCATACTATCGATTTCCCCCCAATGTGTTTACTGGCTGAGGTCACCAGAATCCCCTTCTCCTGCCTCTACAGGGGTCAATAATGTCAATACAGTAAATTAGGTAATTCTGCTGTAAAACATCCCAGGATGCTCCATTTCCATTTTGGTAAACTTTATATGCGTGACAGACAATTACGTCCGCACTTCAACTTGTCAACTTGTCACACTCCTCCAATGGACAGAAGGAGATTGAATTCAAACCAGGCTATTGGATATATATCTAAAAGGGGCGGATCTGTGGGTAAACAACCTAGCTATTGTCAAGTCCAATGATAAATCACTCCCTGTTGAAGATAGAGGATTAGTGGCATTTAACCCTTTCTAGGGCCTCTGAAATAAAGAGATAAAAGTCAATATTAGAGAGTTCATCCTGTATTGCTAGGCAGACAACACAGGTACTTTTGAATTAAATGACCTAATTTGGTCATTTAACACTCTGTTGCTTACAGAGGGAAAATAATAATATCTCTTTTTGAATAGATTATATATATATATATATATATATATATATGTAACGGAGGTGATCCGAACCTCCCCACCTGGCTTCGAACCCGGGTCTCCCGCGTGAAAGTCCAATATCTTAACCATTACTCCAAAGGGATATACTTATGGAATGAGGGCAGATACTAGACTTTTGAGGCTTCAGGCTGGGGCTGCGACTCTCTCCGCCACATTTTTATATATATATATATATTCTTTTTTCTTATTTTATTTTTTTTGCCTCACACAAAATGGCACAACATCATCTCTTAAACTAAAGGTAATGTGTACACGACTTAATCAAACACTTGGTACTATATTGGTACTATAATCAAGCATTTGGGAGTATCAACCATATTTTCTTTAAGAAGAAAATAAATGTAGTATAATATTCAGATCAACCACCAATACTGGATAATTCTGCAATGGAATTCATACTGCTTAATTGCTTATACTCCAATTAAAGCAGAGTGCTCCGATGATTGCTTCAATCGTTTCTATGTTCTCAGAACAATTTGTTTCATAACTTATTTTTTCGTGAAGATGATCAGAAACAGCCCGGATACAAATGATGGATATTCCAAGTGGCTCATGAATTATAATATCAGTATATGAAAGCTAAGAAAATGAATAAATGTAAATGTTAAACAAATTGAAATATCAAAGTCCCACGATTGATTCTTCATACAGTAAAAGCAGCAGCATGTAATTACAGTGTAGAGCAAGACAGAGGCCTAGATATCACTTCTATTCACTACCCTCCTTCTTCGTCTTCCTTCAATGATGAGGAGATACTTTTGAGGAGATAAGTCTTATTGTAGTTGAATGAATCATATCACAAGTCGTGGGATAGAAGACTACATTGCTGCCATTTTTTTTCTCTGTCTCTCTGCAAGACGGCTCTTCAATTCAGGTCTGTGAGGGGGGGGGGGGGAAAGAAAAAAAGTAGAACAATTTTGTGAAAGTACGGCCCATTTAGTTGTGCTCTGGGTGGACACAAAGGGTTGCGCCAGCGGTGCATATTGGAAGAGCTCACGGCGGGGCTTGTGTAATCATCGGGCATGGTCGGGGGGGGGGGGGGGGCGGACAGCAGCGTCAAGCTCCTGTTAAAGTGGCCCAGACAGACACACATCGCACTGGGCCTTCTGAGACGCGAATCCAGAGGGTTGGGGGGAGGCGTGTGTGCGGGGGAGTAGGGGGTCTATTGCCCGATACCACAGGGGAAATAAACAGCCTAAAATAGGCACGAGGGCAGGAAATGGATTTTATTGGAGAACTAATCAAGGGGGCCGTTTTAGTGGGGCACAATTTAGATTTTGATTGGATTCCTACTGACATCGGGGTTATCAATGTGTCTCATACTGGGAGCTGTAATTTGATCTTTGATGTCCGCGCGGTGGTCTTGATGTATGTCCTGCTGCATGGGCAGTGACTGGTGTGTGTGTGTGTGTGTGTGTATGTGTGCGCGCGTGCGTGTGCATGTGTGTGTGTGTGTGTGTGTGTGTGTGTGTGCACGTGTGGTGCGCATGTGTCTTGTGTGTAACTTGTGTGACACTGAAACAGTGTGACAGTGGTAAAGTTTCCTTTATAGAGGTCATTCGTGTGTTGTTTTCAAACCAGGGATATTTTGTGGTCATGCGCGCTACAATGTCATGTGACCACAAGCTACATGGCAATCAATACGTGCATTCAAACGAGATTACCATGTGTGTGTATATATTGTCTATAAAGATTATCAATCTATAAATGAAGGAAAAGATAAAGTGGTCACCTGTGTCTGATAGCTTAACTTTTCTGTTTGCAAGTCTATGTGACATTGTGGCACAGTACCGTAATTATTCCTGTGTATTCAACTATTATCAGATTATTTATCTCTTTTTGGGCGGGGCTCAATTTGTTTGAGTGCAGCCATTCTGTGTCAACCTACAGGGATAACTAAATTAAAAAAGTAATCTGTTACTCATTAATGTTGATTTACTATTTCAACTGGCGTCTGTAGTGCTGTTTCAACCTCACCATGGATCAATATTACAGCCAAATACCAGCTCAGATTGGTATTTATAGGACAATAAATAAGAACAGAATAGGTAATGAATTGGCAGTTAGTAAACAATGTAAATGCACATCTGTGAACAGCGTGTATTGATTTGATTTTCATTAGAATGCTGGCTTCTACCCTTCTACTTGTCTGGTCTGCCTCTACCATCAGGTGTCATGAAAAGTGTTTTTATTGAATTCAGCATCTGGTGCGCTGACTAGCAATATCTGAGCGCAATTTGGCTTGTAATAACATTGGCAAGGAAACTAAATACAGCCACGGTTCAGTCCAAAGAGGTACACTTGACTTGCCGCCGTGACAGTCTGTTAAAAGGGAGGTGCCAAAGTGAAATTTGTCAAATGATATACAGTAGTTCACTGCACACATACTGTAGCATCACATCTAACATGTAAAAATACCTAGTGTCTCATACAGTACACTCGCAGAAGGTGCACACACAGGGCGGAAATAAATATGAATGACGCACCTACAGTACAGTGCACTTGGAAAACACTTGCACAACTCCCTTTTTTGTTTTGCCGTTTCCCTCAACGTGTTCCCAATAAAAAGTACAGTGTTAAGTTTTGACATTGAAAAATACTGATAATATCCTGTTGTGCTGAGATCAAGAGCACCAGGTCTCTTTTTTTTTTACGTGCCTGTGCCTAATGTGTAAAATCTAATCCCATTTAAGTTGCAGCCAACACAGACTTATTGCCAGAATACCATCAAAACCAAGGCAGCTTTGAAGCCCGGGCCAAGACTTTAAAGACAGTGGAATGTGGTAGTGGAGGCGAGTGCCAGGTGTATAGCACAACGTAATTAGGGCTGAATAGAATTTGAAAGCAGCATATAAAACATAGTGTCACCTATTAGTGACTTACTTTTGGTGTGTCCTCAGACTGCTAGGTATACATAATGCTGGTTTGAGATCACTACTCTCAGAGGAGGGGGAATCCTGACAGCTAATGGTCAGGCACAAAGAGCGTAAACACCTCCTCTCTCCACATCAGACGTGTTGGAATACATGCGTACTGAGAGTGAGTAAAGGGACACGTGTTCAAAGAATGGTGTCAACAGTACACACACCAATCTCAACTGGATAATGACTTTGTGAGTTGAAAGGGAGGAGATTGGAGGAGCAGGCATCCAAAGCGTTCAAAAGCGCACGCTGACCCGAACCGCACTCCCGGGCTTGACGGCTCGCCTCAAGTGTCCACACGTTTCTGTGCAACCACTTCCATGTGTGTAAGCTGTTTGTGAGGTTAAAAGCATTTATTCGCGCAACATGCTACCTTTGTATGTGAATGGACGCCACATAGAGAAACTTCCCATTGTTTATCATTTCTATGGAACCGCAGCACTCCTCTTGTCAATAACAAACAGCGCTGTCATATCCCGCTGATAAAAAGCAATCAAACAAAGTATATAATGGTGAAGTCAAGCGTTAATTGCCTGCATAACCAGTGTCTAATGCTGAAATAATTAACGGTGTCTCTTATTGTGAGATGGCAATGCAATTATCACCTTGATGATTGTGCCGTACAAAGACATTCAAAGAAGGGAGAGAGAGAGAAGGGCAGAGAGAGAGAGAGAGCAAGAGAGAGGCTAATAACAAAAATGATGGGGACAATACAATTATAACATGGCTGAGAGGAGATGGAAACAAAAGGCAGTAGACAGCTTCAAGGCTGCCTCCAACAGGGTTGCCATGTCTACGCACTTCATTTGCATCCTTACAGTGGCGGATAATTATTCTAGGTAAGTATTTAACTCTGTACACAGAGCTCTTACAGAGCTTACAAAACTATTTAAATGTAGTGTGCTTACCTTCCACATGCCAGAAATAACTGAATGTCTACTCTACTGTATTACTTATGCCTGGTTTATACTTAGTTGCTCGCCAGTTTTGCGCACCATACTTTGCAGATCTACAAACTCATAACATGTAGATCTGTTATTTTCTATTACTTTACTTTATTTGTTTATTTAGACAAGACACAGCATATTAAAGGAGTAGTTCACCCCCAAAATGACTTTTTTTTCTATTGATTACAAACCAGGCTATTGGATATATATCTAAAATGAATTTGGGTCCCCATCCGGAATGAATGGGGGTACATTTACTATAATAATTTTGTCTTAGGTATGCGACAAAAAACTACAAAATACAGGCATTGACACTAAGGGTTGCCCACCTGCTCCCGGCAGGTAAATAAAACTTTCGGGCAGGTGAAGTTTGCTTTCAGGTTGCCCGACAGGGCAAGTGCTAATTTCAGAGGGGACACAACCGTCCATAAACACAACACCAGATATCTGTCTAAACACGTGAACATGGCCAGCACGCTCCATTTTCTGGTCTGTGGAATGTAACAAGTGTGAAACCACAGACATATTCAATCACAGCTATGTAGGTATTTGGTATTTGTATTTGGAGGTATAGTGTATGACATGTGTTATCGCACAGCCCCAGAAAGTAAATAAATAAGTGTTAAATTGAGCGGTAATTAAAATCTTACCAATCGTTTTACAATGGACAATTTACTTTTCGGGCAAGTGGGCATGACCTTTGGCAAGTAGAACATGACCTGTACTTGCCCGACGGGCAAGTGCCTCTGAGAGCATAGTGTCAACCCCTGAAATATTATTACTCATGGCGTGAGTAATCAATACAAAAAAGTCATTTTGGGGGTGAACTACTCCTTTAATGAACAATATATAATCAATGTAATGTAAATACACCGGATTTAGCAAAGATGGTAATTTACATCTGCAGTCCTAAAAAAAACATTAATATAATATTACTTTCAAGTAGTACAGGATACGTTGTCAAATAAAGTTCAGTGTGTGACAATGTGTGTTACCTAGTATAAACCAGGGGTAAAGGTCTTTGCACACTGCTGCGTTTTTCGTTGCGAAATGCGTTTTTCAGGGCAAGGAGAGAGAGAGAGATAGAGAGAGCAAGTACTGTTGAGTGAGAAAACAATGTTGCACACTAAGTTAATCATCTGGGGACCCCCCAAAATAATTTGGGGGTCCCGACCCACAGGTTGAGAACCACTGTACTATATCACAATACCTAACTGCAATGAACAGAGTGCTCAGGTCTCTGGCGCAACATGGCTTGAAGCATTCACTCACCGATTTTCAATTGGCCACAAGCCATGGTCTAATCCTGTAGCTGTCACACTGACAGCGGGTGATGTTTCTTAACCACAGCTATATATTACAGATCGTGTGGCTTGTAATTCAATATGTGATTTATACAACAATGGGAAAAGTCCACATCTACAGCATAAGAGAGGGCGAAATGTTCTATTCCTCATTTTGCATTATTAAAGGTGGAGAACAAATGAAATATTCAAAAGATGATATGCTGCTTTAATATTCATAGAAATGAACTTTATATTAGAGAACACATTTTTATGGGAAGTAGACTGGAGGCCACTGATTAAATTTCATTGTTTGATCACTATGCAGGCACATTATGGGGCGTTACGAGGCCCAGTCGGGTGCCCCCCTTTAGCAAACATTTAGGGGGTCTCTCCAGGGCAAAGCCACTCTGGCCCGGCACATCACAACAAGTTAACGATGGTTCTAGATCTGCTCTCACAAACTATAATGGAACATGTTGATTTCTTCGGTGCAATGCCTTAAAGGTTTCTCTTTTAAGTACGAAGGGGTAAAAAGTGTGAGAAACGTATTAAGCACAGCAATAATACATATTCATGTATTTACAGGCAACGTTATCACCTGAGGCGATCGTGAATCTGTAAATATGAATAAATCAGATCGGTCCCTGTTGTACAGTTCAAGTTCTTTTTTTTTATGCTGGCATGGCCCTCTTGTTGTTTTCTTCTGTTGTGTTTACATAAGAGTATTAAAAAGAGTTAATTAAGTTCAAACTGAAAACAAACAGTGTTCCACTACGGAACTATCAGGAGAGACGCGGCAGATTCTGATCTGTGTCTGTGTGGGACAACGTGTACATGTAGGACAACCTTTCAGGCCGTGACCCCCAGAATAATCATATTTTAACTGGGGACCCCCCACTCTGACGAGCACTAAGAGTTGAGGCATTACATTTTGTATAACAGTTCTATTGTGGAAATAGCAGATCTACATGCTCACAACGCCTTGCAACGCGAGGCGTTGTGAGCATTTAGATCGGCTATTTTCACAATTCCTGCTTTTTAACAATTTGACCGATTGTCATTTTAGAGCTATTAAAAAGTCCTTAAATTGTCACTTTAGAAATATCCATAAACCCTCTATTCCCTTAAAAGTTTATGTTGGTTTGCTTATACTGTTGAGTGAGAAAACAATGTTGCACATTAAGTTAATCATCTGGGGACCCTCCAAAATAATTTGAGGACCCCCCCCTGGGGGTCCCCACCCACAGGTTGAGAACCACTGATGTAGGATAGCTACTGTAATGGACAGTCAGGACACACACACACACACACACACACACACACACACACACACACACACACACACACACACACACACACACACACACACACACACACACACACACACCTCTGGTCACTGAGAGATCAAGAGAGAGTGATGTCGGTCCCTGCTGCGACTCCTAACAAGATGGCATTCCCCAAGGTCACGGAGGTCGCCAGAGGTCATGTCTACTTTTAAGGGATGTGAAAGTCTACTCAGGGTTTTCTAACAGCTATCTAATTGGATTAGGGCTCAAAGAGAGCCCCCCTTCCCCCCCCCTTTTCATCTGCAGCTTTTGTCCACTCCACCACTCCCCTCAGTGACGGATGGAGCTTAGAGTGTCTTTAGGCTTCCGAGCAGTGGTGGAAAAAGTACTCAAATGTCTTACTTACCGTAAGTAAATGTATCAATACTGCAATGTAGAAATACTCTGTTAGGGTGCCCTCACACCAAAATACCTAGAGTGGAATCCGCCAATGCATTTCAAATGAGAATGGAGCGTTTTTTGCCAGTAGAGGATTTCTGAAAAAAAAAAAAAAAAAAAAAACGCTCCATTCTCATTGAAATGCATTGGCGGATTCCACTCTAGGTATTTTGGTGTGAGGGCACCCTTACAAGTAAACGTCCATAATTCAATAAAGTACAAAAGTATTGGTATCAAAATGTACTTAAAGTACCAAAAGTAAAAGCACTTCTTATGCAGGATGTCCTATTTCAAGTTTTTAAATTTATACAAATCTTTAGAAGATCTACAAGCTCACAATGCTTCGCATCACAACACTTTGTGAGCTGGTAGATTGGCTTTTTTTTAAATGGCTGAAATGTATATAGGGCTTAAGTGGTTAATGTATGTTTTGTAATAATAAATCAAGATCTACAAAGTAACAAGTAACTAACGTTTTCAAATGTAGTGGAGTAAAAGTACAATATTTGGATCCCAAATGTAGCGGAGTAGAAGTAAAAGTAATGGAAATTGGATATACGCAAGCAGTACAAGTACAAATACCTAAAGATTGTACTTAAGTACAGTACTTAAGTAAATGTATTCAGTTACTCCACACCACTGGCTCCGAGGAGAAGGCAGAAGAACGGGGGCAGGGGGATTAGACGAGGTATCCTGACCAATTAAGACAAGGCCAGGTGTCGTGCTGATTGCGGGGGAAAAGCGAGGCCTCTACCGACATGTGTCTAATTTCCTCACTCGCTGCCCTGCAACCGCTCATTTGCCCGTCCGCCGCAGACAGCTTTCTCCTTCTTTCCCCCCCACCAGGGGCGTCACAAGGGGGGGAAGTGGGACTGAGTTACTAGGGCCCAAGGTGGAGGGGCCTTAATTATTTTATACTTTAGCTATTTTTGAAAAGTGGTGATATATAATGTACTTTTTAAGCAAATATTTGTAACTCAAATTTTGCTTCTGGGGGGTCCCTGCCCCTGGAACTAAATATTTTGAGATGGGGGGCGGTAGCCAAATACGTATCATTTTGGGGGTCCTTCACATGAAAAAGTTTGAGAACCACTGACATAGAAATTAGAAACATAGGTTTTTCAAAAAAAGAAATAAAACCTTAGAAGGATTTGAAATACACACATTTTCAAGATTTTTCCAATATAGCAGATCTACAAGCTCACAGCGCGGCACTCGGTGCCACGCTGTGAGCTTGTATATCTGCTATTTTTCAATAGTTAAAGCACAAAATGTGAGTGAATCCTTGTACCCAGGGCCCCAGGATTTGGTGTGACACCCCTGCCCCCCACCCACCTTTTCTCTTCATCCCCTCCTCTTGCCAAGGTAACCCGAGCTACCTTCCCTTGACCCTTCCCTTCCGTGGGGAGCTAATCAGACCCACCTGGAGCTCCCCGGGGGTCTGTTAGCTGCTGGCTCAGCTAGCAACAGCTGATCCGTGGGGAGATCCCTGGGGCAAACGCTGCGGGCCTCGCACCCAGACCAGCACTGCACTGACTCAGGATCAGCTGCTGGGATTTTAACCACTGATGGTTCAATGAACCCTAGAGCATTGGCTCTCAAAGTGGGGTCCGGGGACCCCCTGGGGTCCTCGAGGGAGTTCCAGGGGGTCCCCAGCTAAATCATAGATCCATTTGGTTTCATTTGTACACAATTGACATATTTTACAATACAAATTGCGGTCCCTGAGATAGAAATACCATTAAATGGTGGTCCGTAGCCTAATGCGTGTCAAACTGGGGGTCCTTGAAATTAAAATGGTTGGGAATCACTGCTAGAGAGTAGAGATGTAAAAATCTTCTCTTATGGGGGTCCCTGTCATACCTTTTCAAATGGGGGGTCCGTGGGATAATAAGTGTCAATTTGGGGGTCCTTGACAGGACAATGTTTGAGAAACACTGCTCTAGAGCAGTGGTTCTCAACCTGTGGGTCAGGACCCCCAGGGGAGTCCTGAAATTATTTTGGGGGGGTCCCCAGATGACTTGATGTGCAACATTGTTTTTAAGTGTTTTTAAGTTTAAGTGTATATAGAGGGTAGAACATTTTACAGTGACAATTTAAGGACTTTTTAATACCTCTAAAATGACTACCGGTAATTAAATATTGGTCAAATTGTCAAATTCCGAGGCATTGTGAGCAAGCATGTAGATCTGCTATTTTCACAATAGAACCGTGTTATCCACCTGTTTCCGCGATAATTTACTGTAGAATTATTTGTGGGACACTTCCGGAGAACAGCAGACATACAAGCTCATGTCGCGTTGCAACCGTTGTAAATCACTCTCGGCTGCGACGCCGTAAACTGCCGCACACCTTCTGCGCAATGCACAATGGGATGTTAGATAGATAGATAGATAGATAGATAGATACCTTTATTATCCCAAGGGGGAAATTTAGTAATTAGGAAAAATTACTAAATTTAGTAATTACTAAAAATTTAGTAATGTTGGAAACTTGTGGATACAAAATGTAAAGCCTTAACTCTTAGTGCTTGTCAGGTTGGGGGGGGGGGGGGGGGTTAGAATATGATTATTTGGGGGGTCGTGGCCTGAAAAGGTTGAGGACCACTGCCCTGGCCTAGAGCACAGTCACTGCCTAGCCCGCAGCTCAGTAGGATAAGGCACACATTCTCAAAGTGGGGGCCACCAGGTGGCGCCAGGGGGGCCAATTAGAATAAAGTAGAGGAGAGAAAAGAATATGTATAGATATACGAATATTATGCCGGTGTATCCACTTTCAACCAAGCAGCCTTTATTGCGGACATTATTGTCAAAATCTTCTAAAATAGCAGATTGGGAAAACTCGCACAAAGCACTGTGACGTCTTGTGAGCTTGTAAATCAGCTATTTATTTTGTGTTTTTATTAAGGGCCATTATGCTACAGGGAGGCCACCGCCAGATGCTACGGCTATTTGAGGGTATTTGGCATGGAAAAGTTTGGGAACCCCTGGGAAAAGGAGTGTGTGTGTGTGTGTGTGTGTGTGTGTGAGTGTGTGTGTGTGCACGTGTGCCTCTGTGTGTGCGTGCGTGCGCGCGCATGTGTGCGTGTTAATGCATGCACGTGAAAGTGCGCCCGTGTAGTGGGAATGAGCATAATGAGGATAGATGTTGGCTCAGCCTCTCTACTCCCATTTGTGCATTATGGCAAAGATTGTAATTTTCATTGAAAATACCCAGAATATAACATTACCCAAGACACTGCCCTCCTTCTACCAATCCCACAACAATCAGAAGAACTGCTTAATGTACACTGCTATTTCCAAGAACACCTTTACAAACACATTCTAAATACTGAATACATACTGGTAGCAATTATTGGAAGTGATTTTGGTTTTACATCATTTTTGTACTATTTTTCACCGGGAATCCCTATTTTGGTGCCATGATAGGCAAATATTTTCAAAACATTTGAATTCTCCCCTATTTTCACTAGGTATAACTAGGTGATACTGTACATGAACTGCCTGGTGCCACATTCAAAACCAACGTCAC
The DNA here is from genome assembly GCF_963921795.1 of Nannobrachium achirus. NCBI lineage: Eukaryota > Metazoa > Chordata > Actinopteri > Myctophiformes > Myctophidae > Nannobrachium > Nannobrachium achirus. The sequence goes on from NC_137827.1 coordinate 26,017,042, forward strand.
ACATTCAGAACAACCAGGCAATCCATGATAAACATTTCACGGACACCCTCTTCAATTTTTCACAAAAAGCAATAACAATAACAGCTCTTCGCACCACATGATTTGGAGTATTAAATTATTCTAATGTAGCCGAAGGCCAATCGGAATTGGAACAGGAGCACGCACATCCAGTCCAATATGAATTGTTAAACGTTGATCTATGGTTTAATATTGCCTCCCAACAGCGATGACAATGTGTTATTACCTTGACAGAGGGCCATAATGTGTTCTGACATGCCAGTGATTATTTAAATAAGCCGCAACAATAAATACAGAGCTGTGTGACCTGTGATAGCAGCCTTGCGGAGAATGTGTGCAGATGGATGGATAGAAGTTGGAAGAGGAGGTATGCCAGATAAGAATGAATGATATCAATAAGGTGTATCAGGGGATGAACTCATTAAGGCGGGGATGAGATTATACTGTGTAATAAAGCTGACATATGATGGGACTGAACAAGATAAAGGGTGTAAAATGAATTAAGACTTAACAATAATGTGTCGCAGCTGGGAAAAAGTTGATCATCTATTTAAGACCTGGGGCCTACGTACTGTTGTGCCTGAAGAAGTTTCTCATCAACAGTTACACAAAATGCAAGCTATATCAATGTCAGGAGAGGATGCTGCCGAAAGTTTCAAAAGTGATTCTTGCACCATATTGCGTCTTAGAACTGTTGGCATGCACTTCCACAAGGATATACATTTTCAGTTCACCTAAGGATGTGAAGTGAAAGCGCTTCTTTTGACACACAGACACAATGAGTAGCAACCATCAGCTAAAATCAACATGAAAAGCCTTCTTGCCAAACACCAACTGTTATGAAAGGCAGGGGATGCAGTGAACATACTGGCATCCTTTCCAATTAGAGGGAAAGGGCTAGCGAGCAATCCGCCTGTCCCAGACTGCTACGCCCACACCCACACCTGTTTCTGCTCTCCTCCGTCCACACCAAAAGACAGAGAAAGAGCGAGTGGGAGAGAGAGAGAAATAAAGAATGAAGACAGAAATATGCAGAGAAAGAGAAAGGTAGAGGGGAACGAGAGATATAGAGTGAGGAAGATTGTGAGATAGAAAAAGAAAGAGTGAGGGAGAGAGAGAGAGAGAGAGAGAGAGAGAGAGAGAAAGGCTGGTTGTTTTGTCACAGCGCCAGGCATGTGCACACATAGACATCAAAAGGGGCTTGAGCCCCTGCCCTTTTACTCGTCTGTAAAAAGTGCCTTCTCCAGACCATGAATGCAGTTTTTGGTGATAGAAATGCAAATGCCGTCTTTTCATGCCAAACCTGAAGGTATGTATCAATCATTTAATGTGGTATCAAGTACCGAAAATAGCAAAACCTCCAAGCTCACAACGCCCCTCCCTCTCTGATATTCTCTGCACGTCCCTGCACAGCGCTGTCTTATCCCTGCATCGTCTAATGAGATTAGATGGTTCACTAATGAGCTCTACAGTGAGGAGAGTCAACTGTGAAGTGAAGGTCAGAGATTTCATCACCCAAATGTGCCGTTGGACTTCAGGAGTCATTAACTAATAACAAACAAATGATTTACAGGAGCGGGCCGTGGTATTTTTGTGAGCCTCGGGAGAGATTCTCTCTCACGCTTTGGCTCTCTCACCCTCTCTCTCTCTCTCTCTGTCTCTCTGTCTCTCTCTCTCTCTCTCTCTCTCTCTGTCTCTCTCTCTCTTCTCTCTCTCTCTCTCTCTCTCTCTCTCTCTCTCTCTCTCTCATATACACTATTTTAACAAGCATCTGAAGTTCAGTGTGAAAGGGATACTTGGACACCGAGTAAGAGAACTGGTTTCAGGAGACATGAGCTCCAACTGCAAATGTCCAATAATAATTTTTTTAATACTATTTGTGCAGTGGGTCTCAAATGTACCAAACAAAAACATTCTCTTGGGATTACCGCAAAGGGGAGAGGAAAAAGGGGAAATTAACAGTGCAGGCACATGAGTGATTTATACGTTTTCTGTCGATGCAAGCGCAGACACAGATGTAAGCACATTGTATTCAATGTGAAACCTTTGAGAAAGCACATGTTTCGCTGAGACAGACTGCTGAAGCCTCTCCAATGGCTCCTTTATTTTCCCCCCTTCACAATCTTTACCAGATGCCCCGGTGGTGATGCAAGCATTAGGCCAGAAAAGGGAGCATTTTTTCGCTGGCACCTTTAATAATGTGCTGACATGAAGTCATACATGTTTAACCAGGTAATAGAACTCTGTAAAATAATGATCCATATTGGCTTTTAAGACAAGGTATTAATCTCCTGTATCCCTTTGCCCCCTTTTCTCTGTCACTTCGTTCAGCCCGGGTTAAAACAGATTGACCTTCCTTCAAAGTAAATTAATTGTTTTTGGTATTCATTTTATTTGCCCCGGAAAAAAGCTGCGATGCTGGTGGAATGTTTACCCACGTGTCAGCGCTTTCCCCGTTATTGGCACGCACCTAAATGCACGCATTTTTTATTCCGGAAGGGTTTCATATTATGTGTAATACCCTGTTAACCAGTGATAAAGTGAATTTCATTTCAGCAATATCTGGGAGATGTAATCAACGTGCAATTTGCTCAAGTGCACAAAACTATCATTTTTGTTAGCATTGCATATTTGCGGAGGAAATATGACATGCCAGAGTGTATTAGTGGCAGGACGGTCGCATGCGTCACACCATCAGACCTGAGAGATCCTTGTCACCACTATCCTACATAATCAGTTTAACCCATTTAGGCCTAGAATTATTGACTGCTTTAACCAGTGAAAAATAGCAGATATACAAGCTTGTAGATCTGCTATTTTTGAAAAAGTCGTGAAAATGAAGTGCAAATCTTTGAATATATGTATTTTTCAAGCGAACGTTTGTAACTCAAATTTTGCCTCTGGGGGGTCCCTGGAACTAAATATTTTGAGTTGGGGGTCCATGGCCAAATAGATGTCATTTTGGGGGTCCTTCTTATGAAAAAGTTTGAGAACCACTGACATAGTAGTCTCTCAAGAACAGACTAACTGAGATCCATTTAAGTGAAAAGGACCTTTTCTTTGACGATGGCTAGCCAGATTGCTGACATAGAAACATAGTTTTTTTCAAAAAACCTTGGAAGGATTCAAAAGACACTTATAAAATCGGGTCAAAATTCAAATTTTCACGATTTTTCAAAAATAGCAGATCTACAAGCTCGCAGCGCGGCACTCGGTGCCACGCTGTGAGCTTGTATATCTGCTATTTTTCAATAGATAAAGCATAAAATAATGATACACAATACTGTGTACCCGTTCTGAATAGATTAATACCGTTTGCCTCCGTCCAAATTGAACATGGAGCAAGGAATGAGTAATGTCATTCTCATAATTTAGTTATAACACTCTGTAACCTATAGAGACCACGGATGCATGCTGGGTTCATGCCGGGTCCTACAAAACACTGGTCCCCAAACACTGGGTCAGGACCCCATTTGTGGGTCGCAGACAGATTTGTATGGGTTCCTTCTGTTTTTTTGTTTCCTACAATTAGTTTTTTAATTATTAATATTTAAAATATATTAAAAAAAAACAATTAAAAACTAAATTCAATGTTTTTTTCAGTAATTTCATGACGAAATTCCATGAATTAGAAAACAAATGTTTTAAGTAGTGAAAATAGCCAATCTACAAGCTCACAACGCGTTACTTCATGCTGTGTTGTGAGCTATTTTAACTAGTTTGGGTCCCAGGCAAATGCCTAATCTCTCTTTTGGGTCTCAAGCTAAGACGTTTGGGAACCACTGCTTCTAAAAGCCCTGATGGCCCAGTAGCCCAATCAGATGGTACTGCTCTAGCAAGCACCATGCACTTCCAGCTTGTAGATCAGCTCTTTTCATCTATTTTTTGCTGAATGTTCACATGGGGTTCATACGTTTAAGCGTAAAACAGTAAAGATCCGAAGTGTGCTTGACGTCAGGGGAGTCAAAAGGGGGGAAAAGTGGAACTGAGTTACTAGGGCCCATGGTGGAGGGGCCTTAATTATGTCATACTTTAGCTATTACCCAGGGGGCAAAGGAAGGTGTGCTGCATTTGCCCCGACATACAAAGTTGTCCACCAGAAATATTATCTATGACCCAGTAGGATCACAACCTATATGGACAACCCGGTCAATTTGTACAACAAAGTCCAATATGGCCGCCTTTAGTTTTAATGGGGGTGTGAATAGGGCAAAATTTTAAACTGAGGGATATTTCCACGAAACTTCACAGGTTGATCAATGGTATACATATGAACATTTTTTGTATTGCAAGTTTCCATGAAATCCAATATGGCCGCCACAATATGGCCGCCATAATGTAAGGACCCAGAAAATAGGTTTTGCCTCTAACTTCTGAAACAAATGTGCTAGAAACGCAAACTTGGTGTCTATTTCATGGTGTCTGACCATGGGAGACTCAATGGAATAGCAAATGTTATTATTGGGTGTGTCTGGACCTTTATTGTGCATATTTGCAAGATGGTGGACTCCCAAAATAGAGCTTTAACATAATTTCTACCATGATTGTTGACTGCTTTTGCAAATACAAGCAATATGAATCTTATACCTGTATTATTCTTGAGTTTGCATGTTGTCAAAATGGCTGTAAACGAGATATTATATTTCCTGTCCGATTCTACTGTATGTAGTTGTAGCAATGACTTCAGATAAAATCAGAGACCAAAACAATGTATCTTAGAAATTATTATTTAATTTAAAAAAAAAGAAAAAAAGAGAGAGATTATCTCAATGAAATGAATGCAACTGCCTTTTTGGGTCTTTCACACATAGACATGCACATGCTTTCCAACAACTTCAGCTTCAGGGAAATTATAATGAACACATGATTAAAACAGGCTGCATTATAATGCAAATAATTGCTAGTCACTATCACTGTCATGTGTACCTATCCTGCTGCATCTTGTCTCCAGTCCTTGGCAACGACACCCCAAGTAGCATGCAATTCCCTTCTTCGCACATGAACAGTTTTTCTGGCAGCCTTTGATACAGCTACATGATATTGCCTTGTCCATTGATATAGGCCAGGCTGGCTCTGTAGATGGACAGGGGACTGCCTTCCCATCACTGAGAGACCATCCATATTCAGTGAAGCAAGGGATGTCTGGCTTCGCGATGTGTGCAGTTTTATGTATTATGGCTGCTAGAGCAGCTCTTTTCAGGTGCAGGCCAAAGGCATTTTCTGTAGGTGGCAGCAGCTTCAACAGGGTTGATCGGTTATTTAGGAACTTGTACACTCTCAGCTTTGCCAGGTCAAAGTCCTCCGAATGGTCAGCTTTTGATGCATATACAGCTATTGTGAGGTCTCTAGCCTGATTCTTGACATCCTCTGAGAGGGAATAAGAGGAATTTTCACCAAACTCCTGAAGTGCAGGGAGATCTAGACCCATGCTGGTCTTGAACCATGCCTTCTTTCCAGTGAAAAAGGGATAGCTGGTGGTATCTCTGCCACTCAGGCTGTGAATAAAGGGCAGGGCAGTGGACCCAGTCTTAAGACAGCTGAGCAGGAACACAGGTATGTCCATTCAAAACCTGCAAAAGAATATGAAGTCTCTGCACAATATACAGCTCCTGATCCTCAAGAGTGTTTTGCTGTCTCTGAAAACAAAGCAAACCTTCTAAGATTCCTCTGTGAAGAATGGTGTCAAAATGAGACACTTAAGTCTGCTCTTGGTACAACCCATCTTTACCTGAGTGGAGGATTTAAAGAAGAGACAAGGAGTGTGGTGATCAAGGAGGGGGGTGTTGTTGATGTCCCTGTCCCTGCACTAGAGTCAACACAACAGGAGGCCGACACAAGGGTAATTCTACACACCATCTACAGTGTCCAGGCTCACAAAGTTGACAGAGTTGTCATCCATGCTAATGACACAGACATCATCATCATGTGCCTATGGGGCTTTTAAGCCGTGACATCATTTTGTAGGCAGAGGAGAACTCTGCCCCCAGAGCATTTTCTGCCCCTGGCTATTTCAACAGATCCGAGACAAAAATAACGACTAAAGTATAATTCTAACACTTTCCTTTCAACAACAAAGAGAAGAAAAATTTGTAAATAGTAAAAACAGTAAAAAGATTCACGGAAACTGGGGGCAGAAATTCTCCTCTGCCTACAAAATGATGTCATACTTAACAGCCCCATATCATGCTGCCACCCACCTCCTAGGCCTTCCAGAGCTGTGGGTGAGAACAGAGCAGGATGCATATCTTCCTATCCATCACATGGTCTCAGCCCTTGGACTCGCACAGTTTCGTGCCCTGCCCTTTATTCACAGCCTGAGTGGCAGAGATACCACCAGCTATCCCTTTTTCACTGGAAAGAAGGCATGGTTCAAGACCAGCATGGGTCTAGATCTCCCTGCACTTCAGGAGTTTGGTGAAAATTCCTCTTATTCCCTCTCAGAGGATGTCAAGAATCAGGCTAGAGACCTCACAATAGCTGTATATGCATCAAAAGCTGACCATTCGGAGGACTTTGACCTGGCAAAGCTGAGAGTGTACAAGTTCCTAAATAACCGATCAACCCTGTTGAAGCTGCTGCCACCTACAGAAAATGCCTTTGGCCTGCACCTGAAAAGAGCTGCACTAGCAGCCATAATACATAAAACTGCACACATCGCGAAGCCAGACATCCCTTGCTTCACTGAATATGGATGGTCTCTCAGTGATGGGAAGGCAGTCCCCTGTCCATCTACAGAGCCAGCCTGGCCTATATCAATGGACAAGGCAATATCATGTAGCTGTATCAAAGGCTGCCAGAAAAACTGTTCATGTGCGAAGAAGGGAATTGCATGCTACTTGGGGTGTCGTTGCCAAGGACTGGAGACAAGATGCAGCAGGATAGGTACACATGACAGTGATAGTGACTAGCAATTATTTGCATTATAATGCAGCCTGTTTTAATCATGTGTTCATTATAATTTCCCTGAAGCTGAAGTTGTTGGAAAGCATGTGCATGTCTATGTGTGAAAGACCCAAAAAGGCAGTTGCATTCATTTCATTGAGATAATCTCTCTCTTTTTTTCTTTTTTTTTTAAATTAAATAATAATTTCTAAGATACATTGTTTTGGTCTCTGATTTTATCTGAAGTCATTGCTACAACTACATACAGTAGAATCGGACAGGAAATATAATATCTCGTTTACAGCCATTTTGACAACATGCAAACTCAAGAATAATACAGGTATAAGTCCCTTCTGTGCCATAAATCTTAGCAAATGGATTCATATTGCTTGTATTAGCAAAAGCAGTCAACAATCATGGTAGAAATTATGTTAAAGCTCTATTTTGGGAGTCCAACATCTTGCAAATATGCACAATAAAGGTCCAGACTCACCCAATAATAAAATTTGCTATTCCATTGAGTCTCCCATGGTCAGACACCATGAAATAGACACCAAGTTTGCGTTTCTAGCTCATCTGGTTCAGAAGTTAGAGGCAAAACCTATTTTCTGGGTCCTTACATTATGGCGGCCATATTGTGGCGGCCATATTGGATTTCATGGAAACTTGCAATACAAAAAATGTTCATATGTATACCATTGATCAACCTGTGAAGTTTCGTGGAAATATCCCTCAGTTTAAAATTTTGCCCTATTCACACCCCCATTAAAACTAAAGGCGGCCATATTGGACTTTGTTGTACAAATTGACCGGGTTGTCCATATAGGTTGTGATCCTACTGGGTCATAGATAATATTTCTGGTGGACAACTTTGTATGTCGGGGCAAATGCAGGTTTCCTAAAAAAAAGGCTGGTTTGCCCCCTGGGTATATTGAAAAATAGCAGATATACAAGCTCACAGAACTTTTGGAACTCAGATTTTGCTTCTGGGGGGTCCCTGGAACGAAATATTTTGAGATGGGGGTCCGTGCCTAAATACATATCATTTTGGGGGTCCTTCACATGAAGAAGTTTGAGCACCACTGACATAGAAACATAGGTTTTTCAAAAAACCTTAGAAGGATATGAAATATTCAAGGACTTGCACAAATGTCAAGATTTTACAAAAATAGCAGATCTACAAGCTCGCAGCGCGGCACTCGGTGCCGCGCTGTGAGCATGTAGATCTGCTATTTCTCAATAGTTAAAGTACCCAGGGCCCAGGATTTGGTGCGACACCCCTGCTTGACGTGTAAGACATCAAGTTCACAGAGCCAATCCCTGCGTGCGCCGATGATCTCACTGACCCCCTGTGCTGAAGGAGAAAGAGAGAAAGAGAGCGCTTTGAGGTGATGACTTCTCCACTCACTTAAGGGAACTTTGACTTATGAGGTGCACCGCATTTAGCCAGGCTAATGCAAGTGAGGGCTCTGCCATTAACCTCGGTAAGAGAGGCAGGCCCAGGAAGTATGATGCATTCAGATTGGCAGAGGACAATATTTCACCATGACAGGCATTACCAATGAATAATTAAGTGTTTAATATAATGATCTTGAATGAGAGAGAGAGAGAGACAGAAAGAAAGAGGGGGAGAGAGAGAGGGAGAGAGAGAGAGAGAGAGAGTGAGAGAGGGAAAGAAAGATAGAGGCAGAGACAGAGAGAGGAGAAAATGATAATTCTACAATTCATTGCCCTTAAACCCTATCCGGCATTATTACCCGGCGGCATTGCATGGGGGAGTGAGGGCTTTTGTTGAAACAAATAGGTTTTTGATGGCTCCGCCAGAGTAGTAACGGTTATTAGGTTTGAGAACTCTTTCATGATGGAAGTGGTATCCTGCAGAGCAGAGATCATGAAATTTTAAGTGGGGAATTTACAGCAGAAAAGACTGCGGGACAGTGAGTCGGTCGGGGCCATGCCTGGGGACACATGTGTTTTGGTGAGACATAATGCTGGTCTAATGTCACCGCAGATAAATAGTTAACAAGCCAGGGACCGTTTGCGCTAGTTCGTCTGAAGCACAGTTCACAGGAGAGGGGCTTTCTGAAAGCATTTTGATGCAGCCATTAAGTGACAGTATAGTTCGGAGAGATTGAATTTATCGAAGGCCAAATCTTGCTTGACACAAAACCGAGTAGAGTACTGTAGCAGTGCATGCCAGGGAGACTCTTTTGCCAATAATGCAAAACAATAAAAGATTTTGGAGGAAAACAAAACAAAGCCAGCTGGGACCTTTGGCACTGTTATGATCTATATACAGATGATACTCCACTTAGTGTGCAGCTGTTTGTGGTCTTATTTCTAACAGGCAGCTCCGGTGCACGATTTAAAGATCACTGACCAGTTGAGTTGAGTTTATTCCCTCTATGTACAGTAAAAAAAAAGAAGAGATGATACAGTTGGTGGACAAATGTCTCAATCAACACCGTCCTCCAAGATTGAGTTGAGGTTCTACATTTTCAGATTAGCATGTTTCACAGCCCACCCACGCCTCCAAACACAGACGTATGTGTCTCCGGCTGCCCAACAGAGAGCTGCTTTAACTCCTCACACTGCTGACCTATGGCATCGTATATATACTGTATGTAGTGCTTGTTGCCTGTATGACAGATTTCCATGCATATTCATACCTACATATGGCTCACCAGAATGAGGCCTGTCTACTTGCTACAGCCTCTCCCATGTAGAGCGCACGAGGCAGTTCATTACTGGATCTTCTCAAACCAGTCCAGTCAAACCCTGACGATTTTAAGCCTGTATGTGGTCTGTGTGTGTGTGTGTGTGTGTGTGTGTTTGCGCGCGCGTGTGCACGCAAGAGCGTGTGTGTGCACATGTGCAGGTGCATGGTTGGTGATGGTGGTCAAACAGGCTTGTGGGTACGGGGGGGTTATGTGTTTTGTGTGTGTGTGTGTGTGTGTGTGTGTGTGTGTGTGTGTGTGTGTGTGTGTGTGTGTGTGTGTGTGTGTGTGTGTGTGTGTGTGTGTGTGTGTGTGCGTGCGTGCATGTGTGAGCCTGTGCGTGCATGCGTGGGTGTGTGCACGCGGACAGCATGCATGTGTTGTGGCACTCACTCACAGGCTTTTCTTGTTTGTGAGGTGAGAACAGAGAAAAGCGGAGTCCCTCAGCATGCCTCCACCTCCTCTTGGTCCATCTGCCTGTTTCGCTCAGTTCTCCATAAATTAAAAACGCTGTACATCTGCTTTGGGGTACATTGTTAGTTGTGTGCATTTGGTGGTTCCTCTGTTTATGAAATATTAAACACTTTGCTGCATTCGATTATTTTTTTTCTCAGCCCCGAAACCCCCCTCTGCAGCAAACATGACAAGCTAAGGCCCACGCTTTAGCCCCACAGTGTGCTGAGAAGAAGACCAATGCACCCACCTACATCCTCAGGAAAGGGGGTGTTTGGGGGGGGGGGGGGGGGGGGGGGCATGCAGGAAGATCTCATGTGAAAAAAAAGGAAAATAAATTTTAAATTTAAACAAGAGGAGAAAAAAAAAAGAATAAACATCTGTTTGTGGTAATAGAAAGCACATGTGCGAGGCCTGGAAATGCCATTGAGCATGGGCATGATGCTCTGTTTTTCCACAGCAGTAATCAACCGCAGCACAAAACAGTTCGATAAACACTGGCAACAAAATGCAGCGAGCAAATTGTGTTACTACATATATTGTCATGGCTGTGGTGGTGGGAGACACTCTAGGCTGGGTGTCGGCAAATGCATGCCTTGAGACACTTTTATTTGCCTGATGCAGATCTGAATTTAGAACATAAAAGATTCGTCCGTGGCCGTAATTTCGCTTTGACTCAGAATAATAACCATAAACAAACCCCATATGTCCATATATAGGCAGGACCACGGCCACGTCACTATGACTCAGACATAACCATAAACAAACCTGATACGCCATATACAGTATAGGCATGTCACCGCTATATGCACAAAAAAGGCATTGCACAGCTTGTTTACCACAAAGTACTTGGAGGCTAGTCTAAAACATCAATCAGTAAACTAGGATTTCACTCAGTATAGCAGTGGGGAATTGGTTCAGCATGAGCATTGTTAATGACAACAGGACAGCACTCAGCTGTGTCGCACCATCTTGGGAGAGTTTAGGGATCTGTGACATCAAGAATGTCCAGACAAACAGACAAAGTTCTTGGAGCCCAGTCTAACATTAGGTACTATGATGTCGCCCGTGGTCAGCCATTGAAACATTCTATATTGATCAATAAAGAGGAGTTTTACTCCCTCCTGTGCCTGAATTTCACTGAATGTATTCATTTCCCTCGAGTGAACTACCAGCTTTTAACTGCTGCAACAGCACCACTAGACTAAGTTCAGTTCCAATTGGTTCTAATTTAAAACATTCAAAAACATTTCCAAATATTTTCATAAATATTCAAAAGTTACTTTTCAAGTGCTGCACATCCCACACTTTTAACAGCATGTAATATTCCTACATTATTGATGCTTGGTGTAAGTAGTAGACATTAACAGTGAAAAATACCTAGACCGAGATGGACAAAGTGTCCCACATTAGATTTCCATATGCTGCAAGATCATTTTGTAGCATATCCATTCCCACATGTGCACTTATTGCCCTCCCTAAATGGCTTTAAAAAGAGGAAAGAGCCGGGCAGAGAAATGATGGCCCGCATGCATACATGCAGATGAGTGTGGCTACAGATGAATGGGATTGAACGGGACATTTTAAAGGGGCAGGGTAGATAATTGGGACAAAGGCGACTGCAAGATGCCCATTTAGCAGCCTGACTTGGATGGAATAATGACCATAATCAGGGGTTGTGGTCGCCGTGTTGTCCCGTACAGAACACCCAGGCCACTGGGGAGGACCCGTGTTTGTCTTTGACATTAGCACGCGGGGCTCCAGGGCGGTCATATTTGGCCATGGTTTGGTAGCTGTGAGAAGTGTACCCGAACAGGTGTTGCGGGCCGACTAGGCCATCAATCTCTCACTGGCCTGTCTCTGTAGGATTCAGGGTTAATTATCGTCAAATAAGCCATTAAGGAGAGCGATGGAAGCACAAGAGGATGAGGGGATTCTAACCTTGGCAAGAGGCGGAAAACTACGGTGGGTTGTGTTGTGTTGTGTTGTGTTGTGTTGGGTCGGGTTTGTGTAGTGTTGTTGTGTTGTGTTGTGTTGTGTTGTGTTGTGTTGCTAGAGCGATTCCAAGTGACTGGAGCCAGGATAGAACCATGAGCTGCATGAGAGCAATGACTGGCTTAGTCTACACCACAGATTTTCAAAGTGGGTCCGCCAGGCAGTGACAGGGGGCCAATTGGGAATGAGGGGAAAGGGATTATTGCTCCAGTTACTTTCAACCTGGCGTCCCTGTTTTGGGCATGTCATTATTGAAAGATATTCAAAAACTTTCACAAAAACGAACACAAAAAACCCCTCACAAACTCACAATGTTTTGAGCTTGTATATCTGCCAGTTTATTTCTTTGTTTCCCCCAAGCCATATTGCAATAGGGGACCAAAATCTACAGGTCTATGTAAGGATGGTCATGTGCTGGGCACAGCAAAATAGCCCTGTAATGATGAGATTGTACCTTTTGGCACCGTGCCAAGGGTAATGTTGTACCATTTTAATCCAAGAGTAGCTGTAAAGTAAAGAGCCAGGGGAGCGAGCTAACATAACTTTGGTTAATAATACGTTAGCACTTTACCGTACACGTTGGATTACATTCTAACAACAATCTAGAGCGGGTGCTCCAGGTGTTAAGTGATATTGGCAGTGAAACGAATGCAAATGAAAGAGCCCGGTGAGCCAACTGGGATTTAACCCTCAAGTACCGGGAACGTGCCCGAGTCGCGTTAGATCTTAACCACTCTAACCATTATATTTATGCTTTAACTATTGAAAAATAGCAGATATACAAGCTCACAGCGCGGCACCGAGTGCCGCGCTGCGAGCTTGTAGATCTGCTATTATTCAAGCTGCGAGCTTGTAGATCTGCCATTATTTACGTGAAAATGTGTGCAAGTCTTTGAACATCTTCGAACCGATCCTTGACCCGACTTCTAAATCCTTCCTCTAAGTGGTTCTCAAACTTTTTCATCTCTAAGTGGTTCTCAAACTTTTTCATGTCAAGGACCCCCAAAATTACATTTATTTGGCCGCAGACCCCCCCGAAGCAGAGATTTGAGTGACAAAAGTTTGGTTTGAAAAATATATATTGAAAAATGTGCACACATTTTCAAGATTTTTCAAAAATAGCAGATCTACAAGATCACAGCGTGGCACTCGGTGCCGCGCTGTGAGCTTGTATAGCTGCTATTTTTCAATAGCTAAAGCATTACATAATTCTAGGCCTGAATCGGTTAAACACACTGTATATATCACCTCCTGCCAAACATTATAGGGTTATAACTAACTCTGTTCGGCCGCTCTCATTTTGAATTATTTGACCATTGTAGCCAAGCGATCAAGAGTGCACGGCGCTCAGGTGAAAAGCGATGACTGGGAGCGCTAAAGGTGAGCGACTACGTTCGAATTATATAGATTCATCCTTATATAAAACACCCTCGTAAAGCTCACCTTTATATTACCCCGTACCTTTACTCTTAACGAGATCCATCTAATTTTTTTGCATTACTTCTTAATGCATAAATGGAAAGCGCCATTAGGGTTTCTTTTCATGCTCTTAACATATTAACCGGCATTACAGTGAATGTGGGGGGGAAATTGTATCCAGCGGAGTCAGTGACACCTGACCTATTGAAAATTTTACAGTGTGCTTATACCTTCATTTATCTACGCAATGTGCCCATGAATATTTAAGGCTGACAATTAAACCCATTTAGGCCTGAACACATTATGACGCAATATTTTATGCTTTAAATATAAAAAAATAGCAGATATACAAGCTCACAGCGCGGCACCGAGTGCCGCGCTGCGAGCTTGCAGATCTGCTATTTTTGAAAAATCATGAACATTTGAATTTTTACCCGATTCTATAAGTGTCTTTTGAATCCTTCTAAGGTTTTTTTGAAAAACCTATGTTTCAATGTCAGCAATCTGTCCAGCCATCGTCAAAGAAAAGGTCCTTTTCACTTAACTGGAGCTCAGTTAGTCTGTTCCTGAGAGACTACTATGTCAGTGGTTCTCAAACCTTTTCATGTCAAGGACCCCCAAAATGATATTTATTTGGCCACGGACCCCCATTTCAAAATATCTAGTTCCATGGACCACCCCCAGAAGCAAAATTTGAGTTACAAACGTTCGCTTTGAAAATACATATATTCAAAGATTTGCACACATTTTCACGACTTTTTCAAAAATAGCAGATCTACAAGCTCGCAGCGCGGCACTCGGTGCCGCGCTGTGAGCTTGTATATCTGCTATTTTTCACTGGTTAAAGCAGTCAATAATTCTAGGCCCTAAATGGGTTAAACCGTGGCTGACCTACAGCATTGGATGGAGCTGGACCAATAGTGATGCTGTCATATAGTCATGCAACATGCACACAGTGTGTCACACACACACACACACACACACACACACACACACACACACACACACACACACACACACACACACACACACACACACGCAAATCATCAGGCAACTCGCACGCACGCACACAAACACATACATCACAATGTCACACGGTCACGCTGACATGGCCCCATGCGTGACAGGCACGTCACATTATGTGTCATGTTTATGGGGGCATCAACAGAGCTGGTTTGTGTTTTTTGTATGTAAATGTCTGGGCAGGTTCAAAGTTAATGCATGTCAGTATCCAGGTTCACCTTGGCTCGGTGATGCAGTGCAGAAAGTCGTGTCTATGGTCAGGTTGTAGCGTATAAGCTACACGTCCAAGTAACACGGACAGAAAACTGTAAGAGCATGTTTCATAAAAGCAATAATTCTATGTGTTAAAGCCACTTTTAGTTTGCAGCGCCAAATGGCAAAACTGCTATGCTTACAACTTGTAATAAGAAAATATTAGCATATGCAATATTTACATATATTAGCATCTATATGAAAACAACAAAATTAGAATATAGATGTATAAATAAAACAGAAATACCAAACCATGCATAACTGGTAGAACAACGGGTTATGATTTCTCTATTAAAGAAAAAAAGTAAGTTTAGCAAAACATGCAATTATTGTATGCATAAAAGCGAGTCTTATGTAGTAAGGACTATTCAAAATGACACATCTCAACATTTCTTATGTATGGAGTTCAACCAACGCCACTCTGCTGTCAAACGCTCATGCTATATTTGATGTGATCCCACACTAACCGCACGCCATATTTCCTGACAGATATACGCGACCCATAAGTAATAGGCATTACCTTACGCGAGATTGACTAGGCTGATTTAAGACATCTGGGTGGAACGCATCCATGCTGTCACCTTATTTTCATCTCTAACCTTGTATTGGTGCATTCATCCCCTAGAAATGGATTATACTAGCATTCCCGCCGTTTTTAATGATTTAACTCTCAAATACCTGGAACGCGCCCGAGTCGCGTTATATTTTAACCACTTTAACCATTATTTTATGCTTTAACTTTAGAAAAATAGCAGATATATAGATCTGCTATTTTTGAAAAATCGTGAAAATGAGTGCAAGTCTTTGAATATCTTTGACCCGATCTTTGACCCGACTTCTAAATCCTTCCTCTAAATCATGCTGTTCTCAAACCTTTTCATGTCAAGGACCCCCAAAATTACAGGTATTTGGCCACGGACCCCCATCTCAAAATATGTTGTTCCAGGGACCACCCAGAAGCAAATATTTGATTTACAAATGTTTGCTTTTAAATAGATAATACTCAAAGACTTGCAAAGAAAAATCATGATTTTTCAAAAATAGCTGATCTACAAGCTTGCAGCGCAGCACTTGGTGCCGCGCTGCGAGCTTGTATATCTGCTATTTTTCAATTGTTAAAGCGGTCAATAATCCTCGGCCTAAATGGGTTAAATAATGCAGCAGTTCCATTGAAATTAAGCAGCGTGGAAGCATTACACACATGTAGGCACCTTTCCATATCCACAGTATGAGCCACAGTGAACTTGTCTATAGGTCAGATTACTATTTCATATGGTATGAAATATAAATGAGCCAAAGCTTTTTCAGACCCCCCCCCCCCCCCCCCCCCACCGCCCCCCTAATCACTTTCTTATATTTTTATCACAGTGGCAGTGGTGATGGCGCTGGAATGACTTCCCATTCTAATCACACTGTCATACCCCGAGGTTAAACCTAGCCATTTTGCATACCAAAAGAAAATAGCCCTCAAACAGTGCCTTGATATAAGCCTTGATATAAATATATATGTAATCGTATTCCATTTATTCATGTTTCAGCCAGGCATTATAGGAAGAGAGCAAATCTATCAGCCACAGGAAGAGCACATTGTTGAGAACAGCCACTCCAAAACTTTCTTTAGTTTCTTCGTCTCTGTACAACAGGGAAGTGCAGAGTGAATGTTAGAGAGGCAGGAGCTGACATTTCTAAAAGAGCCTTTTGGTGGGAATATCGAAAATAGCAGACCTCCAAGCTCACAACGCGTCGCAGCGTGATGCGTTGTGAGCTTGGAGGTCGGCTATTTATGGTGCATGATACCACACTGAACTAAGCGTAATCAAGTCAATACTGGAGAGGTGGCGTAATGGTATGGATTTCTACACAGAGAGGGCAATTCTTTCAACATAAGATGCCACATTCAAGTTCAGGAGGGTTTGGACAAGGCAATTAGCCAGTAGCTATGCCCCTCCCAAAAAGCTTTTGTCCAATGCTAGCTTAGAATAACTTCCTGCTTGCCAAGGTTTGCCTTGGCAACAGCCTTGGCAAGCTGTCGGTTGCTAAGCTACCTGTAGCATTGAACAAAAGCTTTTAGGGGAGGGGCATAGCTACTGGCTAATTCTCTTGAATGCTACCTTCAGGTATGGCATGGAAAGAGGGCATTTGCATTTCTTTCACCATAGTAGAAACTGTATTTTTGGTCTGGAAAGGGCAGTTTTTACAGACAGGTAAAAGGGCAGGGGCTCAAGCCCCCTTTGATGTCTATGTGTGCACGTGCCTGCTGTACAAGTTCCAAAGTTGTTTTGATTCATTCTCACCAAGTAACCAAGCAGCACTTTAAAGATCAGTACCCATGATGTGGCAATTTAGTACAAAAAACGTTTTCCTTAAATTGTCTCACGCAACCATACACATTCTTGGCTCTCGTCAGGCTCAAATCCAACTTTCCATTTATGAAAAATATCTGGTTAGACCTCTATCATTATAGCAATCATTCTTTCACGCTGTTGTATCAATCCTGTAGTGTGTGCCAGGCTTGGTATTTCCAAAACCACGATTATTTTGCACCAACTGTGATCTCCACAGGCAATCTGCATCTAGCTGTGGTGCGTGTTTGGTGTGGGCATAGAAATCAGACACCTGTCGTTGCAATGGGAGTTTTTTTCTTCTTTAAAAAAGAAATCTATCTACTCTAACAGCTAATAAGCAGCCAAGCATATCAAAGCAGCGTCAGAGTGAAAATGTGTCCTCGCTAGGGATGCGTACCGAGAACCGGTGCCAAGTTGATGCCAGTTCCTGATTGGTCAGGACTGAAATACCAATAAGCCCCTGGACAAACGGCGCTGCTATCGGTATTTGAGTCAACAAAAGACCACAAAGTGTTTAACAAACATAGGCTTTACTGAGGTGGGCCACACTGATATATGAACAGCTGCTGAGAGGTGTTATTTGAAATTCCATTTTCTGTCTGAGAAAATGACGGCATCGCATCCTCGATCGAGTAGCAGACCGCCTGCTCTCGCTCTGGCTCTCCAGTGTCTTTTCATTCAAAGTACGGCCAATACATGGGACAACACAGGTGAGAATTAGCCCACACGGTCACAAACTGTTAAGAACTAATGGCTCTTTGGTATCTTTCTACTCCTGTTAAATGTATGTATTTGTAATAATGAAGCAACAACAAGGCACACTACTAGACATGTGTTGCCCTCAATAAAGTAATTAGAAAATAACCGTTAATTGCCTCCAACAGGACACCATGTTTCACTTCTGTCCATCTGTCCATCTGTCCTTGTGTGTGTGTGTGTGTGTGTGTGTGTGTGTGTGTGTGTGTGTGTGTGTGTGTGTGTGTGTGTGTGTGTGTGTGTGTGTGTGTGTGTGTGTGTGTGTGTCTGTGAGCAGCTAAGTTCTGCACCGCTGGAATGATCAGCGTGAAACTTTTGCTTCACGTTTTGGCCTATAACAACCTGTACAACCTGGAACTGTTGTACATGTAAAACATGTATGACAGATAGAATCCTCACGATACCCGTCCCTAGACTGCTCGTGGAGAGATGTAAAATAGAGAAGGTATTATGGCTCTCAGTTCTTTGGGGACTAATAACCATTGCAACGATCCTCCTTGTCGCCGCCACCATCACTGACATCTGTGGCGGTAATCACACCTTAAACGGAACATCGCCACAATGATGACAGCTTTTAGGATTAATAATTTTCTCTTAAATACAAATCGCTCTGCGTGGAAGGTCTCCTGTCCCTGTCCTTTTTTAAAGTCTGTTAAAAGTGGCAGCGTGACAGCGAGGTAGCAGATACCAGTCGGCCAGTGTTCTAAATACGACCCCAGAGGATCATTATAGGACGCGGGACGCCAAGTCTTGGGGGAAATAACCGCAGCCAAGCTGTTGATTCAACGTTGATGTTGTGCTTTTGGCCTGGTGGTGTTCTCACTGTCAGATAGGGATCATCTATAAAGCCTACGGGGGGAGAACGATGCCGTGGGGCCATGGAGCAGAATATCCCTAGAAGCTGTAGATCACGCAAACGAAGATAACATTAAGGCGTTAACAGTGAAGGTGCACTATAGCGGCGCAGTCTGACTTACCCATAACCACTGGCTTAATGTCAAGCTATCTACTAAGCCATTCTCACTGTCACAACATGGAGTGGATTGTTTGTTTTTAATTGTGTACATGGCGAGAAGTGACGACTCCCACATCTGTACTATATTATGCCGCACGCGGTTCATGTATGATCTCAATTCATTCTGCAGCATTTACATTGCCTATTAATACTGACCATATTGAATATATAATCCCATTAATTCACCCTGAGTGTCTTATGCAAATGCAAACCCACTCTTATCTTACCTACTTCATTAATCTGTGGTTGCATCCATGGCGGATGACTTCTTGATCATGCTATAGCTCAATACTCTCCATTAAGGCAACCTTTTTCCAGAGAATATTCAATCTTATGTGAGCCAGGTCAAGTAGGGCCCCATATAGCTGTGTATCTTATCATGTAAAGAGGACAACATACAGACATACTTGTATAATTGGCTCATACACTCATGTTGAGCAGATGATGATAACACTGTTTTTCATGAGCATGGCTCCTCTTACAATCAACCCCCACGCCAACAACAACCCAACCCCAAGAGAAGGGGAGAGGGGGCATGTACGTAAATGGATAGTCTACTTGAGATATTCCCAGAGTAATTTCTCCCAATGCATCTGAGGTTTTGTAGAGGCTTCCATTTGATCACGCCACCCCACCCCCACCCTCACCCCTCAAACAAACTATATAACATTATTAACATTCACCGTGATTTAGTGACGGAGGGAGGGAGAGAGAGAGAGTGTGTTTTGCCATATTCAGATATATGCCCGCTTAAAGTCTTCAATTACTCTTCACTAACTTCCATCCTTCAGTAGAATTCTGATTAGCTGATCTGGCAATTTACTGAGCCGCGTTGAAGAGCACTTGTTCTCCCTCCTGAGTGCAACCTGGCAGCATCTGAGTAATGTGAACCTTTGATCAGCACTCCCTTATTACCTATAAAAGCCGATACCATCAAAATTTGGCCCATTCCCCTTCGCCCATAGTACTATCTCCTCATTTATATCAGGGATCATAGACTCTTTTAAGGACACAGAAAGATCCAGTAAAATCCCGTAGGTAGTGAAATGAATGATAATGCCTTTTAGCTGTTAATACAGTTCCCCCGTCTCTCCTGTGCAGCTCAAAGCCCTTGGTGCGGCTTGCCTTTTGTCTCTGTGGCTACCTACTCCCCTCTTGTGGCCAGCGGTGTCTCTGAGGCACTGCTAAGGTCAACATGTTGAACGTCTTTCACACAGTAAAATAATGTTAAATTAACATCGACATTGCTAAATGGTAATGATGCATTTATTTATTGTGTTTTTTTTAATCAACTACATACGCTTTACATAGATTGTGCATTACATTCACCAATTCACGCACATTCATACGCAGATGTCGGAGGAAACCATACAAGGCGCCAACCTGCACATCGGGAGCAATTAGGGGTTTAGGGTCTTGCTCAAGGACACTTCGACACTAACTCTGGGGGAGCCCGGGATCGAACTGGGAACCTCACGGTTCCCATCTGGCCGCTCTGCCGGCCAGCTCTACCCCTGAGCCTCTGCCACCCCATTGCCTGTTTCCCATCGCTCATTCTTCCACCATTGCACAGAAAGTGGATCACCAGGGGAGCTGGACCCCGTCCATTAACATATAGAGTCCTTATTTAAATCCCATTCACTTTGCCATCCATTCAGAAGAGCAATGCCAGTGGGTTGCAGAGATGGCATGGTGTGAAACCCTGATTGAGCTTCAATTTGATCATTCCGTCTGATTGCGAGGTAAACAGTATCATGATGGATAAGATCTCATTACAATAGGAAAGCGAGAGTTTAATTTCCTGTACATGTTCCATCTTTATTAATGTCAGACGGCAGCAGGTCGCCAATTGCATTAAGGGCTGCCGCTCTCTGGCTGGGTTCCCTACTTGACACAAACAAGGCCGACGAGCCGGGGTAAGGGGATTACATTTGGCACAATCCTCCAGCCAATTTGGATTTGGTTTCTTCACCCAGTGCAAACACAGTGTTTTACATAAGCGGCTAACCATGTAAAATGCCAAATGACTAAATGTATACAAAGGAGATTGCAATAAGGCGAGTGGCAACGCCCCATTCCACCCGTGCAATTAATGTATAGAATCGTTATCTCGACGAGTCCTTGGAAGTTTAAAAAATGGCTTCCCTGGTGGCAAGTTGCCATGCCAGCTGTTGTTGACACCATACATCTCTGTCGGGGTGGAAACCTTGTACGTCCAAAACCGTTAATTTTGTATGTATAATTTTAAAAATGATTTAAAATAGTGAAAATATCCGATCTACAAGCACACAACGCCTCGCGGTGCGAGGCGTCGTGTGCTTGTAGATCGGCAATTTTCACTAGTTTCGTGCGACAGTCTTGTATGGGGAAGCAGGGCTTTACTTTACAAAAAGACGTACAAATGTGAAAGTTGGAGATACAAGGTTTCTGCCCGACAGTGACGATGAGTACATTAGGTGGGTGTCTATCAAGAAAGTGCAGAGGAACACGGTTAACTATCAGACTGCGATGTTATCCATCCAGTCCACCTCGCCCCCTCACCCCCCAAAACAAAAAACAATAAAACAGTCCAATAATAAACCTGTCAACACTCCAATCTGAATACCCGGGAGCCATGGCTGTCTCAAGTCCATCCCGTAGCGACAGGCATCATCATGGACACTCTCCTGAGAGACACTAACTCATCATCAGTCAGTCAGTCGCTCATGTGCACACAGACAGACAGAGAGACAGGCACACACACATACACACACATGCACACACACAGTCCTCTCATCACATCAACTCCATGTTCCATTATGCCCACACTCTAACACACTCTAATGTACCCCATACTGCGTCAAGAAGGGAACTGTGGAGGGGGTGTTGAGTTTGTGTGTGTGTGTGTGTGTGTGTGTGTGTGTGTGTGTGTGTGTGTGTGTGTGTGTGTGTGCGAACACCGAAGGTGTGTGCAAGTGTGTGCACGCATGTGTGATATCAGCGGATTCATTACTGCCGCGGCCACTGCCTGTGCGTGCCGCTAACACCGTATAAGACAGCCCTGTTTGTTTGTTTCCACCGTCGTAATCCTCCGCCCGGGCTTGACGCGCCGAGCTGAGCCCTGGCTGCGTTACCCAGAGGCCTCTGGGAGACCCGGACGCCACAGCGTGCGTCGGGAGAGAGAGCGAAAGAGCGAGAGAGTGATGTGAGCGAGAAGGGAGGCACAGGAGAGCTATACCCCCAGCGCCTGATCATTACCATGCTAAATTTATATTGATTGCTGTAGCTTAAGAGCTAAATGTGAGTTATTCCCCGGACGCGGTGTCCGTTGTGTGCTCTGCAGTGGTGAGCTGCTGGTAATCCAGACAAGCTACAACACCCGCACTGTGTTTGGGCCGTGGCGGTGGCGGCGCACATTATGCCCGGCCTGGGAACATAATGGTGAACCCAGTCGCCCCTTCCTGCAGTGATTTTTAAGTGGATGATTTGCAGAGCTCTTGGATTCCCTGTTCCATCCAGCTCTGCGTGAGCAGATTTATAGTAGGGAGAGACAGGGAGAAAAATGGAGGCTGGAGGAGGGGTGGGCGACAGCTGTGGAAGAAGTACTCAAAATGTTCCCACTTACCCACTATAAGTAAAAAGTTGCAATACTGCAATGTAGAAATACTCAGAAGTAAAAGTACTGTATTTAAGATTTTACTGAGATATTGGCGCATCAAAATATACTCAAGTGCAAAAGTATGCATTATGAATGGCCTACTTAACCATCACTATTCATGAAATAGGGCTTAATTGGTTAATGTACGGATGTTTTATAATAATAATCTACAAGTAACTAAAGGTTTCAAATAATTGTAAAATGAGATGGTTTATATATGCCTGTTCAGTATTTCTTCAAATGTTAAAATCTGAAAAGCAATAAAAAAGCTATTAATCACACACAAAAATTGCCTCCGAGATGTAGCGTAAAAGCACTGAAAAATGGAGATACTCCACGCAAGTAAAGTAAAAGCTCCTCAACATTCCGAGTAAATGTACAGTACTTGGCTATAGGTTCCACCACTGTGGATAAGCAGCGTTTTAAGAGGTGCTGGAGCCCCGACGACAAGATGTTTTCCAGCGCTAGCTCCTATATCCCTGCCCTCGACTCTGTTGTGGTGGAGTTGTGTCTCTGTGGTGGCGACTCTGCTCCTCCTGCGGGCAGCTTTCATCACACATATGCATATGTGCTTGCCCTTGACATTATCATCAGCAGATTTGTGCGCAAAGGGGCCCCGAGGTAAGGTTGAAATACTGCTGAGGCTTCTGAGACAGAGGGCCGCTTCAGAGAGAGAGAGAGTCCGAGGGCTAAATACGCGCCAAGAGATGGAGCGGGGGGGGAAGCAGGAGGAAGGGAAAAAAGCTCAGTAACCGAACCCAGCCGAGCGGCCCTCAGGGGACAGCAGTAATTAAACAGTGATTAAATTAAGGGGCGATGCGGGCAAAACGCTGGCTGATTGACACTCTGCCAGTCTCTCTCTCTCTCCCCTCCTCTCCGCCCCGTTTCTCTCTCTCTCTCTTCTCTCTCTCTCTCTCTCTCTCTCTCTCTCTCTCTCTCTCTCTCTCTCTCTCTCTCTCCCTCTCTGCGGGTTCACTTCTGTCGTGGAGCATTGGTTTCTATTGACCTCCAATTACTCCCCCATTCTGAATTCTTCAAGGTCCAATTTTCTGAAACTATTTTCTTAGCGGTGTTCAGACGACGGATCACTGCACATTTGTTTCCCAGAAGAAGCCGAGCCCGGAGGAGGACGGCTGCACAGACGGTGAGTGAGTGAGAAAAAAGAAAAAAAAAAAGCAAACAAACAAAAGTTAAATGCATATGTGTCTCTGCACTTCCAATACGATCAGTGTTGACTCGCAGATAAACTCACAAGCTCTGCAATCGCTCTCTAAAGAATGCATTTACTGGCCCCTGCGCCGGGAGCACTATCAGTGCTTTCCCCCGGTAGACTCGCAAAGTACAATCACAAGTAGGTGCCAGTGATTCTGAAACCGCACTCACTTGGAATCCAAAGTAAGCCCCCCCAGCCCGCCCCCCCCCCCCCCCCCCCTTTTTTTCAGCCTGCAGTCAGGCGTGCTTTAAAAGTGCCTTATCAAACACTCTCCTAGGGGTGGGAAAATACCATAAATTACCTTTGGCGACTGGTTAAACCCCAAAGCAAATAGATAGACAGAAGAGCTGAGCAACAGCAATAAAACCAGCTTCCAAAAAATAAATAAACAAACAAACAACAACAACAAAAAAAAGCAAGACACAGAAATTGCCTTCCTCCGAATGTGGAATTCTGTGCACGTTCACTGCCTTCCCCCCGGTTGCCACAATGCCCCGGGTCCTCGGCTCCTTGTATAGATTTTTATAAACCAGGTCGCATGCTTATGAAAATGCGTACTGAAGGTCCTTAAACAATCCTTTAAGTCCTCTGATAGTGAAGAAGGTCCTCTTAACGTGTAATACAAATTCAAATAGCCGTATATGGAGATGGATTATGGGGCAGACAGAGAACGGGGGTCTGCTTGGAGGATGACTTCAAGATGACAGCTATTGATTAAATGCTCAATGAGAGCACGGCTATGAAAGGCCAGCCGCCACACACGCAGCTCATGAAAGAATCATACAGCCATACGCGCACAACGAGGCACTTGGCAAACACACGGGGGCGCCGAGACGAGGTGTGAGCACTAGGGATATGGGACGATACGCGATATTATCGTATATTGTGATAAAAAACACTCACGATAATCGTATCGTGGAAATGTCATTTATCGTGATATCGTCCTCCTTCATGCACTGGGATCACTTCACCTTTTATTTGCTGAGCTGCACATCCAGTATCACTTAAACCCTCTATAATTGGTAAAAGGTACTTATAGTATACGTATTTGATACAGTCCTTTTTTCACTCTCTACCAAATATCTTTGCCAAAAAATAGCCCATCTACAAGCTCAACGCGTCGTTGTGAGCTTGTAGATTTGCTATTTTTTGGCAAATGTTTCGCCCCAGGATAATGGATGTTGGGGATATTTTGATTATCACGATAAAATCGTAAATCGCGATTTATTTTGTCACAATAATCGTGATATGACATTTTCATATCGTCCCATCCCTAGTGAGCACGTACTGGATGGCTATATTGCACACGGAAGAGTTGTCAACTCGCTGTGGGCTTTTTCCATTATTCTGTGGTTAAAAGTCATGGAGGAAAAAAAATAAGCTGTGTCAAAGTTTCCCCAAGTATTTTGAGGTTACATATAAACCTGTATTGATCCCCAGAAGGAAGAGAATTCAGGTACAGTATCATAGCCGCAAAAAAGTCATGGAGAAAAAAAATAAGCTGTGTCAAAGTTTCCCCAAGTATTTTGAGGTTACATATAAACCTGTATTGATCCCCAGAAGGAAGAGAATTCAGGTACAGTATCATAGCCGCAACAGCAGAGAATGAACATATTATGTAGCTGTTTAACTTGTCAGCGCAGGCTGCCGGCAAGTGAGATGTAGGGCTGCAACTCTGGATATTTATTTCTATTTATTGAATAATCATGAAGCATGGTTTTCTTTTCTTTTTTCTGTTTTTATATATCAACAAATTAATGAAGCACTTATTGCGACCGTAGGTCACAGATAAGTATGTGAATGGTCACAGCTTGTCCGTATGTACTGTATCTCTGTCTGTCTGTCACGCCTGACACTGTGGTTCTATAGGTTTGTTGCTCTAACATCATGCCCTATAGTCAATGTGATGTCAGGGGAACCACTCTGAACAGAATGGGTTGCCACTCTGACATCACGCTCTGGCTTCACTGTGATGTCACACTAACAGAATCCCTTTATGCCCATATATTGAGTTCCCTGATGTCATCAATATTAAAGGACAACTCTGCCATAAATCACTTCTAGGCTCATTTTCCTACTTATATTGATCCCCAAAGACTGTCCATGTGGTCTATTAGGCAGAAATGCCCCTGTTGTCCAGTTTCCCCAGCAGAACCCAGCAGCTGTCATATCATAGAGTGGAGTCTATAAGCCTATCACTTTTACACTATTTATTGTGGTCAAAAGTGATATTATTTTTCATGAATGTGTTACTAGTTGTCATTACAAACACATCCATGCCTTGGTTGTCCCACACAAGCCACCACAATCTCATAAATAATGTTTTGGAGTGAGCATTCGGCACAAGTGCCAATCAAAGTGACTTACCTGGGCAGTGCAGACAGAGCGGGTTGTCATGAAAGCACAACAACGCCTCTACTTTGGATTCTTCGTGATTCTGAATCCATTGCAAGCATTTGTTTTGCATGAAAAACATTCCTTGGGCAAGATATCAACCCCCCAAAACAGTCAAAAGTGATGAGTCATCACTTTTTTTCCACTTTTCACAGTTTTGGGCTGCCGAAAAGTAACCCAAGCAATGTTTTTTATGCAAAACAAATGCTTGCAATGGATTCAGAATCATGAAGAACCCCTAATTTGACCCCTCACATGCTAATTAAAGCAGATGTTTTTTATTTTTTTAATATTTCTAGTGGAGTCAATGGGACAGTGAATATACAAATGGCCATAACTTTTTTTCACGATGTTTCCGGCAGAGCAGGCCTCTCATTCTGTGGACCTTAATGATCAAACTAATAGATAAAACAGAAATAAAAAGTACGGCAGAAAATCACAGGTCCCCTCCCATTTTGAGGACTGGGTCCCCGACTAAATCCATTATGTTTTATAATCGATTAAATTGATTAGTTTGATTGTTGATTGTTAGACCCCTACTGAGAAGTTTTGTGGACAGAGATGATTGCTTATGCCAGAATCAATTACTCTAGTAACGGTTAGTATGCAAACTTCTCCCAGAATCTTGTATGGAGAGATGTTCTCAAAGATAACATGTGAATTAGATTTCTCTGGGACACAAGAGGAACTTGGAGACTTAATTCTCCTGAGCAAGAATTGTAGCGTGCGCGCCCGCTGGCCTAGTGGTCCAGGCGCATACCACATACTAGGCTATGATGCCAGCTGGTGTCGCCGGTTTGATTCCCGATCCGGACCTTTGCCACATGTCTTTCCCCATCTCTCACCCCATTTCCTGTCAGTCTAATATCCAGGGCAGGAATTTCATGGAGGCCATGGCCGTCGTTGCTCCTCAGTTTGGCCTTGTGCCCCTCAAACCAATGGCATGACCTGAGGCCACAGTGGCCTTAATGCCCCAGCTGACTGTACCAATTTCTCCTCTGTCTCTTTCTTGTCAATATGTAGACAGTAGACACCAGTATCTCTTTCTTGTCATGTAGGCACCAGTGTTTTTTGGTTGAGATTCTGAAATCTTAACTTCCCAGAGTCCCCATCTTTAAACCAATCCAGTGACTTTGAATGGTGCAGTTATCATCCTTAACCCTTAAATTCAACAAATTATTTCAATGGACTAAAATCTTGTTTTATTGGATGGCTTTCCTGCCCTGGCATTTGGCCTTTGTCCCCTAAAGAAAATGGACACACCAAAGGCCAAGTGGCCTCGCCCCTAAAATGAGAAAATTCCAGGCCTGCTACTATCCTATCAAAATTTAGGCATAAAAAGCCCAAAAAAACAAATCTTTAAAAGAATTGTAGCGTGGTGGTGCGGTTGAGTTTGCGATGATGCCAATGCAAAGACGAGCCGTGCTGGAGACAACACTGCCGGTCCGACCAACCTCATCATCCTTGACATTCACCACAAACCATTTTTTCCCTCCACTTCGCTCCCTTTGTTACAATAAACAAACTCTTTAACCCTGATTTGTATCAGTTGCGTAATCAGGCGACGGGTAGTGATAAATAAACTGCGGAAAACTTTTGAGAAAGGGAGAGAGAGACATGGAGTGAGCAAGTGGGTGGGGAGATGAAAGAGAGAGATGGAGCGTGAGGGAGGAGGCAGATAGAGGGGGGGGGGGGGGCTGGGGGGGGACAGAGAAGGAGTATAACAGCAGGTAAAGCGATATGGCCAGACTGCCACCTAACAGGGGGTATCTGAGACTAATCTCTAAGGAAAGCTGTCAGGGTCTGAGCAGACAGCTACCTGATGGAAACGAGGCAGTAAATGCTTCATAAAGCCATCATAAATATGCAGCTCCCCGGCTAATAGCCCCTGTTAGACCTCATTATCCTCTGCCTGTACTCAGAGATGTGTGTACCAGATCACTAAAAAACATTCAACATTAGCCTCTGTGGGATATAAACACCTTGTCTAAGACCAAAGGAACCGCTCGTCAAATCACATTTTTGAGGCAAAAAAGAAATAAACCCTAAAAGCATAACATTGAATGATGTGCATGCTTTCACCCAACATACTTGGGAACTTTAGTTAAGTTTTGAATGGACTTAAAATGTATATGTTATTGGTGTTCTGAATGAGCCGAGAGTAGAAAACCAAACATTAACTATGTATGTTTTCTTTTTGTAAGTTATGTAAGTACAAAAGCAGGAGAACATGAATAAGTATGGAAACGCGTAGGAAAAGCCTAATATTCCAGGAATATCCCAGCAAAAAGACCTGGGTCTCAGCTATTTTCAATGTGCAGTTCGAGATCCAGGAATAGGCATATAGACGAAATGCACATTTGACTTGATTACCTCTTGACATTTCCCTTCATGAATGACGGTGGTGGTAGATAAGGCAATCATTGCACTGACACAATGTAAATATATAAATATGCTTATTTATCCCGGGCTCCAGATAAAGACGTAAGGGCACGTAAACGCATGAATGGACAACGTCTCCGAACAGCCGGGGCCCCTGCCTCCCTGCCTGTCTGTCTGCCCGTCTGTAGGGGCTGACAGTGGAGCGCCATGCCCTTCATTATCACCAGGTAATGCTCATCACAACGGCCGTGGCTTTTCTCCATAAAAATTCCCCAAGTCTCACACACAATGAGAAAAAGGGGGAGATAAGGTGCAGGAGACCATTTCTCTTGACATTCACCACGGAAAACTCATCAGTCATGCTGTCAAAAGCACTGGTCGGAGCTAGTTTGGGATTTATGAGAAATAATGATGGGTTGAAAATAGCTAGTAAGGGCTTTGCTTTCTTACCTTTGGTTTGGGAGTGTTGTGTATTGAGGCAGGCTCTGCATAAAACCCAATTTCTTTTGTCAGTGACCCTTGCACTGATTTCACATCCAATCTCGGCATGTTTTGTAGGTTCGGCTGCTCTCTGTTTGAGCTGCCTGTGACATTTACGCCTCACATGATAAAGCAGTGTAGAGGTGATAAGTATATTTAAAACACAGGAAGTATATATGGGCAACAACACCATAAATAAAGTGGCCCATATTACTTTTTATTCATAGTGTAATATTCAAGTTAGCACCTTGCCCGTTGTGTGGTTAATCACATGTTAATTTGACTGTCTGACCACCGATAAAAAACAATATATGTGGTTCGAGTGCATTAATGTGGCCCCCGGTCCTCACACAGGCTATATCTGAAAATGGGACAAACAGCAAAACTGTAATAGCATGTGTCAAATAGCCATTTTCCCTTCAACACAGTGACAGCCAATGACAGATGCTCCCAGTGCAATTCTCTTTGTAAACATTCTGGGACACACTATCACTCATGTTCCAACAGTTACTGTGATGTACCTGAGGGCCTATAAACTTATGGCAATATATGAATACCAAAGTCATTTGAAAGTGGCTTTATAGATAGTGCTGCGAGAATGGCACAATATGGTACTGTACTATATGTAGAACTATAGATTATAGTCAGACTTTTAATGGAATCCTTATGGGACCACACTGCAGGGATGTCCTCAAGCACCAAATTATGATTCAATTTCAGGATACTCAGATTATCAAGTTTATTAATTACAATTCTTAATATATCTTAGGAATGTGCCAGAAGATCGCCTAACTACCTACTGTCTTTTTAATGAAATGTTCAACATACATTTGTGTCCAATCTACTAATGAAATATTAGATTGCCTGGGTGTACGGCTCGCCATTTGCGGCATTGGTTCATGAACCCATACGGAGGTATGCATACTAAAAAGTGTTAATGTTTCACCAACAGGAAACGTTGCTCTAAGTGCAGTGAAATCGGCGAACGGGAGAGATTGGGGCAATTTTAAATGGAGTATCTGAATGAGGCCTCTTGAAGCTCAAGGGTACTTTGATATGTGAGAAAATTAAGCCAGGAGATTGTTGCAGAGGAGAGGTTGGATAGACAGTGACTTTTAGCCCCCCTCTTTGGCTCCATGAAATGGATCAACAGGAACAGCAAATTAAATCTTCCTCGAAACCAACAAGAAAAGGGGGAAGGTTCAGTTTAATGTACAGAAGTTCACGAGCCCATGCATGACGAGAGCCACAGGATGTTTTTTGGGGGGGGGCATTAAGTGCCGCTGTAGTGTTTTGCTTAATGGACCTACTCATACAGAAGATGGCGCGGCTGCTAAAATGCCTAAATTGTAAATTGTAGAAGGCACTGGTGAATTCATATTAGGGATGGGACGATACGCGATATTATCGTTTATCGTGATAAAAAAACACTCACGATAATCGCATCGTGGAGATATAATTTATCGTGATATCGTCCTCCGTCATGCATTGGGATCAATTCACCTTTTATTTGCCGAGCTGCAATACCATACTATAATTGGTAAAAGGTACTTTTTTCACTGTATCAAATTGTCTTTGCCAAAAAATAGCCGATCTACAAGCTCACGTGAGCTTGTAGATCGGCAAATGTTCCGCCCCAGGATAATGGATTTGGATTATCGTGATAATATCGTATATCGTGATTTTTGTCACAATAATCGTGATATAACATTTTCATATCGTCACATCCCTATGTCATTCTACCTGTGTATTTACTAATGTTGCCGCATCCCATTCCAAATGGCCTCATTTTACAGGTAATTTGGGCAGTAATATACAGCACGTAGTACATTAATGAAGAAGAATATTATTTTATTTGGTCCTACAATGATTGCTCAAATGTTTATACTACATATTATGTAGTATTGTGAGAGCTCATTCCTTAACAATCCCTTGTTTGTGGTGTTGGTAGCTTTCTTTTCATTTTTTTCCCTCTTCTCTGTTTTTCTTTTTTTTTCATTTAGCTAGGTTCAGTGACACCATATTGCATCGCCACACAGACTAACCTTAATGTAGACAAAGCCAAGTCGGCAAATCTCAGCGAGAGCCACATGCTCCCACGCACACACACAAGGAACGGCAGGAAGTACACAGAGGGAGCAAGGCATTTTTCAATGCATTTAGATGAGACCTTTAACAAAGGTCCCTAATGCAGATATCAATGATCCAAGGGACCGGGCTATCGGAGCGAAATTGGCTGACGGAGGGATGTCACCCCTGTGCATGAAAAATGATGGATCCCATTTGTAAACTCCTCTCCTACCATACTGCAACCCCCACCTCACACACACACGTACACACACACATAACCCCCCCCCCACACACACACACACACACACACACGCGCGCACACGCACACATAAACGCTCGCTCGCGCACGTGTGCGTGCTCCCCCTTCATTGACTTTTTCTGAGCTCTGCCACTGGTTATTAAACAAGGAAGTGGACCAATAACTTGGCTGGCAATAACAAGTGGTGTGGTTAAATTGGCACTTTGCTGGCCATTTCATCTGACTGTCAAAGGAGTCCATAGTGGATTCTGAGATTTCAGTGGTGACAAGACAGTTTAACATGATGGCCTTTGTTTTTCATCTACCACTCATTTGTCATACCATTTCCCCAAGGATGACATGAACCAGATGAAAAATATCTATGAATTCACAAACAAACATCTTGAGCTTCACAAATATTGTATTTTATGTGTAGATTGGACGATCGAATGTACATTTCCACTGTAGGGGGGGGAGCTTTATAACTGTGCCAAGGAAGCACCTACTGTAAATCTATGAATCTGTATCTATAAATTGCAGACATGTGTATGTCTGTCTGTTGTGCGACTTTCCAGGGCATAACTCCAGCACCGTCCGACAGATTGACATCAAACTTGCTGTACAGTATTGCGATGACCCAGGGCGGTTGTCCCTCAAACACAGTGTTTTACGACATGAGGGATCCCCGGCCGTATTTCCATATTTGGTCGATTGGTCTATGGTAGTGGGAACCGCACTGGGTACAATGAGTACAATGGGTACACTGACAAGTACAACGGGTACGCATGACAACAAGTAGAGTGAGTATTGCATTAACGGGTTGGGCATGCATTCTCAACTTGCATAATTCTCGACTTGCATCGTTCCTGACTCCCAAGAAGGCAGGTGCCTGTTTATAAACAAAAAACATTGACTGTATCTAACATTATTAGTACTGTGGTAACGGGCACTGCACTGAACTACTCTAACAACAGGTACTACATAACCGGGTGGGGCATGCATTCTATACTTGCATTGTTCCATTACTATACATCGTTCCCGACTTGCGTGGTCCCCAAGTCTAGTACTGTAAATACTGTTAAAATACAGCACATACTGTAATACTGTACAACACAGCAGTGGTTCTCAGGGGGGTCCCCAAATTATTTTGATTAACTTAATGTGCAACATTGTTTTCTCTCTCAACAGTAAAGAAACCAACGTAACGTTTAATTGTATAGAGGGTATCTATCTGCACATTTCTATAGTGAGAATTGAAGGACTTTTTAATACGTCTAAAATGAAAAATTAAACTGGACAAATTGTCAAATATTAGAGGCAGAAATTGTGAAAATAGCAGATCTACATGCTCACAACGCCTCGCGTTGCGAGTCGTTGCGAGCATGTAGATAGGCTATTTTCACAACAGAACTGTGTTATACAAAATGCAATGCCTCAACTCTTTCAACTCTTAGCGCTCGTCAGGGTGGTGGGGTCCACAGTTAAAATATGATTATTTTGGGGGTCGCGGCCTGAAAAGGTTGAGAACCACTGCAAAACAGCACTGTTGTAGTACACAAAGTCCTATTAAGGTATGGCACATATCACATCTACACAGTTGACACGTTGCAAAAATGTCCTGGAACCAACTACTGCAATTTCAGCAGCAGAAGAGTAGGTTGAAGCAAAGGCTAAGAGGTTAATATAGGCAACGAGGCATCAGTGCCAAAATAGAAAGCTTCCTGGTGCACCGCAATGACCAGCTTCGAAGCGCTGACATTGTGCTTTCTGTGATGAGTGACTTTGGGAAGGCCTGCTGGTCTGCCAGGGTTCGAAGCTATGCCTCGAGGCTAAGAGGTAAATTTGTTAAGTTAATCAAATAATGAGGCCAATTAAACATGGGAGAGCCCAGGTGAAATGAGAGCAACCTCTGAGCCTCCAACAAATGAGGCTGATTTTGCACTCGGAGCAGGGGGTGGACGACGGCCCAATTTCAGCTGATGTTGCCTCCACTAATCCCTTACTAAGCAGACTCCACAAAGTATATACTATGCACCTTATTAATGTATGTAACCAGGATTATGTTTCTGTATCTATTGAATTGGTTTAGCCAGGCATGAGTACGTAAACATCCAGGATAATCCGGATTAGCACTGACAATGTTTAGGCGGAGACTTATGGTGTGTCACTCAGACCTTGAACCCGGGAGATTTTTCTCACCTGAATAATCGCTCAGATTTATCAATAGTTCCTGACACCCCACCTCTGTGTGTCACAAACAAGCATTTTGGTGGCAAAGCCTGCAACTGGTCTCCTTGATTATAATTGCTGTGCTGCAGTGTTGATGACGAGAGCTTCTCTGTGCTGGAGTGCTCTTGGAGGGGCCACAGGTGGATAAATCACTCCAGACGCACTTGTGTTTCCCCTGAGTACTCTACGTATCTACAACGACAGCACAGCGAGTGGCCTGGATGGGGAGCTAGCCTAACGAGAGGCACTGCAGGGCGGAGGCGAGAGATGGTAAGAGTTACTCTCAGAACGAGATGAGCAGCAGTCATGCTACTACACAGTGAAGCACCCAACCACCTCTGTGACAAGAACAACAGCAGCTAAACAATCCAGCCCCAGAACCATTAGTTCAGTGATTTGAAACTTGTTCACTCCTCCTCCTCGCTTGTCAACACATTTCTGTTATGGTTTAGTCCTTTAAAATGTAAGTCTTGGAAAAGGTTGAGGGAGACAAGGCCAGTCAAGGAAACAAGGACATTGTAGGTTTTTAGCTCAAATGGAATATTACAGTATGTCACTATATCACAGACACTGAAAGATGCAACAAGGAAGTCAGCGTGGCACATTAAAGCAGCAGAGTACATTAAAACATGAATACACTGAGAGATATATAGACACTAATGAAAGAATATTTCATCACCATCAAGGCTTTTTAAAAGGTCCAACCACACTGTCCACCATGATCCACTAATCTGGATGTGGGGGGATTTATGCAGAGTAAGATGGACAAGGGAAATTAAGGCAGACACATTTTACCAGATCATATTGCGATGATTTTGTTAATAAAATGCAAGGCGACGGGCTGGGTGTGAGGCAGAGACTAAAGCGTGGCTGTGATTTAGACTTAATCCGTCATTATCCCGCCTTTGAAGTGACCTCGCCGTGCATGTTCCCACTGTGACCCAGAAGCACTCTCACAGCTTCCTCATTAACCAGGATGAAATAGAGCCAGCACACACAAGACTTTGATGTCCTGTCCTGTCCTGTCCTGTCCACACACACACACACACACACACACACACACACACACACACACACACACACACACACACACACACACACACACACACACACACACACACACACACACACACAGATATCCACACCACAGTCTATGCCAAGACATGAAAAAACATTATGGTTTTTAATCAATTATGGGCGCTCACCTTTGGGGCAGTACATTCATTACATGTGATAGGAGCAGCTAAGGGACAATTCAGATTGCGTGCTGAGATTGAAATGAAGGAAATAGTATGGTTGGGGGCTAGACAGAGACTACAATATCCCACAGAAGAACATCGCTGCCTGGCTGAATTTACATATGCATGCAGAAAGGGAAATATTGCTAGTGACAACCCCTGATTTATGTACACTCTCTGATTTATCATCCTCAGATCATGGCACAGAAATCAAGCATAGATCTCCTAAAGAGGTCTGCATATGTTGCAGGTAAATGATAGCTGTTATAAAAGTTTATCACGGCGATGAAATGAAATGAATCCATCAGAAAGACACAGGTCACCATTATGCGAAACGGCGCCCAATCAGAGGTCATTATTTTGTGCGAGTGAAAATGACTGAGTGCGCACATGTGGTTCTGCATGCAACAATGCTGTCTGTCAGTGAAAGCTACTAGTGATGCTAAATAGAAATAGCGGCAGGTAGCATTAAATACGTTGTTAGGTCTAAATAGAATTCAAATTATTTTAACCACTTGAACACTAGTATCCTTTTTCTGCGGGGGAACTTTCTGTGAAACCGAGCTACAAGCTCACAAAGCGTTGCAACATGTCACGTTGTTGTGAGCTTGTATAGCAATCAGTTGTTCCCAATCTTTTTAGCCCGTTACCCAATAACGTTTGCCTGGGACCTAAACTACTAAAATAGCAGATCTACTGAACAAGCTCACAATGTGAGCTTGTAGATTTTGATGTTTTTAATTTAAACTTTTATGTTTTGAAATAATAATAATTAAAAACAAATTGTAGGAAACATAAAATGAAGGGACCCATAAAAATGTGTCCGCGACCCCGACCCAGTGTTTGGGAAACAGTGGCCTATAGAGCCCTTGGGAATCTGGTCAGCTAAATTATAGGGTTTAAGTAGTTAATAATACACTGCATTATTGCCTTATTGATAGTGTTGGTACCAGTTTGGCATACAGTATACATCACCACCTCACAGCAACAATATGTACTACAGTGCTGGCATGGTGTGTGAAAATAGAAACTTTTCATAGCCATGCAAAGAACACCAACTGTTATACAAAACACACGCTACTCATGATACTGTACACACAAACAAAAGCCATGTTCCTCTAAAAGGGAGAATATGTTACAGAGTGTATTCTTTGCAACAACAAAAAAAAGAAGGTGTGAGCGGCCATGCGGTTAGCTGCTGCGCGCCACACATGCTCACAACGTGGTGTGGTGGCAGAGTC
Organism: Nannobrachium achirus; assembly: GCF_963921795.1. NCBI lineage: Eukaryota > Metazoa > Chordata > Actinopteri > Myctophiformes > Myctophidae > Nannobrachium > Nannobrachium achirus. The sequence goes on from NC_137827.1 coordinate 26,053,039, forward strand.
CTATCCCCAGGCCATGGCCCATCAGGCCAGACAAGCAGGCCGGGTGTTAAAGTGTGAGCCGGTAACACACATGAACAACACCACCATCTGCCCTGGGAACACACCCATCCATCTTACTGAGGACAGCGGCTGAGGAGAGAGATACCAAACTGAGAGAGAGAGAGTGAGAGAGTGAGACAGAGAGACAGTGTGTGTGTGTGTGTGTGTGTGTGTGTGTGTGTGTGTGTGTGTGTGTGTGTGTGTGTGTGTGTGTGTGTGTGTGTGTGTGTGTGTGTGTGTGTGTGTGTGTGTGTGTGTGTGTGTGTTCAGGAGCAAAAGAGAGAAGCAAGGGTGTGAAGGAAACACAGCATGATACTGTATGTGTAATGGTAATCTAAACCAGTGGCTTCACGAACACTACAGCTACAAGCAGGTCATTTTCTAGCACTGCCCTAGAAACATTCAAAGTAAAAGCATGACGTTGTTGACGGTGGAAACCTCTTCCCAAAACCTTTCGTTTTGTAAAAAAACGATTTAAACGAGTGAACATTTTCACTAGTTTTGTGCGACGGGCTTGTATGATGAAGCAGACCAACATGAAAAACAACATGCAGATTTGAAACTTGGAGATACAAGTTTTCTGCGCAACAGGGACGATGAGCATTTACGCATTATGTACATCCATAATGTTGGGACGTTTAACAATGGTTTTGCCTGTAATGAATAATAATGGCATCACCAGCCAACGCCACACCTTTTTGTAATGAAAGCTCATTTGTATGTTTCACACGGTGTCGGGCAAATGAACTTGACACTGACCACAAACCACTGACCACTTCCTCAGTCGGAACACCATCCTGAAGGACAGTTGGGAGGATAATCAAGTCCCCATCCCTCCACACCCCGCTGTCTCTGACTCCAGCCTGGACCACTACAGTCAGCAATCTGGTTGCAGTGATATCATCTAGCCTTTTCCATTTTCCTTTTTTTTTTACCACCCCTTATTTTTAGACCATTTCCTCATCACTGCATAATCAGTATATATGGCCCCAATGATACAGCTCTCTCTTCCTCTCTCTCTCTCTCTCCCTCTCTGCCTTCGCATTACCTTATCACACTGGGAGCTTTTAGCTGCGCTTCCAGCCATTAGTGGCAGAAAGTGGGTAGCTAGCCGGCCGGAACAGAGCGAGGGGGGAAAGTGGCCTCCTGGTGGCTCTGGATGATGTCAGTGTCGAAAAGGGCCTTTTTTTTCTCTCTCTCTCTCATAACACTGTCTGTCTCTCTGTGTGCTAGGGATGGGACGATACGAGATATTATCGTTTATGGCGATAAAAAACACTTACGATAATTGTATCGTGAGTGTTTTAATATATTGTGAAATCGTCCTCTGTCATGCACTGGGATCAATTCACCTTTTATTTGCCGAGCCGCATATCCGGTACCTCAATTGGTAAAAGGTAATAATATACGTACTTGATACAGTCTTTTTTTCACTCTCTATCAAATGTCTTAGCCAAAAAATAGCCGATCTACAAGCTCACAACGCGTCGCGTTGCGACACGTTGTGAGCTTGTAGATCTGCTATTTTTGGCAAATGTTCCGCCAAAGGAAAATGGATTTTGATTATCGCGATAATATCGTAAATCGCGATTTCTTTGGTTACAATAATCGTGATATGAAATGTTCATATCGTCCCATCCCTACTGTGTACTAGCAGGTTCATTCTAGTTCTCACAGCACACTGAAGCCGTACGCACTCTTCACTTCCACCATGCATATTTACAGTGCACAGGTCCATGCACCACATGTCCCTATCCCAATTTACGGGCAGAAGTAGCCTGAAGGTTAGCCATGCATGCAGGGAGGGCATCAGTTACTGTAAATCTGGATGTAGGTAATGGATTAAAAAAAAGAAAAATCTTTTATCCATCAACAACTGTGGTTAAAGTGCCCTTGAGCAAGACACTGTTGTAATCTGATAAAGTGAATCTGCACAATGACATAAGATTATGCTACAGCAGATCACAGATACCATCCGCCCATTGATGTAAAACTTCTTAGGCAACTTGCCAGATTAAGGCTTTATAAAAATATACTACTTGTACTACACTGCATACAATGTATTGTATCAAATCGCAAAGGCTATTACAAAGCCTTTTCACTGCATCAATTTATTTATAATCTCTACAATTACCTAAGAAGATAACATAATTAGAATGTGCCTTCCATCCGGCCAGCCCATCAAAATACCGTAGACACACTGTAGCAGCCCCAGGGGTGGGGGGTAATAGATCGGCAGGTAATTACAGTACAGTACTATTGTATGTGTTTTTCAACTTAATGCCCACTTTTGACAATAATATGAATGGTTCCAATCTGAGAGTTTCTGAGCCAAAATGTAACAAACAGTCCATTGATAATAGACTTGGAGAAAAGTCTTAGACAATTAATTCTTAAAGGGGTCATCATCATGACATTAAAAAATATGTATATATATATTTCTTTTTTTGCTTTTTTCATGTTTCCTGACTTCAATTACACGCCCAAAAAAATAACATTCAACATTCAGTGTTTATTCTGTAATCTGTAGTTTGTGGAATAATTAGGCTCAGAAAAGTGGGTTCATTTGCCTCTGGACATACGCATCATCATCCAGGGGAGGATGTGGTTGTAGGTGAGGGTGAACGCAACAACTGAACTGGTAAATGGTAAATGGTGCATTGGAACGATACAAACACAGTGGAAAGTAACATGACTGAATGTTGAATGTTAATTTTTTTGGGTGTAATTGAGGTCAGGAAACATGAAAAAAATGCACTTTTTTTTTTATATCATGACCCCTTTAAAGCCATAACCTTCACAAATCTTAACCATTTAAGCCCTATACAGTACAATGTATACAGTACAATGTGTCGCGCCGTTGACACGTGAGCATGTAGATCTGCTATTTTCTAATTGAAGATTTTAGCCCAAAATGGGGACACCAAAACGGAGACACCAGGGTTAATTCAAAACAAAAGCATGGTCTTGAGGACAAATCCTTACGCCCAGCCTCCATGGTGTAAAGTAACTAAGTACATTTACTTGAGTAAGCCTCCAGCATGAGCAGAATGGTGGATTCCTACAACAACAAGGACGGGGTGTGCGGGGGCAGGTGATTACTGAGGCAACAGAGCTGGTCAGAGTGGCCTGCATGTGAGACGACTGACATGTTATTGACAGACGGAGCAGGCGCCTGCCCTCTGGGAGGTGATGGCGGGGGGGGGGGTCCTAGACCAAACAACCACTGGACACACCAAGGTGCTCCTCACATCAATATCAAATCAATTATTCACATATTTGTGCCTCCTCGCAGAGAGCTGCTTGACTGCATTTCGTAAGTGCAAGACGGCCATGCATTTTGAACGAGGGGAGAACGCGGGGAGCCGAGCTATTAGCTTGCGTTTTGATCCGGGCTAACTTTCGCACTGTCACCGCGCGACACGGAACTGCGATTAGGCGGGTCAGTGATTCTTATTGTCCGCATTAGAACCATTAGCTTTTATGGAAGCATACATCGTGTGAGCGAGTTTATATATTTGAGGTAACACGGCTGCACCAGAGTGTTTTATTCATTTTCAAATTCGACACAAAGCCGAGGTCAGACCTCAAAACTTCCCGGCACAGTGAGTGTACTTGAACTGAATAGATAAGTAGAAAGGCCTGCCTCGGCATATAGCACTGCACATGTATGGGAGAGGAAGAAAGAGGCAGTATAGCAATAGCAGTTATACTGTACAAGCACACTGACAATAGTGGCTTTATAGCACTACTCAAGAAGAGCCCCATTTTATTATTCCTTGTTTAGCAAGCCTCTCTGTGCTCTGTTTGCATGGAGTGCTTCATGTGAAGTACAAAGTGAGACCCTACAGTACACTGTGTTTAATGTGTGAAGTGCTTTGCTCTGCTTTAGTATACTGACTGTACGCTATCCCTTTCACCCTCTCTCTCTCTCTCTCTCTCTCCCTCTCATGTTACACAGAGAAATTAAGGTGCTGCCCCGAGGTCAACAGCAAAACAGTCCTCATTCCACCCATCACTGCACCCCCTGTGTTCTTCACAGCCATCACTATAAGAGGGAGTGGGGACATTTTTGTGATCCACTCCAATATCATTAAGTTATTAGTTGATTTCACTGGATTTAATCAGCGTAGCAATACCTCTCCGAGGATAGATAAGTCTCTCTCAAGAGCAGTTATGCAGTCCACTATGCCTGCTGATTAGGCACGAGAACCCCCCCCCCCCTCCCTCGAATAATTCATCAGAAAACTACAAAAAATAATTTATCAAAAGTGCTTCGCGTGGAACCCGCTCAGGACCTTTGCTTCTTAATAATTAAACTCCGCAATTAGGCATCTTACCATGCGCTCAGTGTGAGGCTCCATGCAATATTCATAACCGTATATAATTATGCAATATATTCACTGAAATAAGAGGCCATATATTCACGGTGGGGCTGTCAAGAGGCAAGACATTTTTATTTGGTTTATAACACCGTTTCATCTTATACATGAGCGGCTGTGATGCTGGAGACCGAGAGCACAAGGACGCATGGTCCTCAGTGGAGACCGAGCCACTAGGGCTGTCACGATATGACATTTTTCATGACGATTAATTGTCATTCAAATAATTGGCGATTAACGATTTAATTGTGTTTTTGTCGTTGATAATTACATTTCTGTTTGGCTTTTAGGCTTTGAAGTTGCATATGGCAGATATGATACATAACCTAAACACACAAATACATTACTGACATATTTGACGACTTACTACTTAAAAAATAACATTGATAGTGAAAATAGCCGATCTACAAGCTCGCAATGTGACGCGTTGTGAGCTTGTAGATCTGCTATTTCCACTATTTCTGACATTTTTCAACATTCACGATTATGACGATTATGACAAAATAATTGCGATAATGTCAAATAATCACGATTAGACGATTATGTAATAATTGTGACAGCCCTACGAGCCACTGCTACCCCGTTACTGAGACCCATACTGTGTTCCGTGGGTCTGATGGAGAGAGAAGAGAGAGAGAAAGAGACAAGGATAGAGATGCAGAGAAAAAGAGAGGGAAAAGTGGAAAGAAAAAGGGAGAAAGGGCATGTCAGAGAGAGAGAGGAAGGACGGACACCGAGAAAGATATGCAGAGAAAAGGTAAGGAAATGTGGAGAGAAATAAAAAAGAGAAACATCATGTCAGAGAGAGAGAGAGATACATGTCAAGAAATAGCAGGGAAAAGTGGAGAGAAAAGAGAGGGGGGAGAGAGAGAAAGAGAGAGGAAGAGGAAGGACATACTGAGACAGAGATGCAGATAAAGTGTGAGGAAAAGAGAGAAAAAGATAGAACCATCATGCCAGAAAGGGGTAGAGAGAGAGACAGACAGAGACACAGAGAGAGAAAGACAGAGATACAAGCAGTGAAGCTCCTACATGTACCACCAGGGCCACTGATATCAAAGTGCATCAGCTGGATACAACAGAGGCATCATAACTGACGCTTGATTTACAATAGTTTCTTGCACTGAAAATAGGCGACCTACAAGCTCACGAGTCGACACGCTGCGACTCGTTGTGAGGTTGTAGATCTGCTATTTGTGTTGCGACTCGAGACAGGATTCGAAACAAGGTATAAATCAGGCTTTAGTGCTATCATAGGATGACCACAGAGTCAGTCAACACGAAAGAGAAGAGGCATTAAATTCAAATGGATCCGAGATGGGGCCCTGTCTGCAGATGTATTGCATGATAAATTATACATAATGCTCATCCCAGCATGGTAAAGGAACTATAGAACAAAAAAGGGGGGAAAAAAATGAAAGTCTTCGAGCCCTTGATGGCGCCCACAGCAAATAAGCAACAGCAGCGGTCTACAGTGGACACACTTGCGGACAAGGTTGGCTTTCATCTCGAGATGCGGTTCAAAGCTGCAGGCCGCGGACAGAACAAACCAGCAATCAAAGCTAATGTGTGTGTAAGCGGGCAGTGGTGCACTTCACAGAGCCTGTCGTCTGGAGAGTGCTGGAGATCACACGCAGACGTTCCCTCTCACATCACAATGGCTGATGCTCAACACACTGTCTTTGGAACTTATTATTTTTCACCATGTAAATGGGGGGGGGGGGGGGGGGTGTTGAGGGTTCGGAAGTGTGGAGAGAGAAAGAAAGAGACAGACGGAGAGAGAAAGAGAGAAAAACTTATCACTGTTGGGAGCTGTTTCTTTTTGAAGGCCTTTCATACTGTACCATGCATATGATGAATGAGTGGGAACACTTTCACACATACGCACACATGCACACGCATGCACGCACGCACAGTGTAGTCAAGACATTTTCTTGTTCTCTTTCAGCTACATCATCCATTAGGATACCATTTGTTCTAAGTCCCTTTTGCAAGATTATACATATATATGCATTTCTTTATTAATTTATTATACAGAGTGTGTTTGTGTGTGTGTGTGTGTGTGTGTGTGTGTGTGTGTGTGTGTGTGTGTGTGTGTGGGTGTGTTGGGTATCATATGTATCGTAGCAGTCGAACCTTGCAGAACACGCAATTACCTATGTGTCGCAAATAACATGAAGTTCTTTGTGGGGGGGGGGGGGATTTCATGACCATTTAATATATCCACGCCCGGGGTGTCTTTATGCTCACGGCGGCTTCCTATAGCTTGCCCCAGTCTGTGTGCCTGCCTGTATGGTGGATGAAAACCACTGCGCTATACGGCACTATATGGAGCTCTATTACAGCATGCATGTGCCATGTTTAAATTATGTGCGATTCCAATTTCAATTCATGGGAAATTTTATCGACCTATATGCGTATATATAAAACACATACCTTTAGAAGAATGGATGGCGTGTAGATTGAAGAGACATGGACCGTTTTCAACTTGTACTTTTCTCTGGGGAAAAAAAAGAAAATTACTTTGTTATTATAAACACACATGGAAAGATGCCAACCTGTCATTTCCAAAGGCTTCCTCTAGCTTAGCGATAAACAAAAACAAAGTGTTTTTCCTCTTGTCGGCTACACAGCACAACAATGACCTTTCAGAATATGACACCATTTTCCCCGTCAGTATAATACAGATGTGATTAACATAAATAAGAGTTAGAGTCAAATAGGCGTAAAGGTCGTCACTCAGGACTGGTCTCGGGTCCGGGAGGTGATTTACAACACATTAATTTGGCTGTGTGGAATAATTTATCTGTGACACAGAAAGCCACACAACTCTCTGCATGTAGTCGGCGCATGCATGCAGGCGACAATATGCCATGACTGCACACATCTCATAGCTACTCAATCAGTCAAGATGCTTTACAACTTCTGTCAGAGACCTTAACAGTTGCCATAAATTATGTGGCCATTGTTCATGTTGCCAATAACTTTTGAAGGAGAATCTCGAACAAAACGAACCCAACAGTGTCTCTTCCTTTTTCATGCACGGGAAGTGGAGACAGAATATCCCTGGCCATGAAACCGTGCCTAATAAGAAATTGCCACAACTATATGGAGGAGGGGGACAGTAAGGACTTTGAGGGTAGATTTACATTTTTCAAAAAAAACGGTTCCCGTTTCTCCTCAACTGGAAAATTCATTTTCGGGGATAAAGACTGGCATGGCACAGACATAAACATTTTGATGCAAAGCAGGTGCCAGGGTTCATATCTGTTAGTCTGAGATCACTTGCGTTCCCTATATTTTCACAACCCACTTCCCTCCACTTCAGCTCTGAATTCCCAGCTATGCATGGGCATGTGCAGATCCACAGCGGCTGCATGACAGCTAGGGAATATGGAGGTATGGTGCAGAAGAAGCATTCAGACCCAGGGACAATAATATAATGTAATATGGACAGGAAAAATAGGGACAGGAGTCTGGTTGTGTGCAAGTAATGAGATGCCGTGATTGATTCCATACACCCCCTGCAGTGGACATGGCTATTCTGGAAGAAAAGCAGAAGGTTACAGTATACTGTACTAAGGCTATATTTCTGTCCAATGAATTTCACATGACTACACCTCTGGCACTCTCAACACAAGGATAATTGAGGTAGGATACGTGTGTGTGTGTGTGTGTGTGTGTGTGTGTGTGTGTGTGTGTGTGTGTGTGTGTGTGTGTGTACTGTATACATGTGTGTGTACTGTATACATGTGTGAATACGTGTCCGTGTAATGAACGAGACTGATGTTAACTGCAGCCTGTGAGATGACCCTGTGTTTGTGTGTGTGTGTGTGTGTGTGTGTGTGTGTGTGTGTGTGTGTGTGTGTGTGTGTGTGTGTGTGTGTGTGTGTGTGTACTGTATGTGTATATATGTGTGTGTTTGTGACAGCATGGATTGTATATGAGGCAGGGAGCCTGCTGTTAGCACAGGATGCAGCGATTCTCCTGGTGTCACACAGTGGCATGGTGCACTGCTGCAGATTGGAGGGCAGGCGTTGATGATAACCACCTGCAGGGTTTCACATCTCTCTCCATTTAGCCACCTCTGGAATTCTCACCGGGGACAATGGGGAATGCTTTGGAAACCGTTGAATGGGCCTCACTCCCAAAGCCTATGTTTTGTAGCCAATTAGGGTGAAATTGCTGGAAAACAGCGCGAGTCACACACACACACACACACCCCCAGCCAACAAAGAGAGAATGTCAGGTTTGCATCACAGCTACCGTATGTGTTTGAATACTATCTTCTTATATTTCTTTCTTTTTTCTATGATGAGATGCGTGTCATATTTGCTTCTTCTTTTCTTTCTTTTTTTATTTATCAGATGTGCTCTTATAGATATCAATGAAATAAAACTAAAAACATGGAACTCTAATGAATCAAGGGGGTGAAAAAAGAAAAACGATAGGAAGTCAGGTACTCCACTGTATGCATACTTGAGTCAACCCAAATCATGGAGGAAACAGGAAATATAAAGAGGGGTGAATAATCCTGCGCTCTCAGCGTGTTGCACCTTGATGTGCAGGTGCCTTTAATACTAGAATAAGTCATCTGAGATTGGGAAGGCAAAAAACCCACTCAAGCAGATGGTCTCCATAAAGCACGGGCGGAAAGCTCTCCCAGATGTTGAGTGGTGCTTGCGGATCCAGTGACATGCAATGTGAGGGGGGACTGGTAATGCGGAGTGTATTAGTGGTCTCTTTATGGGTGCATTAGGTTCAGCGGTGCCGTGGAGGGGAACGCGGGGGCCTCTGAGAAGCTGCTGCTGCCGCCAGGCGAGCTACTACCAGGCTTTATGCTTTGATGAACCTACCCTTGAGAAACCTGGACATCCGTGACCGTATCCTGCAGACCCCGTTAGACGCCTCCTCCTCTTTAGCCTGCTGGAAAACATAAATCAGTTTCTCATATCATCATCTAGTCATATCCAATGCATATGCTGCCCCAAATCAGTAAATCTGTCAGGTTTCTTCCCTTGTGGTGATATATCAGATTCCTAATACTACAGTACATGTGCAGTAAATCTCTGACAAAAGGCGATGTTTCTTAAAATTCTGAGACAGGGCAGCATGAAGAGGATAAGTTCACTTGAACACAGGCGCGCAGTGCAGCATCCCAATTGTATCTCTGTACTGACAGCCCCAGTGTATTCCAGACAGTTTTTTCCCTCTGCCATACTAAACAGGGGCTGACACAGGGAGCCACTGCAGAATACATTTCCCCCAGTTCATTGTCCCCGTTGAGGACTAGCAGAACATCTCAGTCTGATTAATGACTGTACACTGTCTAATGAACAGTAATTGAATGGTATAATGCAGTAGGTCCTTAAAAGCCCAGAGGAATCGTCTCTCTCAGCCTAGCTTGCTGGAGAAGCCAGGCGGTGACATTGTCTAGAGTTGATTATAGTTGACCTTGCATTGGGAAGAAGAAGGCCTTTGAAATGGCTAACCTAGGCTTGGGGGAATAGCAGCCTGGAAAACAGGCGAAAGACAAATGAAACGGAATTACATTGGAAAAGAATAGGGGGGATCAATGAGAGGGTCAATAAGTATTTGATTTTTATCACAAATTCTTAAGAAGAGGAAGACAATTGATCAAATGTCCCTAGTCGTATTGGCATTTCTAACAATATTAATTAAGAAAAAATGCTTAGCTGACTGGTTGATAAATCAGCCGATATTGTTAAATAAAAACAAACGATAGTTGTAAACACAATATCACACCAGTTGATTCAAGTCTACCCTTGTGCCCATTTACAAAAAACATACTTCATGTCTACCAGCACATGGGCCTGGCCTTCTTGTGAAATTAATCAGCAACTTAACAGAGTAGCGTCCAAGGGAAGCCTTCATGAAACCCAACAAATGTCAGTCAGCTGATTATGTGAAAGCCTTTGATGAATGTGCATCCGGCTCTGGTCCGCCATCCTTTGCTTTCTTCTGCCTTCACTCCCAGCGGACATCTCCACTTGGCAGACATGCTGAATCTCGTTATTCTTTATTTGGTCTGGACCACACAGGTCAATATCACACACACTACCTCACCGGTGTACTGTCTGTAACTATTCACTATTTAAATTCAATGCAATGAATCATTGAAACGGAGGCGGCTGAGGAGGTTTGGCTGAGAATGCAATCATGTAATTGAATTCGGTCATCAATATATTTATATAGATATATGGTGCAAGCGGGGCATTTCACAAGAATGCATGATGGTCAAAGTGGGAGGCAATCTATCCCAACTCAGAAGTATGAGTCATAGTGGTATACATACATCTCTTATTATCATTCACAGTGCTGTAAATGATGAGGCTACAGGCGATGAGAGAGAAGCAGTTTGCTTGACCTTAAAGGAGTAGTTCACCCCAAAAATGACTTGTTTTCTATTGATTAGTCACGCCATGAAGACGAGAGTTCAATAATATTTTTAGTTTTTTGTCGCATTCCTAAGACAATAAATGTACCCCCATTCGTTCCGGATGGGGACCCGTTTCGAAACGGGTCCCCATCCGGAATCAATGGGGGTAAATTTACTCTAATCAAATTTTTGTCTTAGGAATGTGACAAAAACCGACAAATATTATTGAACTCTACTCTCCATGGCATGAGTAATCAATAGAAAAAAAGTCATTTTGGGGGTGAACTACTCCTTTAAAGGAAAACTGTGACAATATGCGTGGGCAATTGGTTGCAATGATTGCTATGTTACTTAGAGAATGTATCTTAACCACATGAACCCTAGCATCCCTATTCTGTGCATGTCATAATCATTTGGCCAAAAATAGCAGATCTACAAGCTCACAGCGAGCTTGTAGATGAGCTATTTTCGGCAGAGATTTGGTGTAGAGGGAAAAAAAGGAGGGGACCAAGTATAGACCCCTGGGGATACCATTTATCAAAATACAAGGTTTACGTTGTTAAGATTGGCCTGCAGTACCATCACTTCTGGTCTACAGTAACTTCTGTGTACAGTACATTCCTCAAAACAAACAAACCAAAAGGCTAACATCATAGAAATTGTGGAAAGTAGAGACGGATCATTTCTCTCACTGACTAGATAGATGAACAAGTGTCATTTCTTTCTTCATCACATCAACAACCGAGCTCAAGATGCCACTGCACAATAATAATCATAGAGCACAAAGAGCACAATAATAATCATAGAGCAGACGCTACACAAAAAAGTCTCTTCTTAAAGGGACAATTTCCTTAACACAAAAAGGTAAACACAGTATAACCATTTCCTGCATCGGATCCCCGACAAATGATGGTGAATTATGTCCACAGAGTCCATTAGATACGTCGTACAGTACATCCTCCAAGAATGCAAAATAATAGAAATAGTCAACATGGAGGCGGGCAGAAGGCCCCGCTGCAACAGTCCCGGTGCAACTGGGGCACCAGTGTGAAGGGCTTTAGGGATGTTGTGATCTTTTGCTGTGACAAGGTCCTAGTCAAAACACAGCACCACGTATTGTACAAAGGTGCTGTTGAGGCTTCTGTTAGAGGTTCCAGTGTGGGGGGGAGGGGGGGCATTCAAAGAAACACCCATCTTGGATGAACAGTAGCATCCTAGCTCAGCCGACGCACATGGCCACTACTGACCGACCCCAGCATTTCTCGCCACGCTGAAACTGCACGGAGATCGACACCGCTTGGCTTTGGGTCCAAACCTCGCGTGGTAAAAACAAAGGCCAGGGTCCCATCGCCATTGAGGAGCTGTTGCCGCGGCGGCGACTGTCATGTCTCGTGGACGTGGTGAAAAAGTTTGGGCAGGAAGCAGTGTGGCTGCACAATATTGTTCACCAGCCAAGAAAAACCTATCAGCCTCCATGGCCAGGGTACGACAGTCAGTGATGGTGGTGTTAGCCAGAGCAGCACGTACCTGAAAAGGCAACTGTTGCAGAAACAGTTGGACAAAGAGGAAATCGGGCTTGTGCTCTCCCAGGAGATGCAGCATTCTGTCCATGAGTTCAGATGGCTTGGAGTCGCCAAGACCTTGCAGAGATAAGAGATAGCCGGCCCGCTCCACATCAGACAGTTCGAATGTTTTCAACAGGTGAGCCTTGAGTGTGTCGTATTTATCCTGCTCAGGAGGATTTTTCAGTAGACTCACCACTCTGGTCGCTGTTGAACTCCTGAGGGCCGACACCACATAATAGTATTTTGTGGCATCCGCGGTTATCTCCCACAACGCAAACTGTGCTTCCGTCTGGGCGAACCAAGCAGAGGCTGACGACTCCCAGAACTTTGGCAGCTTGAGAGAAACTGCATTAGTTGTCATGTTCATGGAGAGCTGTCTCTGGAGACGTCCACCAGACAAACGGGGTCCAGTGTAGAAATAGTAGGAAAGTGGAAACAGACAATTTTTCTCATTGACCACACGTGTCATTTATTTTCTTTAAACAACAACTGAGCTCAAAATGGCGCTGCACAATAACAACCCTAGAGCTGACGTTACCCATAAATCGCCTTCATAAAAACACCAAACACAGAAAAATAGGACCTACACCAAAGTATGATGAATTATGTCCACTAACAACTTTTAAAATTGGGCCTTTCTATAAGATCACTGAGTGGTAGGCAATAGGCATTCCAAATACTATGGACTATGCTTGACTTTAGGAGAGTTTAATTTGCTTTACATCACTCAAACTTTTAACCATTTACTATTTATTCATTGTCATTTAATTCTGATGTAACCCACAGTCACTGTTAATTTAATGATGTTGAGTCATACTTTTAATTTCTGACCCCAGTGATGTTACTAGGTTTTCAATGTAATGGGTCCCGGGACCCACAGGTGGTCATTCAAATGGGTCCCAGAAAAGTTTTATGAGTCCTCAATACAATGTTTTCGAGCGCTGTGAGCTTGTAGATCGGCTATTTTCAAAATGTTTGCCTATTTCTTATATTTATTTTACAATTTGGCTAATGTTTGAACTTAGAACTACTAAAACTACTAAAACATGTGCCCCTAATGAAGTCGGGCGCCAAAATGGCGTCGGACGTCGGTGGAATCAAAACATTGACGTTTCTATCGCCTGTTTAAGACTTTCTACGTGGATTTTATTTGTGTTAACGTACGGTAAAGTAGGATGCTTTCACCCATGAACAATGGTGGTGTCTGTGGAATTTTTAAATGTTTTTCTTTTACCGCGACCCGGTAAATTATTTTAACATGGACTCCAATGGAGGCGCATCCCCGGGACCCCAGGACCATGACATGAATGAGTCCCTGGGCGACTTGAATGAGTTTTTGATGCGGGATGCGCACGTAATGACATCACTGTGACCCTATGCTGAATCTTTACAACTTTAGAGTGAATGAGCCTCGTTCTCTCTCTCTCTTTCTCGGATGGCAAGTCAAGAAAGACTTGCTTGGCACAGAGATGACTACTCTACCAAGCAGCTGAGTCCGGACTGGGAACTATCGTTATTGTCCATTATCTAATGGCCATTCCTTCCAATCCATAGCCATTCTGATTCAGCAATATTCATGTATGACTAAAAGCGATAAGTAATGAATTAAGCTATTGATGAGGTTCTTAACCAGGGTCATAACTGGCCCTATGAAGTCAATAATTATCCCGATAAGAATATCTTTATTGCAAAAGTGCATACGGTGGCAAAATCATCAACACACCAAAACATTCCCCTATGGTGTAATTGCCACTGCTTGAAATTATAGTTTTCATTAAAATGAAATGTTCAAGGTTATTGATTGCTTAAATAAGACTCAATATCTTCTCATTTCAAAGCTGAATGAAATTGCTTGGAATAGTAATATCACCCAAGTATTGTGTACGTTCATCACAGTTATGGGGCTTCATATTGCTGTCCCTCGAGGATTATTAGAGCAAAATAAGTGTATTTAAATGAGTGTAATTTCTAGGAACCACACATCCATGGAGGAACATCTGTATACACAGCTCTGCCCATAATTCATCAAGGAGAACGCACATTAAAACCCCAGTTAAAGGACAGACATCAAGCGAGTGCATATGGTTATGGAGCTCTAGTCTAATAACACCCACACCCTACTGTGCGTATTTACCCAGTCTAATGCAGTAGAGTCCTTGAGTACATGTGTCTGTGTAGCTACGGCTAAAGCTGTCTTCGTCTATAAATTATATGAGGTCATACCTGGGGCTCTGGGGACTTTAGTCCTCCATCTCTGGTACTGGAAGCGACTTTTGTGTCCCTTCTTGACTCTCCCTGCCCAGAGGAGCACTTGGAGAAGCAAACACAGGAAGAGACGCACAGATAAGACATCAGCAAAGGTTAAGGCTGCTAGACGTGAGTCAAGTTTTAAAGCCTACCTTCACGCTACTTTACCAACCCAAAAGCAACAGAATGATGTTTCGACCTCGCAAGTTAGTACAAGAACAAGAAATTACATCTTTATATGATGGTACAAGGGTGTGGACAAATTTCTTTAACAGCCTTAAGAATTATACAATTTCTGATATTTAAGCATTTAAATTCATTTTTTTTTATTTGCAGTTTGGCTCAGCACCAAAGACCGGGATGTGCCTTTTATTTCATTTTTCTTTGTAAACAATAGCTGTTAGGGTACTCACATGGCCTGGAGCCTGGGGCGAGGCCTTGTTGGTGGTGGAGGAGTGAGAGTGGACCTGGTCAAAGTCCTCCTCGACCACCTTTGCCTCAACCTGGAGGGAGGAGGAGAAAAGACCTCGTTCAGATCACGCTCCATTGTCGCATTGATTTTACAATGACAATATATTTGTTTAACTTGATCAACTGAGGTTTGATGGGATTTTCTCTATGCAGTGAATCCAGGTTTCAGAAGTACAGTAGCGTCACAGGTGATTGAAAGATAAAGACATACACAAGGAGGTGAGTGAGGCTAAATAGGGTGTACAATTGCCCCACTCCACACCACAAATTATCAGTGACCCCTATACAGCCTGCCCTACCGTATTTGTATTCTTGCAACTTTGTATAGTTGTCTGTCTGCACTGTCCACAGACAGTGAATCGAGTGTCTTTTTTTAGGCACAACTGTGAGTTGCCACCATCATGTGTTGCTTCCACTGATTTCTGAAGGACTTCTTGCATTCTTGCATTGAAAATAAGCTCCATAGCAAACAAAGGTAATCTCTACAAATCACCAAACCTTTTATGATCTTTGAATCATGGTTCCTGGGAAAGATTAACGATTTTGTAATGGTGAGATTAAAGGAGAGTTTTGTTGGCATTGCTAGAGAGAATTAGCTGTACATGGCCGGCACACGAGCAAATCCATTGTGTTGCTGGCTGATGGCGATGATGGTATCTTTCGATAAACTCTCATTCTGTATCTGGGAAGCAGGCCCAAGTTGTTTCAAGACCATATGCTAATAACCTCACTGGGGTCCAGTGCGGAGCTGTGTTTTACCTGATCAATTGGCAAGTCCACCTTCAACTGGCCATCTTCCTGCACCTCTGCTGCTCCCACCGTCTCCCGCCTTTTGTGTTTTGCATTGAACACACTGCCCTCTGAGAAAACGATTAATCACAATTACCTCATCTGCTGGCAGCTCATCATTAATTTATTCTCTGTCGTACGACAGTGTTACATGGTTAAAAGAGAAGAGCTAAAAGCTCACACCAAGTGTTGCATTGCCACACATGGTGAGCTTATAGATCTGCCATTTTCGTGAGTTTGACACCACTGTACAATGAATCATAGCTACAGTCTCTCTGACTCTCTCTCTCCCTCTTACAGCCCTCCTTTCCTCTCCATCTTCCTCTTTACTTCAACTTCAGAAGTGATCAATGACGCTGTCAAGTCCATTTATTTATTTAGAGTGTGGTCACACAGGCCTAAAGGTTAGAGAGAAGCCATGGCTCCGCTGCCACACGTCTGGCCACTCGGCATGAACCTACATTCTGGGGTTAGCTCTCACCAGTGACAGGCCGCTGTTAATGCGCGCAGGGAATAGCTTACAAGTCAACGTCATGCTGCAGTTCCCTAGTAATCAAACCCCTATTTGTCTGTGTTCTGTGGTTACTAGATCAGAGGGGTAATGTGACCGATTAAACACCTTATCGGACTAGAGTGACCAGAGAGCAGTATTGTTAGGTAATTTGATCTAAATAAAAGATCCACCAAACATGGTAGCGTATTTGGTGATCAGAGGAGAAAAAGGTTATTTGTCTAAAAAAAAAACGTTTTGTCTCAAATAAAGAGAATTATGTGAATATGCAACAGGAAGACTCTCTCTAATCTGTTATGTCTCACAGACAAAATGCTACTTGTATCTGTTCCTGTGCCCACACCCTAAGAAATGGGTAATTATTAAATTAAATTAAAGTTGTGCATTGCCAAAAGCTCTGCTCTTGTGATGGCTGATGCTTGCCAATAGCACTCAGAGCCACCCAGGCAGTGGCTCTGAGTTGATTGAGCTGATTGACTCTGCGCAGCTCAGCTGAGTTCCCTATGGATTCTTTCTCTTTTACCCTCACGACATTAACCAGTTTATGGGAGGAGACGGGGTCCTGCCATGGGGGATGATCAAGTGTCCAAAAAGTGGTCTTCGGGAAGAGCACTCTCCACCAGGCAGCAACGGTAGACAGACAGCCACCTCGCTAATATGAGCCTGACATGAGAGAAGGAAATCTAACTCCATCACAAGGAATGCTGGCTCGGCTGTTATGTGTGAAGCGATGGCAGCTCTCATACCACGGCAATTATTCATCCTATGATGTCATGCTAACTCTGGCCCGGGATGGGCCTTTCAAGTGTGGGTCATTGTGTGATGTTGTGCATGTGGGTAAAACATACACCCATGAAATAACAACTATTGAATAGCTGGGTGGCAGTGGCTGGGGTGCAATTACTGTATATTGACGTTATATATCACTTTCAAACTGCATAATTGCCACAGAGCTGAATCTCATCAATCTGAAAGAGTATTTTGTCACTTTTATGATCTCTCCTCCGTGTTATTGTGATGAATAACTAATGATCATTTTGATTCCCCGCATCAGGAGAAAATTGGAGCATTTTATTTTTCTTTCCCCGGCTTTGTTAACGAGGCTTTCTGGATACATATTCAACAAAACGGGCTGATTGAATTCATCCATGATTTAAGAGCCCTTCAAGGTGTTTGAAGTCATGTTCCGTTTAATATTCACGGAAAGAAGTTGTGTTCTTTCAAAGAGCAGAAAGCACTGCTCCCCTGATGCGGGTTAACTTCGGTGAACAGGTTGCATATTCAAAAGAATGACACTCCATCTGCCTACTCTGTTCACCACACACACACACACACAATGTAACTGTCACATACATTTCAGCACACACCAGAAACACACACTGGTCTATTTATACATGACTGCATGGACATACACAAGCACACACAAACATGTGCACACACATCCACACAAAAACAGTAGTCAACAGGTCGCCTCTATAACAGCCAGAGTGAGGCACATAAAAAATGCACCACATTAAACATTGTGTGGTAGAGAAGGGTTCTATAGAATTGCTCTGCTTACCCACTGTGGAGTTGAGAAGTGGGACTCTGGACACCTGCCTCTGTTGTTTGGCTCTCTCCGGCTTGGCTGAGTCTGCATGGTTCTTCGTGTGGCCCCTGGCTGCGTGCTCAAGGTCTTTTCTAAAGCCTGCGTGAGCAAACTACACAGAGAGACAAGAAAGAGACGGGGGCCGTGGGTTGAGACGTATTTCCTCTGATTTCGCTATGATTCATAGTCGGCACCCTTTGTGTTGTTTTGTTGCGGGGGGAGTAGAACGGAAGGACAAAACATAGTGAGGCAACACAGTGTATATGAGCTGTTGAACAAAACTTCTTCCACCACTCGCTTCCTTCTCTTCTCAACCCCCTTTTTTTTACATTTTCCATTGACCTCAATTTTTCATGAGTTGATACGCTTTGTAGCTCCCCCGCGACTCCCACTGTATTGAATTCATCTGGTTCCAATACATCCCGTGCACAACCTATCAATCACTTGGGAGCGCTCGCAAACTAATCATTTATTGATGAAATGGGGCAGCCATGAATTTCTAACTGCATTTGTCTTATTTATCAAGCCAGATCAAACAATGAAAATCCAAACAAGCTTAAAGGGAAAGGGAGGGGAGTCGTAGGGAATAACTTATTCTTCAGCTGTGTAGACAGCAGACGGTTATTGATGGAGAACGGGCGGAGGACAAAAAAGAGAGAGAGAGAGAGAGAGAGTGAGAGAGAGAAGTGAGAGAGAGAGAGAGGGAGAGAGAGAGGGGGGGAGGCGGGGAGCGTCCTGGGACTTTAGCTGTGTGGCGAGAGAGCAAAGGGAGCACGAGACAAGAGACAGATGGAGAGAGACAGAATTGAGAGAGAGAGACAGAAAGAGACAGAGAGAGACTAAGAGAAGTGGGGGAGAGCAAGTAGTGGTGAGATGGGTTTCGAGTGATGTTCAGACAGCAAGGTACACATTTGAATTAATGCTTCCACAAAAGGCAATTTTCTCCTCACAGGCTGCTCATCCCCTATGTAGGTAGCAAAGTGAGCTATAGTTCTCTCAGAGAGAGAGAGAGAGAAAGAGCAGACTTAATGTTTCTTTTTCAGCAGCAGATCTCTACTGCGACTGCCTGGCTGGATCCCTGGGCTGGCTCGGGGGAGAGTGTAGTGATCTCAGTCTTCCACCAGAATACACTTCTGGCAATGGTGTTCGCAAGCTCACTAACATGGAGTCTGGGGAATAGCAGTGATGTTTCTTCACTTGTTTGCTTTCTTTAATGCAGAAGAAGCAGGGTCTGTGGATGTTCTTTTGAATTCCTACAGTCGTCAGTGGGCCAAGGGAGAAAAATAAAACAACAACAAGAAATTGGGAGAGAGAGAGAGAGAGAGAGAGAGAGAGAGAGAGAGAGAGAGAGAGAGAGAGAGAGAGAGAGAGAGAGAGAGAGAGCGAGAAAGAGAGAAAGTGAGGGAAAGTTGAAACAGAGTTCACATACAGTACAAGTGCTATAGTGGCCACAACCTCGAGATCAAAGACAAACATAATATTGCCACTTCCGCTAATGACCATATTCACATGATGGCCATTTTGGCTGTAGGGTGGACCAACCGAGTTCATGTAAGACCAAATTGGCTGCCATGAGAATCATTGATATACTGTTAATCTAATGTCATAACTTCAATTCACGCATGAGTGATGTAAAACATACAACGCAAATTAAAAATGTGTCTGTTTGTGTTTTTTTTCTTTTTTTCTGTTCTTCATGTGTACAGTCTGGTAGCGAGATGTAAACAACTCTTATTTAATATCAACAGTGTTAAATCAAGAGCCTCTCACTCGGGGAGAAGGGCGAGGAAGCTGGAGGGAGGGAGGGAGGGAGGGAGAGAGGGAGGGAGAGGAGGACAACCAGAGTTGCGGAGCTTGGGAGAGCAGAAATAAGTTGCAGTGCTGAATTGAAACACGGCAGACGCAGTGGAAAAGCTGAAGTCATCTCGCCTCTCGTTACGCATTACATATCTGCCGACCATGTCCTAGGGGGGCAGACAACTGTGTCTATCAGGAGGCCCCAGAGAGAGGGAGGAAGAGAGGGGGGATGTAGGTGGGAGAAAGAGAGAGACAGAGAGAGAGAGAGAGGGAGAGACAGAGAGAGACAGAGAGAGAGACAGAATGAGAGAATTCTAGAGTTAGTGTGAGTGGCCTCAGGGGGCCCCGGGCAGCAAGTAATCTCTGGCCCTCTCAAGTGGCAGAGCGCAGGAGTCAACAAGAGGACAGTGTGATATGATAGCCAGGGGAAAAGGGGGGGACCCACCCGTCCAACGTGGGCCCAGCCACTATCCAACCACACATACTGGGCAGTAGTGGCGGGGAGGGCCACTCCCTGGGTTTGGTCCTCCAGTGAGCAGACACGCAGGCAGCAGCCTGGGAGTATAGCTTTCCGCTGGGCATCGCCACTTCCCCTTTCCCCAATGAGATCATGGAGGGTCGGCAGTAGTGGGAGGGGATGGAGTTTTATCGCCGATGTCAGGGAGGAGAGCGAACTCCTATTATTCCTCATTTAGTCGACCCTCTCTGGTCTGTTTACATGCAGTGCTTCATAGGAAGCACTATATGAGGTACTGTTAAAGTACAGTACGCTGTTTACTACGAGTAACATGAAGCGCATGGATTTAGTACATTATTCTCTCTCTCTCTCTCTCTCTCTCTCTCCCTTTCTGTATCTTTTTGCTCTCCCTCCTCCTATCTCTCTCTCTCTCTCTTTCTCTCTCTCTATATCTGTCTCATATATGCCTACTGTAAATCTTCTCTTCATGCCATACATGTCTAGCGTAAAATTTCCATCTCATCGCTGCAAAGGCCTGGCTCAGCATCTGCACTTGCCTCCGCTGGGAACACGGAGTGCTGGAGAGTCTCAGTGCCGCGCTCGTCTGCACAGCCGAGCCGTCAGTTGAGAACTTCACCAGTCGCTCCAGACCAGATGTCCCATTCGGCAACGCTCTACCACTGGTGCAGACGAGAAAAGACACCTTTTCCATACAGCAAGGTTGCGGAGCAAGGTTACATTTTACGCAGCCTCCACGGGCACGTTACCAGGATCCCTTTTTTTACGGCCGTTTCTAACCAGACCGTTGTTGTTTTGTGAGGTCAAACTGAAATTAATGATGGACATGACCCTATAAATGTACGTGTAATCAGTAAGCCAAACAGCTGACAGATCAAGCAAGAGTGAGCAATTTTCCTCACATGTATCACCCCCCCCACCCCCCTGAAAGGTCCTCATTAACTGGTCAAATCATGTTTACAAATTCATGAGGGATCAGGCGAAGAGGGAACGGGAGTAAAGTGTAGCAACATCATGTCCAGTGAATAACTAATAGCAGATCAGCAGTCTGATGCAAATATGAGGCATAGCTCTGTCTTTGTCTCCACCTACTGGTAGTGTAAATAATGGTAATGGCTGTAACTCTGTGAAATGTATTCTAGGCAGTGGCATAGTGTCTGTGAAATGTGTTTCTCCGCCACTTCCCCTCCCTTTCCCCCAAGTGGGATGTACCGTATAGAAAGTAATTAAGCTAAATTTGAAAAACTTTGCAAACTAAAAACACAATAGGGAAATCTTTAAAAATACAAGTTACTGTCAACATCGTGGCTGATGCATTGTTATTGTTAACATGCAGATTATCTTCATCTGCACGATTTTATTGTCATCTGCCACAGGAACACCTACTGTCTGGTTGAATGCCGGGGACATTTTTCTCCATTTGTTAAAGAAAAAATTGGCATCTGACACAGTATTGTCATCTTTCATGGTTACAAAAATCAGGTGTCAGACACGTCTCACTAGGGGGGCCTTATCTTTACAGTACCCCAACCTGCTGACTGGGCATGTTCCTGTCCTCACTGGGACTATTTGGTGTTCATCTCAAGACCTCTGCAGAACAATCCTCATATGGATTCAAAGCTTTCGACTGTCTACTTAATCACAATACAAATTGTCTGGGTTCTGGTTTGAATGAGAGTTTTTTTTCCCCCCTCCTCTCTCTTTCCAGTCAGTGAAAGTCCCCCCTGGTGCATATGTTCAGTCTATGAGGCTCACTGCACTTGATCAAGTGGGCCAGCCTGTCTCTGTGGGGATTACCCATCAAAGTGGAAAGCAATGGTAACTCAATGCCTCCTGCAGACAGTGATTGATGATAGCACTGTTTCATAACGAATTGCACCTCCGCAACACAAGTCTCACACGTGGGAAATGTTAATTGAAATGCTGTGTGTGCAAAGATGCGCTTTTCAACTGCGATGCTATAGATGCCATAGATGTGTAGTCATACTGTATAAAAAAATCATGTAAAACAAGATACTGCTGAAAATTATTCTTGAAACTGCAGTAACTCACCACATCCTTAGCTTGTGTCACCACATGTCTCAGCTTTCTAAGGGACAGGTCTAAGGGACTGTCATGGCTGAATCTGCAGGAAAATAAATGCCCAAGTTAGGATATCAACAAAATGATTCATGTCTTATCAGCAACCATTGAATGAATAGTTATGACAATAACTGTTTAAACTCTTCCTTTTTTGATTTTATTCTGGGCATGTCAAAATAGATAAACATTCAGCTAAAATAGGCAAAATTAGGCAAAAATAACCAAAGCAAGCTCACAACGCATCACATTGCAACGTGTTGTGAGCTTGTAGATCGGCTATTTTCGGCGAAGAGATTCTGTACATTGGGGAAAAGGAGGGAACCAAGCATAGACCCCTGGGAACCCAGGTCAATGAAGTATTGAGAGTTTTTAATGGAGAAAGAAATGTTCGTCTCAAGCCTGACATTTTGTTACACGTCGTCAAGGCTGCTAAAACATAAATTAGCACGTTTACCTGTGAATCATATCATCCAGGGACGTGCAGAGAATGTTAGAGAGGCAGGGTTTGAGATTCCTAAAAGTCGTCTATTTCCGGTGTGTCATACCACACTGAACAAAGCATAATCAAGTCAATACTGGAGATGTGGCGTATATGGCATGGATTTCTACACAGAGAGGGCAATTCTTTCAACATAAGATGCTGCGTTCAAGTTCAGGAGAGTTTGGACAAGACAATTCTCTTGAATGCTGCCTTTGGGTATGGCATGGAAAGAGGGCATTTGCATTTCTTTCACCATTGTAAAAACTGCATTCATGGTCTGGAGGGCAATTTTTACAGATTGATAAAATGGCAGGGGCTCAAACCCCCTTTGATGCCTATCTGTGCACGTACCTGATATCATCCTCTCTGCTGGGAACCAGCTGGCTGTATGGCAGGGCCCTGAACTTATCAGCTCCAACCGCCACGTAATACTGGTTGTTCTCTAACTCCGCTGGACCGCC
Organism: Nannobrachium achirus; assembly: GCF_963921795.1. NCBI lineage: Eukaryota > Metazoa > Chordata > Actinopteri > Myctophiformes > Myctophidae > Nannobrachium > Nannobrachium achirus. Next base: position 26,076,327 of record NC_137827.1, read on the forward strand.
AAGAGGATGGCCATCTAAAGAACAAAGTCTGGGGATCCAAAAGAACACAATAACACAAAGGCAAGGAATTGCTTATAACCAGTGGTTGAAAAAGCACTCAGATATTTTATTTCGGTATTTTCAAATGTATAAAATTTATAAAAATCTGTTAAAAAAAGATAAGATCTACAAGCTCACAAATGCGAAACGCACTGTGAGCTTGTAGATCGGCTATTTTCAAATGGCCAAAGTTTATATAGGGCCGAAGTGGCTAATGTATGTTTTTTAAAGGTAATCAAACTCTACAAAGTTTTAAAATAAATAATTGTAGTGGAGTAAAAGTACAATATTTGTCTCTTTCTAAAAATAAAAGTATAGAAAATTGGAAATACTCCAGTAAACTAAAAGTACATCAAAATTGTACTTAAGTACAGTAAATGTACTTAGTTATGTTACACCCCTGCATATAACAATGAAGTCCAAGTATAATGTTGAGGTTTTAGGGATTAAAAGCCAAAAGTCACTCAACTTCTCCCAGAAAATACGTTGAGGGGAATAATTATGTCCACAACAGCAATAGGCAGAAAACTATAAAGTCAAGTCTCTACTGTCCTACCTGTGCACAGCACCAGTACGAAGACACACTTTCTCTGTCACCATAGCTAAGACATTTTCCCAGCTTGTGAGAGTATACTTCGGGATCATTAATCGAGCTGGAGGCACCCGAATATCTCCATTGGTAAAAACACTGTAAGGGTTAACAAAACAGACATTTGCAATGACCAGGGTTCCCACACATTTTTTACCAATGAATTTCCAAAGCTTTTCCAAAACCTTTCCAGAATATTTAACCCAATTTCCAGGACTAAAGTATATAACAATAATTCAGCACAATAAAGAGTCGCTTACTGCAATGCCCAAAGACAGGCAGTGTAGCAAAAATAAAGCGTGCACGCTGCGAACGGACAGTGGTATGCATGCGGATTGTGAACAATGGAAACACACGTGCCCATGCCAAAAGGTATGAAAATCGTGGCAGAGAACCCTCAAAGTCGATTTATGGTGGCAGTAAATGAGTTAACAAAATCAATAACCAAAAACAATGCATAGCTATTGTTTCCAGGACCTTCCAAAACTTTTCCAGTACTGGAACAATGTTTTTCTAATTTCAAAATATTTCCAGGAATTTCATGACAGTGGGAACCATGAATGACATGCAAACAATGAAAAATATAAATTACATCTTTGTCAAATTGTATAGCCTATGACATGTTTCTTTCAACATTCACAATGATGATGTATTTGAGCAGTCAAAAGTCAATACTCACTTGATAGTGCATGACTCGTTATTAATTTTCTGGCAGCGAGCTGAAACTACTATTCTGCTGTGAACTACAGGTCGAATCTAAAATGTTCAAAACAAATGGAAATAAACAACATATCTAACTGTGTTAAATAGGCATTAATATGAAGAAGGAATGACAGGCATTAATATGAGTTAGTAGATTAAAGGCATATTAAACTTGCTGTTGTTTATTTATAACAATGGTACAAGTGTTCAGGGACTTCACTTTGGTTAGAGACACACATTTATAACAAATAAAAGTAAAAGATTGTTGTAAGCAGCACTATGTAGTGTGGGGCAGGCCTATTAGTGGCCACTTTGGACACAAATAACAAGGCAGCCAACATCTTTTAACTTCATTACCCAAGAGTCTCTGCAAGCATGGCCAGCAAGGACGTGCTGTGGTTGGCTAGTCTTCGCTTTGACTGACAGTTCTGCCTTGGTGCCTTCATACATGTTATTTTACCAGCTTATAGTGAATCAGGCCCATTGTCTTCCCTACATACTGTGTAGTAATACAGTCAGGGCCCTAGCGAGGACCCCCCTGAGGCTGAGTCTATACATTTATGGAAGGATGATTGTTATTGCTTAAACATGTAACTTGTATACATGTTCAAAATGTTTCAATAACAGTGGAAAAAAAGCAGATGTGCTATACATTTGAGCCCATTATGCTCTAATGTTCTATCTCTAATTGTTTTCAACATTGGGTCCAGGGACCACAAGGGGTCCTTCACGGGATTCCAGGGTGTAGTTCACCTTCACCATTATTACCTACCATGCAGCTAAAATGGCTTAGAGAAGGCCTATATTTTAATCAGTTTCATTGTTATCTCTCTACCTACATTATACATTTAGAATTCAAGGAAGTCTGGACCAAAATGACAAACCATATTGGACCAAATTATTATCATTATTATTAAATAAATAAGTTTGCAAATGGTGGTCCATGGCTATAATGTTATATCAAACTGGGGGTCCTTGAGATTGTCACATTAAGCAGGAAACATGAATCATACATTTGTTCATATTTAACCAGTTAAATGGTCTCATTGTGGTCTTACCTTTTTGTTCTTCTTCCGCTGTGGCTTTCTTGTTGTTATTTGGCAATAGCTGCAAAGATGAAGTGATCCCATACATGATAAAGCTACAGTTAATGATTTAGCAAGACAGTTCAACAGGTGACTCAATTAATATTCTTTGATTGTTTAGGGTGCCTGAGTCAGTTTACAAGCTGGGCAATCAAGCAATGGAAAGTGTGGATAACTGATGTCTAATTGCTATAGTAGCCTAATTAGGCCAATTATCACGCCATATGTACCTACTCGAGCTTTTTGAAACGTTCCACTCCAGCAGCAACATAACTTTCTCCGTGCTGCAAATTGTCCAAGTCGACAACTCTGTGTCCCTCTCTGGGAGTGTAGACATTCCTCACAGCTCCGAAGGGAGCTTCAATTCCATGGGTCACGGAGGTCAGAAAGCTGCCAAACGTTGACACGTGTCGCTGATTGACCACTATCTTTCTCCCGGGGAAGAAAGCGTCCCCGTTTCTGTACACCACAATTGTTTTGGTCGGAGGCAGTCTGGAGTTTGTTGCAGCCATACTCGACGTGTCAGACATACCACCACCACATCAACAGTGAAGGCAGACAGTCTGTACACAACCTCTGGTGCATGCATGGGCAAAAGTCAGCTCACCAGCTGGCTCGTGGCTAGTTTAGTCAGTTTTTAAGCAAGCTTTCTGCAGACGTGGAGATATCTGATATGGAAACCTGTTCCCTAATTCACTTGAGAGGATAGTATCAAGAAACCTATCCGCTGCCCAGTGCTGCTTGGTTGGCTGGTATTGTCTTTTTCCTGGTCTTTTCAAGTGACTCATCCACGTGTTCCCAGGGAAACGAGAAGAAAGGTCACGTGCATTTGTTTTGGCCTTTTCAGCATATGCCTTGTTATGGAAGATCATTTCCGCCAATGTGATCTGGGGTGGGCGGGGTGCGGTGGGGATGCTCCTGTGAGTCATTATAATGAGAAACGAGTAGCCTATATTTCAAAAATAATGATTATCTCCAAATAATGAGAAACTGGGTCGAAATAATTAATTTGTAGCTCAAAAATATAATGCCAAAACTTCCACAATGACTTTATGGGAAACTTTATCAAAATAATGACTCAGTAGGCCTATCTCAAAAATAACGATTTGACTTGGTAGGCTATCTCAAAATAATGAGAAACATTATTCATAATTCTGAGCACTTTTTTTTTCATCACATCATTTCCCCTTGGGTTTGCAGTTGCACATGTTTTATTTGATATAATTTCAGAAACATTATTTACTGTATGGAAGGTGCAATAAATAGTTTAATATTATGTATTTATGTGTAGTATTAATATTATTGTTGTTGTTGTGTTGGATAATAATGATAGAAGACTAGTTGTTGTAGAAGCCACACACACACACACACACACACACACACACACACACACACACACACACACACACACACACAGCCCGTTGTTGTAAATGTAAATTAACTAAATTTAGCCTTACGTGGTTGGTGGTATTGGGAAAATGTAGTCTAATATGTGCTGCTCACGTATTTCCAGATAGCTGCCCTAATCCCCCATTTGGAATGCATTTTTGCTCACCACAGATTGTCTGGCAGTCCACTGCCAGACAGAGCTGTCCAAATTGTTTACCACAGGGCAGAGGTAACCAGAGATTGCACCAACAATGGCACCTAATTGGGTTTTGCTAGACAACTCCTGGTCAATGAAATGCATAATTCATCTCTCCATTAATTATTCATTTCTTAAGGGACTCGTGCTGTGCTTTATTAGGAGAACTGCATCATGCATATTCAAATTATTCTGTCTTCTTAGGGAGAGGCAGTATCATCCGAAGTGAGATGCCCATCTTCAAAAATAATATCAGCCACAGCTGTGAAAATAACCCATTAATTACACAATAAAGTACAGAGATGTTCAAATGGAAAGACATACTATATCCTACTAAAATGGCACCCAATGGCCAGTTTGTTCTTGATCTTGCATTACATGTTGATACAATTGAATATAATATATTTCTTGTGGTTGAGGGTAATATGATTTTTTTAATCAATACCTATCATTTTCTATGAAAACTACTCTCTATTTCCCCAAGCAACTCAGGATTTAGAGATTAATTTTCAGTAACCTTCAGACTTTGTAAACTGATAAGTTTGGGTGACACCATGGTCATCCAAACCAGGGATTCTTTTCACAAGATCCCTCTTTGTTGATACTGGATTACTGGATGTGATTCACATGTAATCCTGTATCACATAAAAGGTCATCTGACAACCTAAAGTACACTACAGCACATAAGATTTTAAAATGTATAAGCACAATGATATATGAATATAATGAATAGCCTATATCTGCCACTATAACCACCCCACATAGCTGCATATGCATACAGATCTACCGGTACATATTATGTGTTTATTTGGATTGTTGCATTGTAATACGATTTTTGTCCACTGGATGGCAGCTCTTCTATGGCTGTTGGGAGGACTCATACAGTAGCTCTGGACAAAGCCAGGTCAGACAGGCTCTCTGCCAAAAGCCTTACAAGAGGTACACTTTTTGGGGGGCACTATGGCGCAGTCGGTCGCCTCACAGCTTGAAGGTCCTGGGTTCGATTTCAGCCGGGGGACGCTGTGGGCGTGTGTTAAGGCGAAAGGGCCTTTCTGTGTGTGTCTCCTAGGGTAGATACCCTCACAAAAACATGCAGTAATTCTGGTCTCTATAATGCCTTCCCCTGGGCCAGCCGGGGCACCTGATGGAGGGGAATGGAACTGGTAGGAATAACGCGTTCCTTCCACGCGCTACGTCCAAACGGGGAAGCTTCCCCCATTCAGGTGATAAGAAGCAGCCTGCTCAGTCCTCATGCACTGAAGGAAGCATGAGCTTAGTTCGGGGCCCTCCCCAGGTTGGCAGAGGGAGAGCAGAGCCCATACAGCTTAGGCAATGGACCAATCCCCAATCACATACACACCCATTGTAACTGTTACAATGGGTGTGTATGTGATTGGGGATTGGTCCATTGGCACTGGTTGAAAAATTGGTTACAAAATCGTGGGATAAAAATGTAGAAGAGAAAAGGTACACTAGTCTTGTTGTAGAGGGCCTGCACCCCTTCTATGTGATTGCAAGTCTACTCTTCTAATGCAGTCGTAATAAAAGACAGAAGACATGAGGCTAAGCGACTTATCTTTAATGATGAGTAACCTGAAATTACTACAGTATAGGCCTATACACAATTTTACTTCAGAATGCTGTGTGAATTACAAAAATAAATAACTTCATCATATGCCTTTCATTTAGCAATGGTATTGCAGTCAACAAGGGGAATACATTACATAAAGAATAAATTTGACTATTTTGCACAATTGCAGTTGGATATCATTTTGCCATTTGCTTTGAAGGCAGGAGATGGGAAAGTTGAGCAACATCTTTGTTTAACTCAAATATCTTTGCTCCACGTGTGGCTTCCTTCCTCTGTATTTAGGACACACTCAACTTCTGTTTCAAATCAGACCAACACACCATCTTTATCAAATTCACACACAAAGTACATGGTGGGGTGGCAGGCGACATCAGTCCAGTCCCCAGCCGCCGCCATGTCAACACAGTCCTCATCGTCGTAGGCATTGTTGGGCTCCCCTTTCCTCCATCTGCTGAAGGTGCTCATGGGAGAGCGGTCCACATAGGCAAACAGACCCTCGCGGTCCAAGTCATTTATGCCGATGTAGACTCTGCTCAGGCCTGCCTCGGTTATGTAGGCCGCTATGGCGGCGTTGGCCCCCTCATCCTTGGGCATGGCCAGGTGCCCTCCCCTCCCCTGACAGTAGATCTCAGCGTCCACGTAGCGTTTCTCCTCCTTCACCAACAGATAGACCTTACTGTCTGTCTCTTTGACGCCAGCAACAGCTGCAGGGGAGGGCAGTGCTGAAAAATGAGCACTTCCATTTCTATGATTTTCAGTGACATACCCAGTCATTTGCATTTATACGCAGAGAAACAATTATAGGAATGAACTTAAAACAAAGGTGTCACAATGAAGTTGAACAGCTAGCGTTTCAAATTATATTTCACATGTTGATTTGAGAATATCCTAGATATTTGTTTAATGATAAATCAGGAATGTTCAATAATCTTACCATTTTTAATGAACTTCAGCTCGGAAGACAACTGGGCCACGACAATGTCCATTTCCCCAATCATCTTTCTCAGAGGTGTGCACTCACATGGAACACCTGATGAGGCAAAACTGTGGAGGATTACTGCACTGACCTCTCGATTAATGTCATGTTTTGTGTGGTTAATGCTCCAGTATGCCATTAAATAAATTGTAGTAAATGTTCTACCTGGCTCTCCGTTGGGGCCCTTTGGACCTGCATCTCCCATATCTCCCTTTACACCTGAGACAAGAGTCAAGTAAATGTTAAACAGTAAACATATAGTATTCATACAAGTATATGGGTAGCCTACAGCACTAGTTTATAATAACCTTTGATTCCTCTTGGGCCCATTTTGCCATAATGTCCCATGATGCCCTTCTGTCCTTTAACTCCGAGTTGGCCTATAAAACAAAAACAAAAACAATGCAATGTGAGAAGTGTTTATGTGGGCACTTTACAGAAACAAATTACATAGATAAATCAACCTGACTGAAGTAAGTTGCCGTATCCAAATAGCCTCTCAAAAGAGTAAGCATTAATACAAATTGCTTATACTCAAATTCTGATTTCTGGACCGCCAGTTTATTACTTCTTATATAAAATATATATTATGCAAGGATACATTAAAATACTGTGCCATGTGTCTGCAATGTACTGTAACATAGAACATTCATTCCTCATTAAAGCCCCAAGTAAACACTTGTCAGTAGCAGTGCATTCTGGGCATAATTTCTCATCCGACTTCTGACCCTAAAGTAAACACTTGGTAGTCTCTGGGCTGCCTGGTTGTGATCCAGACTAGAGTATCCAGCCAGCACAAAACATTCAGCCCATGACTCTACTACTAGCTTAATAACTACAATGTTGTCTTTTTTTTATGTCCATATTTGTATTTAAGTTCTTATACAGTATAACTAAATGCATTTACGTTTTGAGCTTGCAGATGCTACCTTTGTGTGACAAAAAATAGAATGACAAGGTAGGGCATTCATTTACCAAAAAAGTTACAATACGGAGATAAGCGGTGTCTGCCCGACAGTATCCACGAGTTTCCAACGCCCCATAGTGCATTGCGCAGACGTCTGTACCGAGCTTCCGGCGCCGATTTACAAGCTCACAACGGGTTGCATCTGCGACGCGACGTGAGCTTGTATGTCTGCTGTTAAACCCGGAAGTTTGGTCCCGATAGTCTCCAGTAAACTCCCGCGGAAACTTGTGGATATGTATTGTGGCCCTTTCGGGTGAGTGTGGAAATATAGTGGCCCTCTCCATAACCTAAGTTGCCCACCCCTGCTCTATGGCATGAGACATTATGATGAGAAAGCATGAGGAGCATTTGTTGAGGTGTACCGTGAATTAATTTGTATTATTTATTTCCCTGTGAAATCCTGATTTTCAAGCTAACATTAGCTATTTCCGCCCAGCGAAACATGTTGTGCGATGAAACAGGCTATAAATTACACTTAAAGGTGTTCTAATGGGAATAATATTTCTAATATAGCTAGCTGTCTAAACAGTACATATTTTCCAAGCAGGAAAACATACCAATCTCTCCGGGTGGGCCGACTCTTCCAGGTCTCCCTGGTGCACCTTTCTCCCCCTTCTCCCCTGGGTCTCCTTTACAAAGAGAAGAAATGCTGTTAGCTGTTTGTTTTTCCCCCCCCATACGTGTGTGTGTGTGTGTGTGTGTGTGTGTGTGTGTGTGTGTGTGTGTGTGTGTGTGTGTGTGTGTGTGTGTGTGTGTGTGTGTGTGCGTGTGTGTGTGTGACTGCGTGTGTGTGTGTGTGTGTGTGTGTGTGTGTGTGTGTGTGTGTGTGTGTGTGTGTGTGTGTGTGTGTGCGTGCGCGCGCGCGTTTTTAAATACACTTTCTGAGTAAAACGAACACTGTGCATTTAAAGTAGGCAGTAGGCCTATGTTCAGTATGATGATGTAATGATGTACCTTTGAGTCCAGGGACAAGGATCTGAACAGAACAGGGCTCTTCTGTCATGTGTTGTCCAAAGGATGACTGGAGCAGTATCAGCCCCATCACAGAAACAAAGAACTCCTCTCCTTTCATGCTATCTGGTGATTATTGGCCAAAACTGAATAAAGACAAATGGAGAAAGTGATGGTGTGAGTATATTTATGTTTTTTGTTTTGAATCAGAACTCAGTAACTCACTGATTACATTATTTATAACAAATTTAAGTAATGACATACATTATCACCTAAACTGTCAGAGTAAACACAGCCGTCATCCATCATACCCTAGTATCAGTGAGACTGAATTGCTGCAACATTCTTGAGAAGGCAGACTGATAACATGTGTCAGATTCCTATGGTATTTTAAAAGCTTTTAAACATAGACCTTAAGGCAAACATTTATCAAAAAATTGCTTCTATCATGAAACAGAAAAGCTCACAACGAATTGCAATATGAGGAATTCTGAGCTTGTAGATCAGCTATTTACAGTGAAGAGATTTAGTGTAGAGGGGAAAAAAGGAGGGTGCCCCACTATAAACCCCTGCGGGACTGTGGTCAACAAAGGGTTTAAGTGGTTAACCCTTGATGACTTCAAGTAACGAACCTAAATCTTAATCCAAGCCACGTTAAGTTTTAATTATACATTTGCAGTCGAGCGAAGAACTTCTGTACTGTACTGTATGCATTCAGCACATGCAAGAAAGTACAAGCCAATTCATCTAAGGCCACAAAAGCGTCATATCATGGATTCAGTAAACTCAAAGATTTTTAAAAGAAAAAGATCCATGCTTGACATAAATAATTAATTTAGTCACTGGAATTTCACAATTTTACACCATATTGTATTTTTGATATCTGCACTTAAAGTATTATGACTCACCTTAATGGATTTTTCCAGCCAGAAGCAGAAAAGAGCATCAGCCTGCAAAAGTTAACACAAATGATCCTCATGAGTTCATCGGGGCATTGAACAGTGGTGTTGTCTCAGAGAGCATTTCATCTTTTTCCTCCTCAGCCCAGAATGTGTGTGATAGGCTATCCATAAACAGTGTTACAGATAAAACAGCCCCAAGCAGCAGCTGTGGGGCCCCACAGATAATTGGATGGGAAAGCAGCAGGCTGATTGACAGCAGCACTGCCTGATAACACACAAGCCCGATTATATACTTCGTCGTACGACGGAGTCGTGCACCGAAAATAAGCGATCGACAAGTTCACAAATGCATTGCATGGCTATGCATTGTGAGCTTGTAGATCGGCATGTAGATTGGCGGTCACATTAAATGTTACCTGAACTGACGAAAAAATGCCAGTTCCTTTTGGGAAGGTGTCTTCAAAACGCCATTGCTCACATTTATTTATTATTTTGTGAACATAATATTACAATTAAGTTATTTATTGGCAATGATTACTTTGGCTGTTGATTTGAAATTAACTGCCAAAGGAAACGCAACAGTAACTGTCTCAATGAAGGAGAGATTGTCAGTGATGTAGAAGACATTCATTTAATGAATTGAAGTGCAATATCAATCAATTACCTCACAATTGACACCTTACCTGACATCTTCCCTCTGTTCAGGATTAGGGTCAAAGGGGGAGGGGGGGATAACAACTGTACATAGGACCTACACACCTTTTGTAATAACTAATCACAGGGGCGGCTCCAGGGGGGGCTAGATGGGGCTAGATGCACATCTCCACCAGGCCGGGACTAGACTGATGTCATCAACATGACATCAGTACTTAGAGGCCACGGTACCAATTTAAGTGGCAGAACACACAATATAACTGTATTCAACAACACTTGAAGAGGCTGCTTTTATTCACCATTGTCTGTTTGTGAAATGTTGAGGTGGACCGTATGGCTGAAGGAAGGACAGGGACCAACAAAATGCTTTGATGCTGCAGTTCCTGTGGGACCCGAGGTGTACTTCTTTGGAAGATATGAATTATTAGGTGTGCATTACAGTGGTCAGATTGATGTGCACATCTTCAACACAGTGTCCTTGCGCTGGAGTAAGTTGTCCCCGGTGACAAATGGAAGAGGAGAGGTTCCCTCCTGGCGCGTGGACCACACGGGTGAACTGATACATGATATAATTTACCTCTGGGGAGGTTACCCACGGCCACAATGCAACATTCTTTATACATTTGATGTGGACACCCACAGGTGGTTGAAGCCCGAGGTGTCAGGGACCGTTCCAGAGGGGAAGCGGAGTCACTCTGCCTGTGTCTTGGGGAAGCTCATGTACGTCCATGGAGGATACAGCGAACATGGACGTGTATGCACTAATGACATCTACAAGTTGGTCTTTAATTAACACCAGAGGCACTATACCAGCTGTTTCAGCATATCACTCTGCCACCATCATTGGGACAAAGATGTTTGCATTTGGGGGCTGGGGCCGGGGAGGGGGAGGCAAGGATGAATACTACAACAACATCACAGTGTTTGACACAGAGACCAACTGCTGGCTGAGAACACCTTCTGCACAGCTCCTTCCAAAACGACGCTGTTGTCATTCAGCCTTTACCTACAATGGAGAGCTTTATATATTTGGTGGCAACAATGATATCCAGACCTTCAAAGATCTGTGGAAATTCAATCCAGAAACTCTCACCTGGAAGAAGTTTGAGCCCAAGGGAAAAGGCCCGCATTTCATGACAGAGATGTGCTGTTGCATGGTGGGAGGTCGTATCGTCCTCTTTGGAGGATACCCCAGACCCTGTGACCTGTACATATTAGACTTGAGTCCTAGTCTTAAGTCCTTATGCAAGCTGGCAGTTATTCAGTACAGTGTGGAGCAGTCGGGACTCCCACATGACATCAGGTGGGAACTGACAGCCATGACTAAAGAACAGTAAACAGTAGTGGACAAACTAGTAGTTTTGAGAGAGCTGGTGACTAAATAACTACATTGGATCCTTTTTTTCCATTTCCTGAAAAGTAACCATTTTGGACAAAAAGGTTTCCACCCGACAGTGACGATATGAGGTCATAGTGTCACAGAACAGCTTGTCTGCTCTCTGCTGTATACAGATCTAATGGCCTGTGATTCCACACCACTACGATACATCACCATCATGTCAGCTATACTGAGAGGTGTCAGGCATAATCGCCTATAACATTTTCGCCAGGTCTTTTCGCGGGGCACTTTTGCCTTGGAGGAGAGTCTTTTCACCTACCTGTCTGAGCCATTTCGCCTACCCTCAATTCTGCTGTCAGACTGTCCATGTTTTCATATTATCTCTTTGTCATTTAAATATTATAGTGACTGTGACAGTGGTGTTACATGTCAAACCTACACACGGCTATCCTATGCACTCCATAGTAATCACATAAATACAGAGCTATTGGAATCAGGTGCGCCCAAATAATTAATTAATCCATGTCCCGATACTATACATTCTTTGGTGCAGTATTGAACAGTATTGTAAAATGAACAGTATTGTAGGCCTGTTTTAACATTAGGCTATACAAAATATATATGAAGGCTATTAGCCTATATAGGTCTATATAAGATATGCTACACCTAAATAGCCTATAGAATCAACCTTGTCTGTCAACAGGCATAAAAAACTATTTTGCAATTTTTTAGGAATAAAATGTGATGTAAATAATAAATGTCAAGTAAACTGTTAGATTCACTTGACACCACTGTCACAGTCACTATAATATTTAAATGACAAAGAGATAATTTGCAAACATGGACAGTCTGACAGCAGAATTGAGGGTAGGCG